>NC_083587.1:7365937-7673125 GCF_027579695.1 Neoarius graeffei
ATGTCGGCCGAAACGAATCCGAGATAATCTCAAAAGAAGCATTTTTTTTCGAAATTTGTGATTTTTGTTTTTTTTTCCATCATGTGCAAGTTGAGATCTTGAAGAATGCAATCAGTATTTCAGATAATAGATTGTTTTGTTGGAAAAGCATACATTTTTTGTTGCAAATTGTCTCGTTTTTGTCAGGACTGTAGCCTGCTGGGGGGTGTGGGTAAATTACCATATGGCCATTCACATGATGATTTAAGTCATTTGTTGTTTTTTTTCCGCGAATCAGCTGTATGATCCGAGTTGAGCGCATGGCTACTTAACTGCATACAGGCGTGTGATTTCACTATGGAATGAGTTACTAAACAGAGCGCAGAGGAGCAAACACCGCGAAGCAAACAGACACACGGTATTTACATCGGAGATCACCATTTCTAGCAAAAAAAAAAACGCAACCTCGTTTTCCAGATTGAATGGAATACTTGAATGATTGGATGATACACGGACCGTTCTAGGATTACATTCCATCAGAGGCATTGGTGTGTGCAAGGCGCCGTTTCTCTTTCTGATGGGGTAAGTTTATTAATCTAAGGCTGTGTGGTTATTTTTGTATGTAACGGAGAGTGTTGTGGTTTGGTTAAGCCTAGGTCACAACCGGACGTACGATTTTTTGGCCGTGTGATTTTTGGCATTTCCCAAATCGCTGCGTTTTTTTTTTGTTCACGGAGAAAGACGCGCATTGGCCGTAAGTTTGTCTTGCAACCTGAAAAAAACATAAGCGCCCATAGAGTTTGTTTGACATGACAAAGAACCTCTGCGGCTGGTCTGCGGCTCAAAAATCAGCACATCACACGTGCGCTCTCGTGCGTTTCATGCGCGCTCTCCATGTGTTTCTTGCATTTTTTGCACGTAGACCGGCCGTAGGAGCACATATGGCCGGTTGTGACCGAGGCTTTACATGAAACTAGTGTTGTGTTAGTTGTGTCATCATCGTGCTATCTTTCTTTCTTACGGTGTGAGTAATTTTTCAACCACAAAACGTTAAAGTATACTTTAGGACTTATTTTTGTACTTCATAATTGTGTTGGGCATACTTTGCATGGAAGGAAAATTGACGTGGTGATCTTTGTTTACATGAAAGTAGTATCGTGCTAGCTCATAGGGGGTAGGGCTTTCCTTAATGTCATGCAGATGAGCACCATTATGTGCCCGCCCTACACCCAGAGTAGCTGAGATGGAAAACTTTGAGGGCGATTTTCTCCCTTTTCTGTTTTAAGAAGTATACACTTTCAAAAGGCCACACATTCTTCAAATATTGTCAGATCTCCACATGGAAGGCATCATTGGAAAACTTAGAAACTGTACTTTCTGAATCTGTCAATAACTCAAAATGCCCCCAGGCCGACATGTGTCCCTGGATTCTGTGATCTGCCACATACACCCTGGGACAGACGATAGTTGTAATAAGTGCTCTCTCTCTCCAGCCAACTTAACACATTCTTACTGGTCCTGTCCGCAACTTTCGCACTACTGGGGAATCGTTTTCAAAACACTTAGTGAGGTGCTTGGACTGAGGTTGGAACCCTCTGCTCTTGTAGCAATATTTGGTGAGGCAGATAAGGCTTTGAGTTTAAATACAAACCAGTCTGACATCATAGCTTTCACATCCCTTCTGGCCCGTAGGAGAATTTTGTTAGGTTGGAAATCCCCCTTTCCCCCGTCAGCTTCTGCTTGGCTAGAAGATGTAATGTATTTCTTAAAGCTGGAAAAGATTAAATTTACACTGAGAGGGTCTGTGGAAAAGTTCTATTCCAAATGGGAACCATTTTTGTCATATTTTGACAATCTGAAAGAATTGCCCATGGACTGAGTATCCCTCATACCTGTTTATCTTTTCTTTACTCTTCTCTTTAATGTTTATTCTCATCTGGTTTTCTAATTCCTCAGTACATATGTATGTATGTGTAGATATACTATGTATATATCTTTGAATGCCTCATGGGATGGCAATGACTGTCATTATACCACTTAGTTGGTTATGGACATATATGGACCCATGCTTAAAATGAATATTGACACATGACTGTGAAAAAAATATATCTACATTTGGGAGATGGAACTGTACACAGTAATGTATACTGTACATTGTTTTACTTTTTTATTTAATGTTTTTTTTGTATTTGTATATATGTTGGATTTATTTTTGCTTCTATTACTATATTTGCTGCAAAAGGTGAATGAGGAGAGTGGGTGAGGGTTGTGTTCGTGTTTTGTGTGTTTTTTTAAAAGAAAAACCTGGAGGAAAAATATTTTCTGATATTACCTGTATTGTTTAAATCCTTCAATAAAAAAAAAAAAAACTCAGTTCTGGCCTGCCATGCTTCTGTGCTCCACCCACTTGGTCTGGTTCTACAGTGGTGCAGAAACCCGGGATGGAATGCAGAAGGAGACAGCTCCATGGAGTCCTCCCCCTTCAAGGACCTGGTCTATGCCCTTGCCTCGGCCCAACAGAGCCAGCACCAGGCACTGGTCGCCCTCCAGAAGGAGCAAGAACAACGGTTCGAAGCCCTGGTGCGGGCACAGCAGGAAGATTGCCAGGCATTCCGGCACCTGCTTGCGTCGGTGGGGTCCACCGCCACCGCGGACCCTCCCCACCTCACCCTAACGAAGATGGGTCTGCACAATGACCCTGAAGCCTTCCTTGCTCTTTTTGAGCAGGCAGCAGAGGCATGGGGTTGGCCGGTGGAACAGCGCATGGTGCGCCGCTTCCCCCTGCTAATGGGTGAGGCGCAGCTGGCCGCGCTACAGCTCCCCGCCGACAGCCGGCTGGTCTACGCCGACCTCCACAGGACCGTCCTCCAATGTGTGGGGTGCACCTCGGAGCAGCAACGGCAGTGCTTCCGCACGCTGCGCCTGGAGGAGGTCGGCCGGCCGTTCACGTTTGGCAAGCAACTCCGGGACGCCTGTCGGCCAACAACTGCAACACCGAGGGAATCATTGACCTGGTGGTGCTGGAACAATTCACCGCCCGACTTCCAGAAGGAAGAGCGGAGTGGGTCCAGTGCCATTGCCCGGTGTCGCTGGATCAGGCCATCGAGCTGGCGGAGGACCATTTGGCGGCTGTTCCGACGGCAGGACAGTGTGTCTCCTCCCCTCTCTTCCCTCTCTCTCTCCCCTTCTGTTTCTCGTCCTCACCCCATTCCCCCACCGTGGAGGCGGGGGCTGGCTCCACCACAGCCGACCCGCCACACCCGCGGTGCCCTACCAGTTCCTACTTCCATGTCTGTCTTCCCCCCCTCAGGTGAGTGAGCTCTGAAACACCGGTGCAGAGGGAGAGCCTGGGCCGGTATGCTTGCGCTGCGGGGAGCCGGGGGCACCTCCAGCATCAATGCTCGGCGATGGAGGTGGGCGCGGTGGTCCGGATCCCTGACACGCCAGGGACTGCCCTCGATCGGGCCAGAGCGTATCGCATACCAGTGAGTATCCAAGGGGATATGTATCAGGCTTTGGTGGACTCCGGCTGTAATCCGACCTCAATCCACCAAAGCCTGGTGCAAGATGAGGCATTGGGGAGAGCACAATTGGTGAAGGTGTTGTGTGTGCACAGGGATGTTCACAACTACCCTTTAGTGTCAGTCCACATTCTATTTCAAGGGGAGAAATTTAGAGTAAAGGCGGCGGTTAATCCTCGCCTTACCCACTCGATAATTTGGGGGACTGATTGGCCGGGATTTAGGGAATTAATGGCACATTTAGTGAGGAGTGGGGCCTGCCATAATTTAGCGGCAGGAGGTCCCGGTGTGGCATTGGCAGAAGCAGCTGTCACAGAGCTGTCTACGTCATCACCACATCAGAGTGAGGAGCAGCAGGCTTTCCCGTTAGAGCAGTCGTGAGATGAGACTCTGCGGCATGCATTTGACCAAGTGAGAGTAATCGATGGTCAAACGCTCCAGCCAAACGCCACCCCATCCTTCCCCTATTTTTCCATTATTAAGGATAGGTTATACCAAGTGACGCAGGACACTTAGACGAAGGAACCGATAACACAGCTTTTGATCCGAAAGAGCCGCCGGGAATTTATATTCCAGGCAGCTCACTTTAATCCCATGGCCAGACACTTAGGGCAGGATAAGACACTAGCCCAAATAATCTCCCGGTTCTATTGGCCAGGGATTCGTGGTGATGTCCGTAGGTGGTGTACGGCGTGCCACAAATGCCAGTTAGTAAATCCAGCGGCCATTCAAAAAGCGCCTTTGAGCCCTCTGCCATTAATTGAGACCCCGTTCGAAAGAATTGGGATGGATCTCGTCGGGCCATTAGATCGGTCAACACGAGGATATCGCTTTATTTTAGTTCTGGTGGACTATGTAACGCGATATCCAGAAGCAGTGCCTCTTCGTAATATCTCAGCACGCAGTATTGCAGACGCACTCTTCCACATCATCTCCCGAGTCGGAATCCCCAAAGAGATTCTGACTGATCAAGGCACTACGTTTATGTCATGCACACTGCGCGAACTGTATGGGTTACTGGGAATTAAGCCTATCCGCACCAGCATTTATCACCCACAAACGGATGGCTTAGTCAAACGGTTCAACCGCACCCTCAAGAACATTATTTGAAAATTTGTAAGTGAGGACGCATGCAGCTGGGATAAATGGCTCGAGCCCCTGTTATTCACAGTGCGAGAGGTCCTACAAGCCTCCACGGGGCTCTCCCCGTTCGAATGATTATACGGGCGTAAGCCACGTGACATTTTAGATGTGCTGTGAGAAAATTGGGAGGAGGGACCTTCAACAAGCAAAAATGAAATTCAATACGTTATGGACCTGCACGCCAAACTCCACACCCTCACGCACCTAACCCAGGATAATTTGCGGCAGGCCCAAGAACGTCAAGTCCGTCTGTACAACAGGGGCACATGCCTTAGGGAATTCACACCGGGAGATAAAGTATTCGTGTTGTTGCCCACGTCGAGCTCCAAATTGATCGCCAGGTGGCAAGGACCCTTTGAGGTCACACGGCAAGTCAGGGATGTTGATTATGAGGTGCAGTGAATGGACAGGGGTGGGGCGTTACAGATTTACCACCTCAATCTGTTAAAACTTTGGAACGAGGAGGTCCCCATGGCATTGGTGTCGGTGGTTCTATAGAAGGTGGAGCTGGGGCCGGAGGTTCAAAAAGTACAATTGACATCGCCCACCACTCCGGTCCCCTGTGGAGACCACCTCTCTCCGACCCAACTCACGGAGGTCGCCCAGTTGCAGACGGAATTTTCTGACGTATTCTCGCCCCTGCCCGGCCGCACCCACCTCATAGAACACCACACTGAGACGCCCCCGGGGGTGGTAGTGCACAGCCACCCTTACAGACTGCCCGAACACAAAAAAAAGGTGGTTCGGGAAGAACTCGAGGCCATGCTTGAAATGGGCATCGTTGAGGAGTCCCACAGTGACTGGAGCAGCCAGTCGGCCTTGGTTCCCAAGGCCGACGGGTCAGTCCAGTTCTGTGTGGACTATAGAAAAGTCAACACGGTGTCTAAATTCGATGCGTACCCAATGCCTCATATTGACGAGTTGCTTGATCGACTAGGCACGGCTTGTTTTTATTCGACACTGGATTTGACAAAGGGATATTGGCAGATCCCCTTGACTCCGTTATCCCAAGAGAAAATGGCCTCCACACCATTTGGCTTACACCAGTTCATCACACTTCCTTTTGGGCTGTTTGGGGCGCCCGCTACGTTCCAGCGCCTTATGGATAGGGTCCTCTGTCCCCACGCCACCTACGCGGCTGCATACTTGGACGACATCATTATTTATAGTAATGACTGGCCGCGACACCTAGAACACCTAAGGGCCGTCCTTAGGTTGCTGAGGCGAGCGGGTCTCACGGCCAACCTGAAGCAGTGTGCGATTAAGCGGGTGGAAGTATGGTATTTGGGCTTCTACTTGGGCAATGGGCAGGTGTGTCCCCAAATTAATAAGACAGCAGCGATTGCGGCCTGCCCGAGGCCCAAGACCAAAAAGGGGGTGAGACAGTTCCTGGGGCTGGCAGGCTACTATCGTAGGTTTATACCTAATTATTCGGACGTCACCAGCCCGCTGACTGATCTCACTAAAAAGGGGGAACCAGATCCGGTCCAGTGGACAGAGCAATGCCAGCGGGCTTTCTCTGAGGTAAAGGCTGCACTGTGTGGGGGCCACTGTTACACTCCCCTGACTTTTCTCTCCCCTTTGTTTTGCAGATGGATGCATCAGACAGAGGGCTGGGGGCTGTTCTGTCCCAGGAGGTGGAGGATCGTCCAGTGCTGTACATCAGCCGGAAGCTGTCGGTGCATGAGGGCCGGTACAGCACCATAGAAAAGGAGTGCCTCGCCAAGTGGGCGGTCCTCGCCCTCCGCTACTACCTACTGGGATTTCCTCTCCTGTCAAAGGGGGGGGGGGGGGGGGGGGTCAGCTGCAGGCCAGACGGCTCCCTGGCCTGAGTCGGGTGGTGGGGGTATGTGGCAGTGGGGGCGTGGTCAAGCGGCGGTCTGTGAATGGAGGGCGGAGTCAGGGAAGGTAAGTGGCAGGATCACTGCACCTGATGTGAGTTAACCTGTGTTTGTGTGTCTTCCCCAGTGACCACGCCCTATAAAAGGAGAGAGAGAGTAGAGAAAGAGTGCTCTCTCCCGACCCAAATGCATGTGTGTGCAAGAGTGAATGAGATGAAAAGCCACCTATAAAACAGAAAATAAAAAGTTTCTGAGAACTCAGTTCTGGCCTGCCGTGCTTCTGTGCTCCACCCACTTGCTCTGGTTCTACATTGGAATATCCAGACAGTCAGGTATTACAATAATCCAACTTAGAGTTAACAAAAGCATGAACTAGTTTCTCTGCATCATGTTGTGACATTATATTTCTTAACTTAGCAATATTTAAGAAGAAGAAGCTATTATTTCTCACATGCACAATTAAGCACAGTGAAAATTCATCCTCTACATTTAACCCATCTGAAGCAGTGAACACACACACAGAGCAGTGGGCAGTCATACTACAGCACCTGGGGAGCAGCTAGGGGTTCGGTACCTTGCTCAAGGGCACTTTAGCCCAAGGCCACCCCATGTGAACCTAACTGCATGTCTTTGAACTGTGGGGGAAACTGGAGCACCCGGAAGAAACCCACACAGACATGGGGAGAACATGCAAACTCCACATAGAATGCCCCCCGTCAGCCACTGGGCTTGAACCCAAAACCTTCTTGCTGTGAGGTGAGAGTGCTAACCACTACATCATTGTGCCACCCTATTTTTCTGAGATGAAAGAAAGCTACCCGGGCTAATGTTATCAATATGAGTTTCAAACCAAAGACTGGAGTCAATGATCACCCCGAGGTCTTTTACTGCTCCTCATAAAGAAACTGAAAGGCCATCCACAGTTATTATATAATCCTACAACCCCAATTCCAAAAAAGTTGGGACAAAGTACAAATTATAAATAAAAATGGAATGCAATGATGTGGAAGTTTCAAAATTCCATATTTTATTCAGAATAGAACATAGATGACATATCAAATGTTTAAACTGAGAAAATGTATCATTTAAAGAGAAAAAATAGGTGATTTTAAATTTCATGACACCACATCTCAAAAAAGTTGGGACAAGACCATGTTTACCACTGTGAGACATCCCCTTTTCTCTTTACAACAGTCTGTAAATGTCTGGGGACTGAGGAGACAAGTTGCTCAAGTTGAGGGATAGCAATGTTAACCCATTCTTGTCTAATATAGGATTCTAGTTGCTCAACTGTCTTAGGTCTTTTTTGTCATATCTTCTGTTTTATGATGTGCCAAATGTTTTCTATGGGTGAAAGATCTGGACTGCAGGCTGGCCAGTTCAGTACCCGGACCCTTCTTCTACGCAGCCATGATGCTGTAATTGATGCAGTATGTGGTTTGGCATTGTCATGTTGGAAAATGCAAGGTCTTCCCTGAAAGAGACGTCGTCTGGATGGGAGCATATGTTGCTCTAGAACCTGGATATACCTTTCAGCATTGATGGTGTCTTTCCAGATGTGTAAGCTGCCCATGCCACACGCACTAATGCAACCCCATACCATCAGAGATGCAGGCTTCTGAACTGACCGCTGATAACAACTTGAGTCGTCCTTCTCCTCTTTAGTCCGAATGACACGGCGTCCCTGATTTCCATAAAGAACTTCAAATTTTGATTCATCTGACCACAGAACAGTTTTCCACTTTGCCACAGTCCATTTTAAATGAGCCTTGGCCCAGAGAAGACGTCTGCGCTTCTGGATCATGCTTAGATACGGCTTCTTTGAACTATAGAGTTTTAGCTGGCAACGGCGGATGGCACGGTGAATTGTGTTCACAGATAATGTTCTCTGGAAATATTCCTGAGCTAATTTTGTGATTTCCATTACAGAAGCATGCCTGTATGTGATGCAGTGCCGTCTAAGGGCCCGAAGATCACGGGCACCCAGTATGGTTTTCCAGCCTTGACCCTTACGCACAGAGATTCTTCCAGATTCTCTGAATCTTTTGATATTATGCACTGTAGATGATATGTTCAAACTCTTTGCAATTTTACACTGTCGAACTCCTTTCTGATATTGCTCTACTATTTGTCGGTGCAGAATTAGGGGGATTGGTGATCCTCTTCCCATCTTTACTTCCGAGAGCCGCTGCCACTCCAAGATGCTCTTTTTATACCCAGTCATGTTAATGACCTATTGCCAGTTGACCTAATGAGTTGCAATTTGGTCCTCCAGCTGTTCCTTTTTTGTCCCTTTAACTTTTCCAGCCTCTTATTGCCCCTGTCCCAACTTTTTTGAGATGTGTTGCTGTCATGAAATTTCAAATGAGCCAATATTTGGCATGAAATTTCAAAATGTCTCACTTTCAACATTTGATATGTTGTCTATGTTCTATTGTGAATACAATATCAGTTTTTGAGATTTGTAAATTATTGCATTCCATTTTTATTTACAATTTGTACTTTGTCCCAACTTTTTTGGAATCAGGGTTGT
The DNA here is from genome assembly GCF_027579695.1 of Neoarius graeffei. Lineage (NCBI taxonomy): Eukaryota > Metazoa > Chordata > Actinopteri > Siluriformes > Ariidae > Neoarius > Neoarius graeffei. The sequence continues at coordinate 7,374,955 of NC_083587.1, forward strand.
ACTTCTAGCTGCATGTGGTCCTAATACAGGTACTTCTGTCTTGTCAGAGTTAAGTGAGATGCCCTGAGACCGAGATGCTGATCTCTTCTGCTGCTCGGATCTGTCTGATCGATCCTGATGCCCTATGTCTGGGTGGAGTCTCATCACATCTCTCCTGTGGAGGACAGCCCCATAAGGACAGTTGAAAGTCACACTTGGAAGATGTTCTGGACACTTACAGTAATGCTTTTATGGCTGAGGACTACAGTTGACTTGCTAACTTTAGGACTGCAGTTGTCATGAACAGGTTTGCACTCAAGTTTTCATCAGTGAAGAGTTTATAACATCAACAAAACTGACTTCATGTTAAAACTGTTAAAATGTTATAATCATGTTGTCTGTTATCACCCAAATGAAGATGGGTTCCCTTTTGAGTCTGGTTCCTCTCAAGATTTCTTCCTCATGTCATCTGAGGGAGTTTTTCCTTGCCACTGTCACCACAGGCATGCTCATTGGGGATAGATTAGGGATACAATTAGCTCATGTTTGAAGTCATTAAAATTCTGTAAAGCTGCTTTGCGACAATGTCTATTGTTAAAAGTGCTATAAAAATAAACTTGACACATTCCTCAGTTTTATTAAGCTGGTGTCTCTCATCTGGCTTTGCAGAAACATACAACTGTGTGTCATTAGCATAATAGTGGAAACTAATACCATGCTTACAAATAATATTACCCAGAGGTAACATATAGAAAGAAAAAAGCAATGGGCCTAAGACGGAACCATGTGGAACACCAATCTTTACCTTAGTATGCAAAGGAAAATTGCCATTTACATCAACAAACCGACAGTGATCAATTAAATAAGAGCTGAGCCAGGAGAGGGGTGTTCCCTTAACTCCCACATTTTCTAATCTATCCAGGAGAATGGAACGATCAATGGTGTCAAAGGCTGCACTAAGGTCAAGCAATACAAGCAGCGAGACACAGCCCTGATCAGATGCCAACAGTAGGCCATTTACTACTTTAACCAGAGCTGTCTCTGTGCTATGATGCTGTCTAAATCCTGACTGATACATTTCATGGATGTTAATTCTATGTAAATATGAGCATAACTGCTGTGCGACAACTTTTTCTAAGATCTCAGAGATAAAGCAGAGGTTTGGTATTGGCCTATAATTGGACAGCTGACAGGGGTCAAGGTCAGGGTTTTTTTTTTAATCAAGGGTTTGATAACTGTTAGTTTAAAGGATTTGGGTACATTCCCACTGCTAAAAGAATAATTTTTTTAGAAGAGTTTTGATTGCTTCTAGTGTTCTGTTTGAAGAATAATGTAGGTAAGAGATCTAGTACACAAGTTGAAGATTTTGATGAAATAAGTGAAATTGTTTCAGACTCTCAAAGGGGAGTAAAAGATGAATCATTGCTCTGATGTGGTTATAGTGTTCTCTCCACGGATACTTATCAAATTGGCTGGCTTTAAATTGATATTTTTGCCTGATATTTTAAATTTTGTTCTTGGGGGGGGGGGGGGGAGATCATGATCATTGCTACTACATATTGAAGGTGTGCATGTGTCTGTGGTGGTCTTATTCCTAGTTCATATTGCCAAAGTATAAGGATCTAGGATTATTTTTGTTATATTCTATTAGAGTAGAGAGAAAAACACTGATCTACTGCATTAAGAGCTTGTCTATATAATTCAAGAGGCTCTCCTTCCATGCTAATTGGAATACTATCAACTTTGACACCATTTTCTAACTTTGTTTTAAGCTGCATGTGTGATTATACCAGGGTGCGATTTTTTTCTCTTGAACTATTTTCTTTTAAGCGGAGCTACATCATATAAAGTATCGCAGAATATTGACTCAAAGCTGATAAAAGTTCTGTGGAGTTTGATGGTGATCCAAACAAGTTGATAACTAGGGGAAACTTCTGATAAATCTTCATGCAGTAGTTGGTGTAAATGTAATTTTGATGCGATGGTGTGGCAAGCTGCATACAGAATATTATTGCTCAGACATATTTTGAATCAGAGGAGAGTCTGACGCTACCTCAGATGATGTGGAAGTCAGACTATATTTTCTATATTTAATACAAGTATTAGATCAAGAGTGTGACCACCATTATGGGTCAGTCCTATGACGTTCTGATTAAACCCTAATGAATCTAAAATGGACACGAACACTGTTTTCAGAGGGTCTTCAGGGTTATTGAAGTGAATATTAAAGTCGACAATAATTAATTTTTTTGTCCAAAGAAACAACCAGTTTGAGATGAAATCCGCAAATTCAGAAAGAAATTCAGAACACAGACCACAGATCTGTAAATAATTAGCTGAATTGACTGGGTAGACTTTTTTTTTTTGCTATGTATGTTAATATAAAGAACTTCAATCATATTGAAATTTTGTTCAGGTTTTTGTATGATGTCTAGGTTATCATAAATAACTATGACGCTTTGTCCACTACCAGTTAGACAAAGCTGATACATATAGCTGAGGATGAAGCATATAGCTTCATTTGAATGCAACATTCATTTGGTTTGGTCCACATTTCCGTTAAACATAGTACATTAAACTCCTGCTCCGTAATAATTCTATGAAGAATTAGTCTCATCCTACAGTACTACACTGATAATAGTGTTAGTTGAATCATTATTTATATGGTGGTAATTAATTACTACTTAACTACATAAGATCAAAAGAAAACATTAATAGTCTTGTTTAAAAATCACTAAGATTGTTTTAAAATATGTAGTCCTTTAATATGAACAATTAGGATCAAAGTACAGGACATTTTCAGCAAAAGCATGAATAAAAAAATTTAATTTGACAACTTTAAATCATGCAATGTCTCGGAATTATTGCACTTGTGGGTTTTAAATGTAACTGAATAAGTAAAACTCTTCCCACACTGTGAGCAGTGATACGGCTTCTCTCCTGTGTGAATGCGCTGGTGTATTTGGAGAGCACTCTGATGAGTAAAACTCTTCCCACACTGTAAGCAGTAATACGGCTTCTCTCCTGTGTGAATGCGCTGGTGTGTTTGGAGAGCACTCTGATGAGTAAAACTCTTCCCACACTGTGAGCAGTGATACGGCTTCTCTCCTGTGTGAATGCGCTGGTGTGTTTGGAGAGCACTCTGATGAGTAAAACTCTTCCCACACTGTGAGCAGTGATATGGTTTCTCTCCTGTGTGAATGCGCTGGTGTTGTTGGAGATCACTCTGCTGAGTAAAACTCTTCCCACACTGTGAGCAGTGAAACGGCTTCTCTCCTGTGTGAATGTGCTGGTGTCGTTGGAGATTACTCTGCTGAGTAAAACTCTTCCCACACTGTGAGCAGTGATACGGCTTCTCTCCTGTGTGAACGCGCTGGTGTGTTTGGAGAGCACCCTGTTCAGTAAAACTCTTCCCACACTGTGAGCAGTGATACGGCTTCTCTCCTGTGTGAATGCGCTGGTGTTTTCGGAGATCACTCTGACGAGTAAAACTCTTCCCACACTGTGTGCAGTGATACGGCTTCTCTCCTGTGTGAATGCGCTGGTGTTTTCGGAGATCACTCTGACGAGTAAAACTCTTCCCACACTGTGAGCAGTGAAACGGCTTCTCTCCTGTGTGAATGCGCTGGTGTAGTCGGAGAGCACTCTGATGAGTAAATCTCTTCCCACACTGTGAGCAGTGATACGGTTTCTCTCCTGTGTGAATGCGCTGGTGTTGTTGGAGATCACTCTGCTGAGTAAAACTCTTCCCACACTGTGAGCAGTGAAACGGCTTCTCTCCTGTGTGAATGTGCTGGTGTCGTTGGAGATTACTCTGCTGAGTAAAACTCTTCCCACACTGTGAGCAGTGATACGGCTTCTCTCCTGTGTGAATGCGCTGGTGTGTTTGGAGAGCACCCTGTTCAGTAAAACTCTTCCCACACTGTGAGCAGTGATACGGCTTCTCTCCTGTGTGAATGCGCTGGTGTTTTTGGAGAGCACTCTGACGAGTAAAACTCTTCCCACACTGTGAGCAGTGATACGGCTTCTCTCCTGTGTGAATGCGCTGGTGTGTTTGGAGAGCACCCTGTTCAGTAAAACTCTTCCCACACTGTGAGCAGTGATACGGCTTCTCTCCTGTGTGAATGCGCTGGTGTTTTTGGAGATCACTCTGACAAATAAAACTCTTTCCACACTGTGAGCAGTGATATGGCTTCTCTCCTGTGTGAATGTGCTGGTGTCGTTGGAGATTACTCTGCTGAGTAAAACTCTTTCCACACTGTGAGCAGTGATACGGCTTCTCTCCTGTGTGAATGCGCTGGTGTTTTTGGAGATCACTCTGACAAGTAAAACTCTTTCCACACTGCGAGCAGTGATACGGCTTCTCTCCTGTGTGAATGCGCTGGTGTTGATGGAGATGACTCTGATGAGTAAAACTCTTCCCACACTGTGAGCAGTGATAAGGCTTCTCTCCTGTGTGAATGCGCTGGTGTGTTTGGAGAGCACTCTGTTCAGTAAAACTCTTCCCACACTGTGAGCAGTCATGTGGCTTTACTCCTTTGTGACTGCACTGGTTCCATTTGAGTGCATTCTGATGACCAAAACTTTTTCCACAGTCTGAGCTGTGGTGAATTTCCTTCTCCACATCATTATGAGAAGTGTCAGAACTGAAAGTATCAGTTGATGTTGGCTGACTACTGGAGTATTTGGAGGGGATTTGAAGTTCATATTTAATCTCTCTTGATTCCTGAAGTCTCACAGACTCTTCATCGTGGCATCTCTGGATGCACTGGTCAAGGTAAATTTGAGATGCACAGGAACGAGGACATGTGGTGCAGGAAAAGACTTGCAGCAAAGTGTTCTTTACTTCTGGGGAAGTGAAAGGACAAAAGTATCAGAAATTTTACATGAAATGCAACAAGATTATATAATCTAACCACAGTAACCTAATGTAAGGGAGCATTTTTACTAAACCTCAAACTTTCAAGATTCTACATGAAGACTGAGGAGAAAAAAAAAAGTATCTTTGAGGACAAAGATACAGCAGCCTCTAGCTAGGAATACTTGTAGATTCAATAAGGTGCTGGTACAACAGCTAGGCACAGCACTGGTCATAGCCCCATGGGTCAGACTGACTAAGGGGGAGTAGTTGGTTTCTGTTTGATATAATGTTAAGTCTAGGTAATGGCAAGCCTAGCCTTATTTACATCTCGTCCAGGATTAATACGGAGACTCAGCCCGAGCATTCAAGGTTCTGAAACATACAACAATGGGCCTTATTTATCAATCTGGTTATGAATAGATAACCTTTAACCTAGAAGTATTTACACAAGGTCTTTATTTTTACATATGGATTGTCATATTTAAAATGCTTATTAATTTCAATGAAACACACAGTTAATGAAATTAAATTTTGTGGTATTTTGTGAAACCCACTTGATTCATATTAATATAAATGGTGAAAGAAAGAAAGCCAGCATCCATAAATTAAGACATAAGAATGGCCATACAGAATTGCAGGCATATAAAAAAAAGGGACACACTGCAACAGTTCAAATGGCATTCAATTCAGTCTGCAGTAGTATAGAGGTTTTGCACCATCACATGACCCCCATAGCAATGGTAACTACACCGCCATGACAGTAAGCATGCTTGTAGTGCTTCATCCAGATGAGTTAGTTGTTATTGATCAGTATGGGAAGGTTTTGCTGTGTTTTTGTATGTGCAAATTGTTCTGAATGAAACAGACATCAAATGTTTTAATTTACTAAAAGTAATTTTTCATCGGGGGAAACAAAATAGGGAGATTTCTACATAGAGATGAAAGTGGAGCAAAGGAAAAAACCCTGAGATGGGGGGGGGGGGGGGGGGGGGGGGGGGCAACATCCCCCGAAAATAACATAACATGCAAAACCCTGCATTCTAGTGCATTTTAGTACCGTATTTTTCGGACTATAAGTCGCACTTTTTTTCATGGTTCGGCTGGCAATGCGACTTATACTCCGGTGCGACGTATATATGTTTTTGTTTTGTTTTTTCACCGCGGAATAACTGGAGCTGATGCTGAGTCTGACGACAGCCACGCAGAAGAGGAAACGGCGCTTCATCTGCCGCTGGAGTTGGCAGAGTTGTTCAGAAGCGACACCGAGGATGAAGAATTCAATGGATTTGCTGATTTGGAGTGAAATCATCAGCTTGATAAACTTGATTGACCTGTGTTTTATTATTAATGATAGGCCTATAGTTATTTAAATAAGTTATGTAGTGATTTTAGGCAGTGCTTAATTTGTGAAGTGGGAGGTCCCGGAACGCAGGAGGTGGGTGGGTCCGGCGACTCAAAAAAAAAAAAGGCGGGGGATGGTTTACTATAACTTTACGCACACGCGCTTATTGTGTGTGTAAAATAATAATAATATCAGACATTATGATCTTAGAAAACGCTTTAGTGACAAACAGTTACAGACAGTAATATGTCGTGATATTATATTATAAAATATTAATTTTTATTAGTCTATATATTAAATTATATATTACATTTATCTTCTAAAATAACAGACTGTACTCATCACAACCGGTTTATTTCACCATTGGAGATCAGATCACACAAGACATGAGTTAAATTACTCATTTTAAGGATTTAAGTTGGGGATTTAAAAGCGGTTGTTGTTTTTTTTTTTCACTAGACGGTTGTTTTTACTACCGTACCTGTCTTTGGAGATGATATACCTATAGCCTACTTGATTTGATGAAATAAAATTCGACAAAAATGAAGAATGACACTCCTCGATGATGACTACAGCTTTAATAACACAGATGAAAGAGCCATGGGGCGATAATAAGCCCTACCGGTAAAAATATTCTAAAAGCAAACTGATTAATGCATCAGTAATAGGCTACTAATATTAGTTATAATAATAATATAGGCTATTAGTAATAACGATAGTGATAGTATTAAAGATAGTAGTAGATATTTAAAATAATCAGACTAGGCTACTTACAGGGCAAAGGGCGCGTTATCACTGCTCAGCTGTTCGTTTATTAAATAAACAATGCAGTCGCGCAGTAACCACGCGCCGCTTATCAGATACAATCACAGATTCTATGGATAGAATAACCCTTCAAAAAAGTGCGACTTATAGTCCGGTGCGACGTATATATGTTTTTTTCCTCTTCATAATGCATTTTTTGGCTGATGCGACTTAAACTCCGGAGCGACGTATAGTCCGGAAAATACGGTACTCATTTTCACTAAAACAAGTTAAGCCTTTTTCTTTTATGTACATTAATGATTAACATGTCAAAAATATCAAATTTCATTCCCCTAGTTAATGAGTAATTTTCAGGAGTGCGTTTAGAAAACGCGGTGATTTTCCTGGCTACACAATTAATTACTTTGAAAAAAAAAAAAATCAGACAGTTGAAGGTAAACTCAGCAAAATCCCAAAACGCTACTGTTAAAAAGTAAAGGTCTGTTAGAGTTTCTAAAGCTTTCAAGTTTCAATGTTGGGGACATTGAACCTCATTTATCATCCTTTTAGTAGAGTTGTGCGTTTGCATAAGCTAAAGTGAACTAAAAATTTCCAATTCATATTTATGTGAGTTGAAGCCAATTGTTTACATTAGTTTGTATTGTCTGTAAATTTAAACACACCAATGAATACCACATTTCTCATATAAATCAGGGGCGTAGGGTGTGTGTGTGTCACACACTGACTGGCAGCCTGAGTACATTATGTAACAAAACATAATTACCATTGCTAGTTTTAGGCAGCTTAGAAACCGTCTCTTCCATTATTGCTGTTTCTTCCACATTTTCTTGATGTTGTTCTAGAAACGGCACTAAAACTTAGCTTCCAAACCACAAAATGTAACTTTGATTTGGGGGGGGAATAAATAAATAAATGTAATAAATTGCTTACCTCTCTTCACGTCGAAAGAAGGAGGAAAATTTTGCTTGTTTTGACATGGCGAATTAACAACAAGGGAAAATACTCAATTCGCAACTGAAAAGACTGCAGCTACAGTGGCAGCTTGAACATGCTTTCTAGTGCGATTATGTTGCATTTGCACAGAATGGTGTCAGTCCTGAAGGTGCACGCGCCTAACGAGCTCCGGCATGTGCGCCGTTAACAAAGAATACCGCTACGTTCACACTGCAAGGCTTAATGCTCAATTCCGATTTTTTTGTGAAATCTGATTTTTTTGTGAGGTCGTTCACATTAACAAATATATGCGACTTGTATGTGATCCTCAGTATGAACGAAAAGCGACCTAAAAGTGTTCCACATGCGCATTGCAGGATACGACGACGTCACACGCAGTGAGCATGGCCAGTGTTTACGGAAGTAAAACCGCCCGGTTGCGGTATGACCCATCCAATCTAGCTTGAATAGCTGTATCCCCCCAAATGGAAATCAGCTCCCTAACCTCTGTGTCCTTCCATTGAGAAGATTCAGAACCTTCGCAGCCCGAAGCGTCCCTCGCATTGATGTCATGCGCAGGGGCGCAGATACGTTTTTTGAACTGGGGGGGATAAAAAACTGGGGGGGACAAAGCTGCCAGCAAACCAGCCCCAACCCCGATATGCCTGTCAAACTTGTTGTGGGTTACCATAGCAACCAAGCTCGAGCTCGCAACCTGTGCAGTCTGCGCAGCTCAACCAACCGAATATCAGTCTTTGTTTTATGTGAGTTGTTGCAACTATGTATACACTGCCGTGCACCTCAATAAATCGAATGGTAATTAGTCTTTTGATTTTTCCGTGAGGTTTGCCTTATGCAAAGAAAGACAGCATAGACGTTTTTTCCTCCCTATAAGTGGGGGGGACCGAGCGAGGTGAATTTAAATCTGGGTGGAACAAGTCCCACCCTCTATCTGCACCCGTGATTATGCGCCATGTTGTTGTAACTTTTTCTGAGAGACCCGCCGCCTACTTCAGCGCAGAATAGTGACGTTTGTGGCTTGTTGATGACGTGTAAGTCGGATGAATGCGACCTGGCGGTTCAGACTGAAGTCACATATGAAAAGAGCGGATAGGAATCGGAATTAGGACCACACATCCAAACGGCCTGGGTCGGATTTTAAAAAATCGGATCTGTGTCGTTCATATTGTCAATAAAAGATCGGATACAGGTCACATATGGGCGAAAAGATCGGATTTGAGTCACTTCAGCCTGCAGTGTGAACGTAGCCTACCTGTCTTTAATCAATGAACTATGTTTGGGCTATTTAAGGACTGCGCCCATACAAGGATGATGCGAAGTATTACGCTGCATCTAGGAACGCGAAAAATCCAAAAAATAAATTTCTCCATTCGAAAACTGGAGATTTAAGAGTTTTGTCAAATATCCGGATTTCCGGGTCATTAGCAGAAAAAATCCGGCGGAAAATCTAAAAACCCGTAATTCCGGGAAATTCCGCAACACTTTCATGACCAGGGTTGTAAATGTAAAAGGGAAAAATGGTGCACAAACATTGGGCGGAACTCTGTCGAACGGAGGTGTCAAAAATACGATCATATGCTCACTTCATTTCCACAAAGGTAAGAATTCCAAAAATAAAAAAATTAATTTCAAAACTGCAGCAAGGTGCTCATTCTTATACAGTGAAGTGAACATGAGTGTCAACACAGCAGCTTGTCATTGCCTAACCTTCACTGAGACTTTAAAAGTGCATTTACATTCAGGGGTCCTTTGGAGCACGTTGCGCGCACTTGGGACCTTGTCATTATGGGAAATGCCCGATGCTGATTTGACTGCAATCAGCATGCACATACACTCACTGGCCACTTTATTAGATACACCTGCTGTTTTATGCAGTTATCTAATCAGCTAATCCCTGGACAGCAGCGCAATGCATAAAATCATGCAGATACAAATCAAGAGCTTCAGTTAATGTTCACTTCAAACATCAGAATGGGAAAAATTATTGTGATCTTTGTCTGTCACTTTCACTGTGGCATGAGTGTTGGTGCCAGACGGACTGGTTTGAGCATTTCAGAAACTGCTGATCTCCTGGGGTTTTCACACACAGCAGTTTCTAGAGTTGACACAGAATGGTGCAAAAAGCAAAAAAACAGTGAGTGAGCGACAGTTCTGTGGGTGGAAATGCCTCGTTGATAAGAGAGATCAGAGGAAAATGGCCAGATTGGTTTGAACTGCCAGGAAGGATACAGCAACTCATAGCAACTCTTTACAACCGTGGTGAGCAGAAAAGCATCTCAGCATGCAACAGCAGAAGATCACATTGGGTTCCGCTCCTGCCAGCCAAGAACAGGAATCTTCGAATCAAGAACAAGTTCCTATTAAAGTGGCCGGTGACTGTATAAGGATGCTGTTTTCACAGAGACTTTGCAAGTATGCGGTGGTAGACAGATCTAAGTGCAGGAATAGTGTTTATTAGCAAGCATGATATTTGCAAAAATATAACACAAGCAAAACCAAAAGCTGAGTCATAAACATGGCTCGAATCATGACACTGATTTAAAAAAAAAAAACATTCAAAAGACTGCGTTCTTATATGGGTGTGCCGATTGTTCTCAAATCAGCATCAGGTGTTTCCCATAACGACTGGGGCCTGTGAGCGAGCGCGGCTGCTTGAGCGTGTGTAGGCGTGACAGTCAAGAGTTCACCTGCTGTGTGACCACAACTTTTAGTTTGTCTGTATATCGCCAAGCATCATCACCAAAACACCTATTTTTCATTGATAACCCATCGCAAAGCATTGCGAGTTGTAGTGCGACTGTAGCTTTACGCCCATGTTCATGTCACTGTACAAGAATAAGCACCTTGCTAGACTTTGTCTCTTATGCTCAACTCTCTGTATAAGATTGAGCGCCTCACTGCACTTCATATGTTTACGAGCCATTTTTCCCTTCTATGTTTTCAAATCTTTCTCATTTTTTCCCCCCGATAATGAATTACTTTTGGTAAATTAAAAAATCTGATGTCTTTTGTTTCATTCAGAATGATTTACACATCCAAAAACACAGCAAAATCTTCCCATACTGATCAATAACAACTAACTCGTCTGAATGAAGCACTACAAGCATGCCTCCTGTCATGGCGGTGTAGTTACCATTGCTATGGGGGTCATGTGATGGTGCAAAGCCTCTACAGGAATTTCCTTACTGTATTATGCAAAGAATGCCACGGTGTGGTTTGTAGTAATAAAGCAACCACTTACTACTTGTCCCTGAATATGTTGAAATTTTCGAGCTGAAAGAGTTTAAGGAGTTAAAAATAAACATAATTAAAGATTCTTTCTGTATGGCATGACATGACTTGTGGAATTATTGAATTTAATACTAATGTTATTGCTTATTAAATTGGTTGATAATATAAATACTGTATCACGTGCTCCTGAAATAAAGCAAATGTGTTTGAATTGATTTGTATAATGCTTGATGGGTTTGACGGACAACTGCATTAGCCAATTAACAACTTTACTTGGTTCAGGCATGCTGCATGTGCGTGTTCAACTAACTTCTATCCAGCCAGCTGGTTATATTGCACTGAAGATATTATAAAATGGGTTTTTTTGTCCCTCCCTCCTGTGTGTTTCTGTAATATGGGGAGGTCTGAAAGCATTGTCCTATATTGTGTTTGTTGTGATAGGGCATGTGTTTATTTACCCTGATTTTCTCCCTAATTTAGCCATGGCCAATTCCCACCCATCAGGCTACTCTTCCGTATCACACAACAACCCCCAACCAGGGAGGGCTAAGGCTACCATGTGCTTCCTCCGAGGCAAGTAACACCAGTTGACCGCATCTTTTACTCATACAATGTCAGTGGGTGGCGTAACACACTCCGAGGAAAGCCCAATCCACTCACTTCCATATGAATGTGCATGAGCTCACAGACACCCGTGACTCACTGGTGTAATTAACAGAGGAGAGAGAGAGCGCGCATGTCACCCCTCCCTCCCAGAGAGCCTAGCCAATTTTTCTCTCTTGAGCTCCCGACCACAGATGACTGTGGCATTATCAGGATTAGAATGTGGCAATCTCCCGAAAATAGGGAAGATGATGGGGAGGATATTTTTCTGCTGCGCCACTCAGGATCCACAGGGCATGCATTTTACGCTACTTCTGGTTAAATTGTGCATGATGAATAAAAATACAGCAGTATTTTGTGGTTTACTATATATTCAGTTTCAAACAAGTAACCCTAGAAATGGGTTATGATTTTCAAAGTCATTAAAACATTTTAAAAAAATCAATTAGTTTATGCAACAATCCTTTTTTCTTGCTTTGAAAAAAAGGTTTCCCCTGTGTTCGCTTGGTGCCCACTATCATCATGACCTTTTTGTTCCATTTGAGTTTTGTGAATTTTGGTTAAAGGCAGAACATGATCCTCATCAGGAAATGGCTCGAAACACAAATACAATCAACTGTATTTCAGAATAACCAGCACTGAGTTTATTCAGTATGTTGAATGGAAGATGTTTGGTTATTTTTCTTCTGTCATCAGTATTAAGTTGTACTCATGAGAAATGTCAATTAATTAGCACTCTTGTGGAGAAAAGCCAGACTTTACAAAGGATTCACAATAGCAAGAGATGTAGTGGGCTGACTTCACGTGTCTCAGAGGAAGCCGACAGACTTCACCCTCTCTGGTTGGTCATTGTCATATGATAGACAAGTCCTACCTGGTTGGTAGAACTGGCCAAAATGAGTTCTCTGGGGGAGTGCTCTGGTTATTGTAGACTCCATTGTACAACAGTATTCATCCCAGAAACAATATTAGGCTAAGAAACGGGTCACTAGATGATGCAGAAAATAACCTCTATAATCTCTTAGACTATAGTAACACCTTTCTGTCTGGTTGTTCCTGAAGGTGCAGGACTGAGTTCTTTGGTGCCCTCCTCTTCATACCACACCAAGAGCTCCTGTCCTGGGTTAATGGGTCGACAGCAACGATACAGAATTCCCCCTCGATACTGAAATGCCACAAGATTCTGTTCTTTATTATTATGGGCACAATTCACATACCTAAAAGAATGAGGCAAGATTCCAGAAAAGGTAAAAATCAGATCAGCGTTACAAACTTAGAGAAAGCATGGCAGAGATACCAATGACAGCAAGAAGATAAAGTTCTTCCAACAAATTATGAGCTGTAAAATCAAATCACTAAAAAGATCCAACAACTGGTGTATTTCTCACCTCATCCAATTCACATGCATCTCTCTTTTGGTGTCAATGTATTTTTCACACTGCATACTCCTGTATATCTGTAGAAAAATACCACATTTACATTTTCTTCACTAAATCAATCAATCAATCTCTTTAAATGAGGGATACAGAAATGAGAACGATGGCTCGTGCCAATATTACATTAAGGCTCATGAAGGTTGAATTAAAAGGTTCTTGACTGTATCTTTAGATTCACAAAACAGCTGACAAGCTCTGAGATGAATTTAGTAACTACAGGAAAATGCAGGCAAGGCTTTATCAGAATTTAGGCAAAGGAAAGGTTTCTCATAAAAGGCTTTACATCTGACATGGCAAAGCTGCGCTGTGAATCAGACCTCTCTGATAAATATCTGCCCATTGTGTTTTGGTCTCTAAACAGACAGCTTAAAAAAAAAAAAAAACCACACAACTATAAAGTCAGTTCTGCCACTAAATTGGTTTTATAGAAAATATTTTGGATTTGTACAAGTAATTGTTATTTGCCATAAATGTTCAGTAGGTAATGTCGGTTTAGTTCAGTATTGCAGTGTTAATTTTGAATTTAAAGAATTTTAAATTGAGACTTCATCTTGTACTGAAAATTGTAGTTTCATTTTAGTCTTTTTATTTTATTTATTAATTTTTTTTGTTTCGTTTTCATCAAGATTTAAGAAGTGGAACTCAATTTTCATTTTAGTCTAATTCTAGTCAAAGTTTTAGTCATAATTTTCTCACACAGTTGCATGGTACTTGTAAAATGTTTTAAGAGGGGCTGTTGCAGGAGTGGTATTGTGGGATGACCCCCCCAGTATGTGTCTGTTTTTAAAAATTTTTTTTGCTATGCAGGTTATGTGGAGTTAGCCACGACTGTAATGGTGATGACCGCTATTTTCATATGAAGATGTTACTTTGTTCAGACCAATGCCATGTGTATCTGTGTCCTGATGCATATATCTGTTAGAATCTAGGAGCATTATGAAAGCCATGCGAGTAGGTGAGTGAGTCTACCAAACCAGATTCACTTCTTCCTAACTATGGTCAGGAACCTGAAAAAGAGGGAAGGCAACATACTGGAATGAATTTTGCTAAAGGATATTTCTCCTGGCTGGAAAATTCCCTCAAGAAATACGTTAGGATGTCTGTATGGACAGACCAGCTATTTTGGCTCATCTTTATTCGCCAGGGCATAATGACCAGAGATTTTGCTTTGCTGTCTTTTTACTGGCCCTCTCTGTGGGCTGGTCATTTCGGGTTCGCATGACAGCATGCTGTGGGCATGTTCTCACTGGTCAATCACAACCATGTTAGCTAATGCAACTTAACATTCTAAACTAATGCAAAAGCAGTGCGCAGCAATGAAACAAAAGCCATGGACAAAAAAAGGTCAAAAATTAGAGGGGCCAAACAAATTTCGGAAAAAAGCAGGCATTAGGAGGCATAGGCTTTCAAATTTAAACAAGAGTGCTCTGAGAGCACAATATCCCCCACTGGCAACTATGTCATAACTCTGGTAAAATGCGATGGAACTGAATGAAATTGCAATATGCATATTACCGACATATACAAAGAATCCTGTCAAGTTCCATGAAATTCCTCCAAAAATTGAGAGAGGAGTTGATTTCAGAAGGTGAGTATCCTTCCCAGATGGAAGGATGGACATTGCCATGACAATCCCCCTTCGGGCAGTTCGGACAGTGGGAGATTTATTTAAAAAAAAAAATTATATATATATATATATATATATATATATATATATATATATATATATATATATATAGATAGATAGAGAGAGAGAGAGAGAGAGAGAGAGAGAGAGCGCTGCTTGAAAGTTTGTGAACCCTTTAGAATTTTCTATATTTCTGCATAAATATGACCTAAAACATCAACAGATTTTCACACAAGTCCTAAAAGTAGATAAAGAGAACCCAGTTAAACAAATGAGATAAAAATATTATACTTGGTCATTTATTTATTGAAGAAAATGATCCAATATTACATATCTGTGAGTGGGAAAAGTATGTGAACCTCTAGGATTAGAAGTTAATTTGAAGGTGAAATTAGAGTCAGGTGTTTTCAATCAATGGGGTGACAATCAGGTGTGAGTGGGCATGTGATAGGTTGATTTTGATCCAGCTAAAATAATTAATTTCTTAAAAACATGAAGAGAATTCATTAATTCATTTAGTAAATAAATAAGTTATGATTCATAACTATATACACAGTTTTTATGTAAACATTCCGGTCCTGTAAAAGAAATTAAAAGGATGAACAAAGATGAAAAGGATCGGTGATTCTGCAATCTACTAATTCAGTCCTGGTGTCTGAGATCGATTGGTCGAGTCTACAGGGGAAGAAGGGGGCTTTCGCGCGCACTTTGCTCCATTCTCAATGAAGCTAACAGAGAAGAAGCACTGTGTCCAGCGTCTTTATTGAGATTCCCCCTTTTTCAGGTATAAAACGAGTATTTCTGCCCTTACATGATTATATGTATTGTTAAACTGTTGTGTCCAGTTTGAGTAACTTTGACTGAACTTTGATTGATTTGGAGCATTATTTTGATTGGCACATTATTCACTGGTTCATTGCACAATACAACAGGTAGCTATTATGGCATGGTGTGCGTTCTGATTGTGTTTAGCACTTTAGCAGATACACGTAGTGGATAACGTTGTTAATGTGTTGTTGAGTTACATGCATTTGAGGTAATTCTTTAAGTAGCTATTTATGATTGGGATCAAACACCATCAGAGAGAAAGATAAAATGGTTAATTGTGTTTACAATGCTTTAATTTATTTCAAATGCACTTTATTTTAGTTTAAGGTTATGTTGAATTATGAAGATTTGTACACACCTCTATGTTTACCTGTAGCATTTTTCCTGTAAGAAAGGGAAAGAAAAAGAAATGGGAATGTACTTACCTGAGTACTCACCTGATTGAAATTAACCTACAAGACAATTTAATAAATGACAATATACTTACCTGATTAAATGTGACCTGTAGCAAAAAAGGAGAAATGTTATGATACTTACCAGTGTGTTTACCTGTGAAAAGAAAAAAAAGGCTAATATTCAAATGAAACAAAATTGTGATTATGTAAATATTTTCATTCCATATTCTCAGTGAAGCTAACAGAGAAGAAGCACTGTGTCCAGCATCTTTATTGAGATTCCCCTTTTTTCAGGGTGTAACAGGCACCCTGTTTGATTTAAAGAACAGGGATCTATCAAAGTCTGATCTTCACAACACATTTGTGGAAGTTTATCATGGCACGAACAAAGGAAATTTCTGAGGACCTCAGAAAAAGCGTTGTTGATGCTCATCAGGCTGGAAAAGGTTACAAAACCATCTCTAAAGAGTTTGGACTCCACCAATCCACAGTCAGACAGATTGTGTACTGTAGGTATCATGCCGCCATCTTGTGTCAGAACTACAATTCCCAGGCAACTTCCGTGTGACCTACGTCATGCGGGGCGGGATCATCTACGTCATCATACAAGGAAACATAAAACAATGGGACAACGCTTCCATCTTTGTCTCTCACGTCTGGCTTCCAATGAATCTGGACGTATAAAGAGGCGCTCTCCACCCGAAAGACGTCTTCTTTCTTGCAAGATCCATCACTCAGCGCGATTTTCTTTCTTACCCTTGGCAAAGGTAAACTCTACAGTCGCGCGATCTTTAAACTCAACCTGAGTTACAACCGGTTTACTTGCATTAGAAGTGACGTCACGACTGCAGCCCAGGCAGTTAAAAGTTAAGAAGCGATTGAATCCTTTTTAACTCAAAAGCGCTGTGCATCTTATTCTGATCAGAGACTTTTCCTCACAAACGCTGAGGTTCGGACCAAGAATCCTCTGCTTTCCACGGGAACCACCCAAGTGCTCCGCTGGACCCGAAAGTTCTCTGCGCCTCCATCACGAGCAGCTCACGTGCTCCCACGGCGAGGCCCGAAACTACACCGGCGAATAGTTCTTCATATCTTGCTAAAGGCAGGATTAAGTAAGATTTTGGCATTTGGGCATAATTAGGATAGTCTTAGGAATTTGCTTTTATTTGAAATAGTGTGAATTTAAACCCAGGTTTATTCATTACACTATTAGACACGCAGCATGTTGATTTATTTTGTTCTATGTTCTCTCAATTGTTTTTTTTAATAGATAGGCTGTGCATGCTTTTCTTTACTACTAACATATAGTTCTCTTATTATACATCTTGATCTCAAGATTTCAGTGGATTCAGTATGGTTATGAGCTAGTGGGTTAGCTACAGCTTCCCTTTTGTCTGCTTAGCAACACAAAGCTAATCAAGGCCTACCATGTGCTCGGCAGGCCATCAGGCCTGATAAACCACACCTCAGCTAGAAATCTACAAGCTAGCTTTTAGTTAGCTACGGCTAATACCCTTGTCTTTAGCAACACGTGCTCAGTAGGCCTCACCAGGCCTAACAAACACACTTTAGCTAGGCCATAGGGCCTTTAGCAAACTCACACTAGCAACACAAGGCTAAACACCGAGCTAATCCTTTGTTCTGTTTAGATAACATTCTTTTGTTTAGCTACCAACAAGCTAGGCCTCCACCACGTGTAGTTAGCTACACGAGGCTAAACACATGGTCAAGTCCTACACACACCTCACTGCTTGTATATATTGATTTATTATTTTATCTTTTTATCTTTGTATAATAAATTCATTTATTAAACAAACTGTGTTTATTTGTGTGAACAACAATATCAAGTCCCCAATCTTCTCAAAGAATTCAAAAAGGGTGCATATGTTATGTAATGTGGTAAGTGATTGTAATAATTTGGAAATATACCATAATTTAGCTGCTTGGTAATTTATTATTAAGCACCAGCATTAATGGTATGATTCACTAAATGATTCATTGAACGATTCACCAAATGATTCACTAAACGATTAATTGAACGATTCACTAAATGATTCACTGAATGAGACTGATTCTATGGTATGATTCAATTCAAACGAGTCAAATTAAACGATTCAATGGGATTGATTCATTTTAATTATTAACCTTCAAAATTTAATGAGACTGATTTAACGAGATTGATCACTTAATATCAATAATTAACTGATTGCACCCACATGTACAAATGGAGGAAATTCAAGACCATTGTTACTCTCCCCAGGAGTGGTCGGCCAACAAAGATCACTCCAAGAGCAAAGCGTGTAATAGTCGGCGAGGTCACAAAGGACCCCAGAGTAACTTCTAAGCAACTGAAGGCCTCTCTCACATTGGCTAATGTTAATGTTCATGAGTCCACCATCAGGAGAACACTGAACAACAATGGTGTGCATGGTAGGGTTGCAAGGAGAAAGCCACTGCTCTCCAAAAAGAACATTGCTGCTCATCTGCAGTTTGCTAAAGATCATGTGGACAAGCCAGAAGGCTATTGGAAAAATGATTTGTGGATGGATGAGACCAAAATAGAACTTTCTGGTTTCAATGAGAATCGTTATGTTTGGAGAAAGGAAAACACTGCATTCCAGCATAAGAACCTTATCCCATCTGTGTAACATGGTGGTGGTATCATCATGGTTTGGGCCTGTTTTGCTGCATCTGGACCAGGACGGCTTGCCATCACTGATGGAACAATGAATGCTGAATTATACCAGTGAATTCTAAAGGAAAATGTCAGGACATCTGTCCATGAACTGAATCTCAAGAAAAGGTGGGTCATGCAGCAAGACAACGACCCTAAGCACACAAGTCATTCTACCAAAGAATGGTTAAAGAAGAATAATGTTTTGGAATGGCCAAGTCAAAGTCCTGACCTTAATCCAATCCAAATGTTGTGGAAGGACCTGAAGCAAGCAGTTTATGTGAGGAAACCCACCAACATCCCAGAGTTGAAGCTGTTCTGTATGGAGGAATGGGCTAAAATTTCTCCAAGCTGGTGTGCAGGACTGATCAACAGTTACCGGAAACATTTAGTTGCAGTTATTGCTGCACAAAGGGGGTCACACCAGATACTGAAAGCAAAGGTTCACATACTTTTGCCACTCACAGATATGTAATATTGGATCATTTTCCTCAATAAATAAATGACCGAGTATAATATTTTTCGTCTCATTTCTTTAACTGGGTTCTCTTTATCTACTTTTAGGACTTGTGTGAAAATCTGATGATGTTTTAGGTCATATTTACGCAGAAACATAGAAAATTTCTAAAGGGTTCACAAACTTTCAAGCACCACTGTATTTGTTTTCAATACTCATACACCAAGTTGCCAAGTTTTCCAATATATTATTATTTATTATATTATGGTGCTCTGTGTTGTTCTCATTTATGTATTTAACAACAGTATCAAAATACTCAGGTCTTGAAATAAATGCACGTTAGTCATGAACAATGGTAACTCCTCTCTTTTGCGTTATTTTTGACAGAAGTAAAATTCATACATGAACAAATTTTGGCTAGTCGATTTTCTGTTTGGCTAGTTACTTTGGAAGATAACTAGTCCAGTTGGCTGGTTAAAAAAATATATGAATTTCGAGCCCTGGTTATACATCTTACCTTTCACTTTTGCTGGGACTTTCCTATCATAAATGACTCCCAAAATCCTTCTCCAACTGCTCCACCCTGCCTGCACTCTCTTTCTCACCTCACTATTGCAGCCCACATTTTCCTGCACAGTTGACCCCAGGAAATTGAATTCACCAACTTTCTTTACATCATCTCCTTGAATCTTCACTCCACTCTCATCCCCATTCTCATTGATGCACATGTATTCTGTTTCATAGTCAAAACACAATTTTACGGTTTTCAATTTAAGACAGCAAACAGAAAATGTCAATGCAGAAGTTAGCATTGATAATTAGCATTCATCAAACTTTAGCTTAGTTAGGGAACGTTAACATCAACGTATCTGAATCTCATCTCATTTTAAAACAACACACTGTTGAATTTCTAGAGTTTGTTTCTAAGTCAGAAAACCGCTAACATGTCCGGTAGCATATATTTGTCATTCAAAATACAAGTGCATGTGTGGCAGCAAGGGTGTGGTTGAATGTTGGCTGTGAAGGGTGAGGAGTCAGTTTGAACCAGCAGGTAGCATGTCATGAGTGACACCTGTGTCTCATTACTGGCTATTTATTAACATTTGTCTGTGTGTCTTTCAGATGGCCAGTAATGAATATATGAGAGAGAGAGAGAGAGAGAGAGAGACATATGTTCCCCAACGTGTGTGTGTTCACAGCTTGGTAGTCACTGAAAAGTGACAATAATAAAAGTGCACCTGGAATTGTAGTGCCTGTCTCCAATTTCTCATTGTCCAGAAGTAAAGAGTTCTTACAGCATGCTCTAACCAAAGTTCAAAATAGGTCTATTTTTGGCTAAAATTAAATTGTGTGTTCTCTAGTCAATATTTTATATTTTCTAAAAAAAAAATAAACACATCAACTAGTGGAACACAAGTAACCACTTCTGCTTCATTTCTTTGAGGGCTGAAATGCATGCTCCAGTTTTTTTATTTTGTTTTTTGACTGTTTATGAACTGTTAAACCCCTTTATCATGCTTTGTGGGTGTGACCTTTTTAGTATGGCATCATTATTCATACCTATACAATTAGGGTGTTTATGTTTAAATTACTCATGCACAAAATTATGTCAAGCAAGTTCTTCATAAATCTAAACTTTTAATTTTGCCCTCAAAGTGCACCAGTTTGATACATTTAACTTTAAAAGTGCACATCACGGGTAAATTCAGGAGCAAGATCAATGTAATTCTCCTATTTTATATTAAACTTTGGTCAAATATCTAACATTCTGCATTCTCCGCGAATTTTTTACCTTGCACGATACCAGAAAAATTCAGTTGAAATCAAGCCATTTGAGGCGAATCGGTCCGCCTCTGAAAAAACTTGGCACTTGCATTTCCCGGCAAACATTGATTTTCATGATGTCACGTGCAGGATGCCTCCTACCATACATCAGCGCTGGTTTGTTTATGAGAAAACGACCTGGTGGTTTTCTACAAATTTCTTCAACATTATCACGTAATTATTAAAATGGTTAACAGATGTATCATAGGAGGGTGTAGCAACACCAATCTTGATGGGATTAGTACTCATCATTTTCCAAAAGACCAGAGAATAAGAGAGAAATGGGAGCGCTTCGTGCGAGGCACCCGGAAAAAGCCGAGGACCAAGCAGAGCCGAGAAAAAGACCAAGAAAATCGGCAATTCACATGTTGACTGTTGCCAGGGTAAGAAATAATTCGGACATCTCATTATATTCTTCATCCAAAGGTGAAGTAACGTTGCGCTCAGGTGGCGATTCCATATTTCAATGCAAAATTGCTAGCTACTAAACTTGGTCTACACAGGCTGTGCACTAAAACCGTGCAAGCTCTCGCAGCCTGCTGGTGCTTCCGCAGGTAACGTCACGAATCTGGCTCCAGACTCCCTTGGGATTTTTCCAGACGCATTTTATTTTATTTTTTTCTGCTGAAGACAGATGGCCTTGTGCAAAATTACCCTTCTGGATGGGTGTGTAAAGGGACATACTTTCATAAAAAAAAAAAGAAATTGGTCCAGGATATGCACTTTAAAATGTACAAAATTTTCTTACAGGGGAGCCTGCCCCCAGACCCTGCAGAGCGAGGTTCACTGACCATAGTTTCACAAAATCCTGTGGGAAACACTACTATTCTGCCTGTGCAGTTTATTTATTTATTTTTTAACTGTTACTGGAACATCTCCCTGTTCTTTTGCAGGTTAGGGTGGCTGTGGAAGAACTCACTCTCTCAACTCAAAACGTAAAAGTAGGTGACCGTGATTATGCGACATACCCGAGCAAGCATGGTGATGGGTAGTGATCTAACTGGCGAGTGTGTTGCGAGACAAAGATCTCAGCTTCCCATGTAATATTTTTTGGTCTGTACATCTCATGGATTGAGGTGAAGTCGTTTTATTTTACTACAAGATGCATGCCTATCAAAATTTTGGCCAGAAGTGATCAATTACGGCAGGATTCTCTGTCATGGGGAGTCATTGCTCTTTAGTCCCTAATGCTCCCCAGCCCCTAATCCTCTCCAAGCTTAAACATTAACAGTCCTGTGGTAAGATGATTGTAAGGTTAAATCTTCTGGTATCGTAGAACGTACTAATCGAACATTGAAAGACAAACTAACTAAGGCTATGCAGACCACAGGTTCAAAAAATTGGGTAGACCTATTGCCAGCCACACTGGCTGAAATACGCATGACATCGAAACCTAGTCTCGGCGGCTATTCCCCCTACGAGATTATTTTTGGACGACCTTTCCCTCTCCCCTGGAGGAAGGGGACTCCGGCTCTGGGTACCTCTGATTTGAAGACACATATGGATGAGTATTCTGCAGCCCTTATCGATAAATTGCATGAAATTTGTACTAAGGTCAATAGTACAATATCATTTCCACCATCAGCAAACACACACCCCTTCCAAGTGGGAGACAAGGTGCTGGTGCAACTTTTTAAACGATTTGGACAATTGGGAGAACCTAGATATAGCGAGCCTGCAGAAATAGTCGCCATTACTCGTACTGCTGTCTTAACTGACCTTTTTCCACAGATCCATGCCACACGACTGAAGAAGGCTCCATAACAAAGTTGTGTTACAATGATCAGTTTGCTATTAACGCTTTTTGTGTCCCTATCCAGTCTGTTTCTCTCTCTGTGCTCTACATAGATTTGACCTGTGTGCAGCCCTGGCTGACTGAGAATCGGGTTGCTGCCTGCGAGACGTTGTGAACAAAAAGGGAAGAGATCTCGCGCCCAGTTTGGAACCAATCCTCCTCACTACAACCATGATGGTCCTCATCGCGGGTTTCGTGACTTCGTTGTTGCTCGGGGCAGGGCTACCCGCCCGAGCTTTCGTGGCTGCTTCATCCTTGCTCGGGGCAGGGCTACCCGCCCGAGCCTTCGTGACTATTTTCTTATTGCTCGGAGCAGGGTTACCCGCTGGAGCTAGACCTCGAGACAACGTCTTCTGGCAATTCGCTAACTGGACTGCACGGACTCACACAAACGAAAGTTATGTATGTCATTTGATGCCGTCTTCTACTATTATTACGCGCCCACCTTTGCCGCTATACTCTGAAGCTTTATATTATGCTTGGGGCCCAAAAGGCCAACCTTTTACATTTTGGGGCCCTTTCTGTAATTACTCTCTGCACCCTTCTGCGGTAGCAAGGTTAAACCAGACTTCTTTAGCATATGGCACAGATACCCCCGATATTATACTGCAAGATTCTATCCTCACTACTCTGCAAGTAGATATGCCTTCCAATTTCACTTTCCCTCACTGTTTTAGAACGAATTACTCTAAAAAAAAAAAAAAAAAAAAGTAACGTTTATTTGGGACACATTCCTAAGTCTCAATGTAAGCAGATATATGATCAGAATTCCGCCACCTCTCCATGTCCTCGCTGGGTCCCGAATTCATGCCAATGTAACCCTACACTAACTGATTGTACACGCAACAGTATCGGGTATATCAATAATACATGTAGGGCTCATCCTAATTGTGTTCCACCACACCCTAATAATTATCCTGGTGTTAAATTAGCATTAAACTGGTACTGCGGTAATAGTAATCTCCTTGTTTCTTTTCCCACCAAGTGGTCAGGCATTTGTGCTCCCATACGACTCAAAAACGCTATCACTGCTATCCATCCTCTCTCTGCTCATCGCCCAAAATGAGATGTCTATCATAATTTTCCACCCTTGGAACATCATCTTACTACTAGGTGGCACTGTTTTTGGACATCAATGTTTCCTCATTTTGGCGTAGCTGATCTATGGAGGAATGTAGAATTAACACATTATCGCTTAGCCAGCTTTGTTAATGAAACCATTAGAGCTGTCGATGATATTAGGACTGAGCTAACCGCCCTGCGTCTAATGACTACTCAAAATCGTATGGCTCTTGATATTTTGTTAGCAGAAAAGGGGGGTGTTTGTGCTATGGTCGGAGACAGCTGTTGCACCTTTATTCCTACTAATGATATCCCAGATGGTGAAATAGGTGCAGCCGTACATCAAATGAAACAGATCGCTCAACAACTAGAGCATGATGAACATGGGGATACGGCAGGGTGGGTGTGGTTTTCTAGACTGTTTGGTAAATGGTCTGCTATTCTTTCTATGTGTATCCCTGTAGTGGTGATTTTTCTCTTGTTTATTTTCCTGGGACCTTGCATTTTGAAATGCTTAATGGACAGAATGCATAAGATGATAAATAGTCTTACCCGCAAACCCCTGCAGAGAGAAAACAATGTACATTATCGTCCTGCTAGGGTGTAACACTAATCTAATTAAAATCTAGTTAATACTGTAATTAGTATTAAAGGGGGGGAATTGTTAGGTTAAATTTTATTATATGTAGGTTATATATAGGTTTAGTTAAGTATTAATTCTTGGCCAAGAATTTAGCAAATTATTCTGTGACAAAATTATATTATTAGTTGAAATGACCTTATGTTTCGGCTGGACATTGTTTGGGAACATTTTGTTTATTTTGATATGAATGTGTATTTTTGATCAGAGATGTGTCTGAAAGATCCGCCAAGGTCTGTTCTGATGTCAGATCGACCCACACACTCACTTTGAATCTGAATTAAGTAATTCATGTTAGTTAAGACTTAGGTTTTAGAGCTGTTTTAAAGATCCTTTTTTGGACTATTGCATATACTATGGTAGTGATTTGGATTTAATCGATGCATTTCGTGATTAATGTTAGTTTTATAGTTTTAAGTTAGTTTCATAATTACATTATAATTATTGTTAAGACTTTATGATTCTAAGGGTTTTAGTTTAAAAGCATTAACCTAATTTAGTTATGTTTAATTCTGAATCCTGTTAGTTGTTTGTTTTCTCTTTCAGACATATTCTCATTTTTCTTATGTTTCGTATGACTTTCTTGTTTAAGTTTGCTCTTATTTTTTTGTTTATTTTCTTATAACATTATTTGTTTTAACATTGTTAAAGACATATGTTATTTTAGTTAAGACTTAACTAAAAAACTAATGAAATCAAGATGTAATTTACTGACTTAGCACACATTCATGTGTTAAGAAATTATGTTAGCTATTAGATCCTTTTTTGTGTAAACTGATGTATTTGACCTTCTTTGAATAGACTCCGTAGACGAGACATTATCTGTGTTTAAAAATTCCATGCCCTATGTTATATCTGACCTGAAGGGGTGTACGTAAGCAGAGACTTTTAAAATCTGTCTGTACCTTGCTATCATGTCATATGATCAGAAATATATTATGATTGGTTCAAGATTTATACACACACTGATGGAGATTATTATTTTCAGATCAAGGTCCCCTCAATTGCACGCAAGTAAGGAGACGAACATAGCTGATGTCATAGGTTGACATCCCACACACACGCATTTCTACACAGACGCACACACACCACACACACACACATATATATATATATATATATATATATATATATATATATATATATATATGATGTGTGTGTGTATATGTATGTGTGTGTGTATATATGTGTGTGTATATATATATATATATATATATATATATATATATATATATACACACACACACACACACACACATATATACACACACACATCATATATATATATATATATATATATATATATATATATATATATATATATATATATGAAGACAAAACAAACACAGAGATAAATGGATGCTATAAGATGTTTTCAAGAATGTTTTCATTTCAACGAAGTGACTGTGTGAATAAACTGGCAT
Source organism: Neoarius graeffei (assembly GCF_027579695.1). Lineage (NCBI taxonomy): Eukaryota > Metazoa > Chordata > Actinopteri > Siluriformes > Ariidae > Neoarius > Neoarius graeffei. Next base: position 7,400,852 of record NC_083587.1, read on the forward strand.
GTGAAACCTTTCTGGTTTTCCTGTCTGTTTCTCTCGCGGTATTTCGTCCCGGATCCGAGGGGCACGAAGGCATCGGGGGTCTCGAGAAGCAAGTTGACCGTTTCCGACTGGGTGAACCCCAACAATGATTGGCGGATGAGTCAATGAAAGAGGCAGAAACCATTTTCCAATCAAAGTGCACCTTTTTTTTAACTGTCTTTTTTAAAATATTTTTTTCTTGAAAAGGTGCAAATATAAACAGTGCAATAACAAAAAATGTCAGGAAAAAAAAGGCAAAATAAAAACAATACAAAAAAATAGCCATAAAGTTGCTAGGCAATGCTGCTAAAGAACCTTGCACAAACTTTTCACCACCTTACAGACATGCCTTACTGAGGCGATGAGGCTTAATACAGCCTAAAGCTAGCTGTAACCCCTCCAAACTGGCTTACACCATTCACAATAATCAATGAACTCAATGTCAATTCTCACAAAATAATGACTCAAATAAGAAAACAAAAACAAGAAAATAATTTTTCATTCAAAACATTTCTGTACAGTTACAGAAATGGCTGTAATATGCTAAATATTGTAATGGCTGTAAATATGTAAAATATGGCTATTTTTTAGAAGGGGAAAATACCCCTTCTAAAAATGGACCATTCCCTCAGTTCCCCGCCAAACATGCCTATTTACAGTGAATGTTATGGTCCTTCGGTTTCCCCCCGGAACCAGGAAGTGGATGCTGGAATGAACGTGAATGAACTGTGTAGAACTTTGCACGGGTGGGTGGAGCACAGAAGTACGGCAGGCCAGAACTGAGTTTTCAAAAACTCTATTATACCACTTTTCAGTGTATTCACTCTCCCAGACACTCAGACACACGCACACACACATCAGCCTTCTGGTTGGGGAGAGAGCTCTCTTCCTCTGCTCTCCTTATATAGGGCGTGGTCGCTGGGAAGAGACACAAACACAGGTTAATTAACATCAGGTGTAGTGATTCTGCCACTTACCTTCCCTGACTCCGCCCTCCGGTCACAGACCGACACTTGACCACGCCCCTGCTGCCACATACCCCCACCGCCCGACTCAGGCAGGGCAGCTGTCCGGCCTGCAGCTGACTCCCTCCCCTTGACGGGAGAGGAAGTCCGCCATGACCATCTGCACCCCTGGCCTGTGGATCACCTTGAAGTTAAAGGGCTGGAGTGCCAGATACCAACGGGTGATCCGTGCGTTGGCATCCTTCATGCGGTGGAGCCACTGGAAGGGCGAGTGGTCCAAACAGAGGGTGAAAGGGTGTCCAAGCAGGTAGTAGCAGAGGGCAAGGACCACCCACTTGATGGCTAGGCACTCCTTTTCTATGGTGCTGTAGCGCCCCTCACGCACTGACAGCTTCCTGCTGATATACAGCATGGGGCAATCCTCTCCCTCCTGGGACAAAACCGGCCCCAGCCCTCTGTCCGACGTGTCCGTCTGCAACATAAAGTGAAGAGAAAAGTCAGGGGAGTGTAACAGTGGCCCCCCACACAGTGCAGCCTTCACCTCAAAGAAAGCCCGCTGGCATTGCTCCGTCCACTGGACCGGATCTGGTGCCCCCTTTTTAGTGAGATCAATCAGCGGGCTGGTGACGTCCGAATAATTGGGTATAAACCTACGATAGTAGCCAGCCAGCCCCAGGAACTGTCTCGCCCCCTTTTTGGTCTTGGGCCTCAGGCAGGCCGCAATCGCTGCGGTCTTATTAATTTGGGGACGCACCTGCCCATTGTCCAAGTGGAAGCCCAGATACAAGTACTTCCACCCGCCCAATCGCACACTTCTTCGGGTTGGCCGTGAGACCTGCTCGCCTCAGCGACCTAAGGACGGCCCTCAGATGTTGCAAATGCCGCTGCCAGTCATTACTATAGATTATAAATGTCATCCAAGTATGCGACCGCATAGGTGGCATGGGGGTGGAGGACCCTATCCATAAGCCACTGGAACGTAGTGGGTGACCCAAACAGCCCAAAAGGAAGTGTGACAAATTGGTGTAAGCCAAATGGTGTGGAAAATGCCATTTTTTTCTCGGGATAATGGAGTCAAGGGGATCTGCCAATAACCTTTTGTCAGATCCAGTATCGAATAAAAGCGAGCCGTGCCTAGTCGATCCAGCCATGGGATTAAAGTGAGCCGCCTGGAAAACCAATTCCCGGTGGCTCTTTGGAATCAAAAGCTGTGAGACCGTCTCCTTAGTCTGAGTGTCCTGCGTCACTCGGTATAATCTCTCTCTCATAATGGAGAAATAGGGGAAGTTTGGCTGGAACGTTTGACCATCAATTACTCTCACTTGGTCAAACGCATGCCGCAGAGTCTAGTCTCGCCTCGCGACTGTTCCAATGGGAAATCCATGAGGGATTCCCCGAGAGAGGGAGGAGGAGCCTGCTGCTCCTCGCTCTGACACGGAGATGACGTAGACGGCTCTGTGACAGCTGCTCCCGCCAATCCCACACCGGGACCTCCCCCTGCTGAACTATGGCAGGACCCACTCTTCACTAAATGAGTCATTAATTCCCGAAATCCCGACCAATTAGTCCCCAAAATTATTGAGTGGGTAAGGCGAGGATTAACTGCCGCCTTTACACTAAATTTCTCCCCTCGAATATTGCTGGAGTGCAACTCTGCCTTTAGATCTGAAAACAACAATCCCTACAGCACTGCCAGGACGGTGCACTCTCAAGAGAGCCATCAGGAGGGCCAAGGCAGACTACAGGCAGAGGATAGAGGGATACTTCAGTGGTGGAGACCCACAGCAGACATGGTGAGGTTCTGAATGACTTTCTAAGTACAAAGGCAGAGGTGATAAGCAGCAGTGATTCTCTTGAAGAGGAGCTGAATCATTTCTTTGCTCGATTTGAGGTGGGTGATGCAGAGACTAGGAAGAAGCTGATACCAACAGCGGTCACTGACACTGAATGTCAACACTGATGATGTCAGGAGAGTGCTCCGTGGTGTGAACACCAGGAAAGCTGCTGGTCCCGATAGTATACTAGGGAGAGCACTCAGAGACTGCACAGACCAACTGGCAGAGGTATTATGCAAAATCTTTAATCTTTCCCTGTCTCTATGCACTGTCCCAAAATGTCTGAAGTCTGCCACTATTGTGCCCATACCGTACCTAAGACGACATATACTGTATTAGCAGCCTAAATGACTTCAGACCAGCTGCTCTTACCCCCACTGTTATCAAGTGTTTTGAGAAGCTGGTCTTGAGTTATATCAAAGCAGCTCTCCCACCCACCCTGGACAAGCACCAGTTCGCATATAGAGTAAACAGGTCAACAGAAGATGCCATTAGAACAGCACTACATACCAATCTGTTCCATCTGGAACACCCTAAAGCATATGCGAGGATGCCGTTTCTGGACTTTAGCTCAGCATTTAACATGATCGTTTTTCACTGTTATACAAGCGAGATGGCGGCAAGCACAGACACTGCGGCTCTCAGCTCTCCGTCAATGTGTAATGCACTAGTATTGTTTGTATGTGCAGTGTGCTTTAGAACATGGTGTCATGCCACACACGTCTACAGTCACACAGAACTCCTGAACATTGGACTACAATGCCAGATTGCAGTCACGAACGACTTCCAGCGGACCCACAATATTCTGCTAGACATAGCAAGAGCTCCAGCGTTTCCGTGGATTGTTGTCGGCCCCTACAAGTGGCGCAGGCGGTGGAGGGAGCGCAAGCAGAAGCGGAGTTGCCGAGCGGGCCTCCTAACCAGGCTAAGGAAGTAGCCATTCAAACCCCCATTACCCAGCATCTTCTTGACCAATGCAAGATCCTTCATTTACAAGATTGACGAGCTGGAATTATATCTTGCAGTAAACCCCTCTGTTCGTGATTGTTGTGTGCTGATCATCACGGAGACCTGGCTACATCAACTGATCCCGGATACTACAGTACAGCTAGCGGGCCGTACCGCTCATCGCTACGACAGCAACGGAGACTCCGGTAAGAGCAGAGGAGGGGGACTGTGTGTGTATGTTCACAATGACTGGTGTACAAACAGTAAGATCACACACACCCATTGCTCTCCTGACATAGAAGCAGTGACCGTCGTTTGCAGACCTTTTTATCTGCCCAGAGAGCTGACAGTGGTACTCATTACTGCTGTTTATATTCCACCAAATGCTAACATTAGCATAGCTCTCGCCCACCTACATGACATTGTTAATAGACAGCAGCAAGTTCATCCTGAGGGAGTACAAATCATTTGCTGGGGATTTTAATCAAGCATGCTTAAAGAAAGACTGTCCTTCCCAAATTTGTACAGTATGTACAGTGCTCCACCAGAGGGATTAACACACTGGACCATGTCTATTCTAATCTGAAGCATGCTTACAGAGCAGTCCCCCTCCCACATCTGGGTCTGTCTGACCATCTCTCACTGCTCCTCATCTCTGCATACACTCCCCTCAGAAAGAAAACTAAGCTGGTCATAAAGACTAAAAACCTGGCTGGAGGGTGCACTCTCCAAGCTGCAGGACTGCTTTGCTGTCACAGAATGGGATACCCTTGAACAACAGGACTTACAGGGCTTTACTGACACTGTTTTGTCTTACATCAAGTTTTGTATGGATAATGTCATGGTGGACAAGCACATTCGTGTTTATCCAAACAGAGAAACCTGGATGACAAATGAAGTTCAGTCACTCCTGAGGGCCCGTAACTCTGCCTTCAGGACAGGTGACAAGGCCCTGTACAGCACGGCGAGAGCAGATTTAAGGAAGGGCATTAAAAGTGCAAAGGAGGCCTACAAAAGGAAGATGGAGGACCATCTGTCAAACAACAACCCACGTGAAGTGTGGCAGGGACTAAAACACCTTACAAACTATAAAGACAACACCTCTGTGACCATCAGTGCCAACGCCTCACTGGCAGAGGAATTAAACCATTTCTTTGCCCTCTTTGAGGCAATGAGGCCTCGCACAGTCACACACCCCTCACAGGCCACAAGCTCTCACACACTTTCCAGGAACATCAAGTGAGGCATGTGTTCAGATCTGTGAACACAAGGAAAACTGCTGGACCAGATGGAGTACCTGGTGAAGTACTCAAATTCTGTGCTTACCAGCTCTCAGCAGTCTTCACAAAGACCTTTAATCTCTCCCTGACACATGCCACTGTCCCACCTTGTCTCAAGTCGGCTACTATAATCCCCATCCCCAAAAACTCAACCACCAGCAATCTCAGTGATTACAGACCCATTGCCTTGACACCAGTAGTCGCTAAATGCTTTGACTGACTAAGGTCACATCACATTAAAGACTGCCTCCCTCCTGCCTTTGATCCATATCAATTTCACATACAGAGCAAACCAATCTACTGATGATGCAATTTCCACAGCCCTCCACACTGCTCTGAGCCACCTGGAACAGCCGGGGACCACCGTAAGGATGCTCTTCGTTGATTACAGCTCGGCTTTTAATACCATCATCCCTGACATCCTTGTAGACAAGCTGGCTGCCCTGGACTTTCCCCCAGCCACTTGTGCCTGGATCAAAGACTTTCTTACAAACCGCCCACAGACTGTCAAGATTGGTACCCACAGCTCCTCCACCCTCACGCTTAGCACTGACTCTTCACAAGGCTGTGTGCTGAGTCCTCTTCTGTATACCATCTACACCCATGACTGTTGTAGCAGCTCCTGATGTGGGTGGAGCACAGAAGCACGGCAGGCGAGAGTTGATGTTCACACACAAACACTTTATTGAGCTTTTCAGCTTTCACTTACTCACTCAACACGCACGCATGCGTTGTGGTTGGGAGGGAGCCCCTTTTCTCTGCTCTCTCCCTCCTTTTATACTCTATCCCTGTAACAAACAAACAAACACGCACATTGACAGCACGTGGAATGACTTAGCCACTTACTTTCCCCGACCCCGCCCTCCATTCACAGACTGCTGCTTGGCCACGCCCCCACTGCCACATACCCACACCGCCCAACTCAGGCCGGGGAACTGTCCGGCCTGAAGCTGACTCCCCCTCCGACGGGACAGGAAGTCCGCCACCACCGTCTGTGCCCCCGGCCTGTAGATCACCTCGAACTTAAATGGCTGAAGGGCGAGATACCAACGGGTGATCCGCGCATTGGCTGCGTGATTTGCTAATCGGCATTTGCAGCACACCGCACACACCCGACGGACATCTCTGCGAATCCCTGGCCAATAGAACCAGGCCATTATTCGGGCTAGTGTTTTATCTTGCCCCAAGTGTCCAGCCATGGGATTAAAGTGAGCCGCATGGAATAGGAGTTCCCTACAGCTCTTTGGGATTAACAACTGGGTCACTCGTTCACTAGTTTGAGTGTCCTGCGTCACTCGGTACAATCTATCTTAAATAACAGTAAAATAAGGGAAGGTCGGTGCCGCACTTGGCTGAAGAGTTTGACCATCAATTACTCTCACTTGGTCAAACGCATGCCGCAGAGTCTTGTCTCGCGACTGCTCTAATGGGAAATCCCCAAGGGAATCCCTGAGAGAGGGAGGAGGAGCGGGCTGCTCCTCACTCTGATGCGGTGTTGACGTAGACGGCTCTGTGACAGCTTCTCCAGTCAATGCCACACCGGGATCTTCCCATGACCAACTAGTGCAGGACCCACTACGTGTTAAATATTCCATCAGTTTTTAAACCCTGGCTAATCAGTACCCAAAATCAACGAGTGGGTGAGACGATGACTAACCGCCGCCTTTATGCATTTGGCCCCGGAAAAGAATACGGACAGACACTAAGGGATAATTGTGAACATCCCTGTGCGCACACACAACACCTTCATCGCTTGTACTCTCTCCAGTGCCTCACCTTGCACCAGGCATTGGTGAATTGAGGTCTGATTACAACCGGAATCCACCAAAGCGTGATATGTATCCCCTTGAACACTTACTCGTATGCGATACGTTCAGGCCCAATCGGGGGCGGTTTCTGGCGCATCGGGGATCCGGATTACAGCTCCCACCTCCCTTGCGGCGCTCTGACTCTGGAGATGCTCCGATTCCCCGCTGCGCCAGCACACCGGCCCAGGCTTTCCCTCTGCACTGGTGTTATGGGTGTCACTCACCTGAGGTGGAGACCACACAGACATGGAAGAGGGAGATGGGAGGACACCACGGGTGCAATGGGCTGGCTGGGGAGGAGCCAGCCACAGCCTCTGTGGCAGGGGAATGGGGTGGGGAGGGGGGACAAGAGGGAGAGAGAAGAGAAGCAAGGAGAGGCACCTTGTCTGCCTGTCGTTGGAGCCGCCTCCAGATGGTCCTCCACCAGCTCGATGGCTCATTCCAGCGACGCCGGGTGATGACACTAGACCCATTCCGCTGTTCCTTCCGGAAGTCGAGAGATAAACTGTTCCAGTGCCACCAGATCGATGATCTCATCAGCATCGCGGTCTTCCGCCCTCAGCCACCAACGGCAGGCGTCCCGGAGTTGCTGGCCAAATGCAAATGGCCGGCTGACCTCCAACGCCAGCGTCCGGAAGTGCTGGAGATGTTGTTCCGGGGAGCGGCCGACCCGCTGTAGGATGACTCTCCTCAGGTCAGCATACATCAGTCAGCTGTCAGCAGGGAGCTGCTTGTGCTGCGAGCTGCGCCTTGCCAGTCAGGACCGGGAGGAGGCGTGCCGCGCACTGCTCCAGCGGCCACCCCCACGCCTCGGCTGCTTGCTCGAAGAGGGCGAGGAATGCTTCTGGATCATCCTGCAGTCCCATCTTCGTGAGGGTGCTGGCAGCGGTGGTCGACGCCCCTGCTGATGCTGAGCAGGTGCCGGAATGCCTGGCGATCTTCCTGCTGGGCCAGCATCAAGGCTTCGAAGCGTTGCTCTTGTTCCTTTTGGAGGGTGATCAGCACTTGATGCTGGTTCTGCTGGGCGGTAGCAAGGGCAAGGATGAGCGCTTCGAATGGGGAGGACTCCATGGGGTGGTTCCCTTCTGTGCTCCCGGGTTTCGGCACCACTGTAGCAGTTCCTGATGTGGGTGCAGCACAAAAGCACGGCAGGTGAGAGTTGATGTTCACACACAAACACTTTATTGAGCTTTTCAACTTTCACTCACTCAACATGTACACATGCGTTGTGGTCAGGAGGGGGCCCCTTTTCTCTGCTCTTTCTCTCTCCCCTTTTATGCTCCATCCCTGTAAAACACACACACACACACACGCACGCACGCATTAATTGACAGCAGGTGGAATGACTTAGCCACTTACCTTCCCTGACCCCGCCCTCCATTCACAGATTGCTGCTTGGCCATGCCCCCGCTGCCACAACTGTACTCCCACCCACCCCACCAACACAATAATTAAATTTGCGAATGACACCACCTAAGTGGGGCTCATAATTGGAGGGGACGAGTCGGCCTACAGGGACGAGGTGCAACAGCTGGCAGAGTAGTGTGCCAAAAACAACCTGGCTCTCAACACCAAGAAAAGAAAGGAGGTGGTCATGGACTTCAGGAGGCACAAAGCTGACCCCACTCCCCTCTACATCAATGGAGACTGCATGGAGGTGGTCCGCACCTTTAAATTGAGGACCTCTCCTGGTTGAGGACCTCGCCTGGTCAGCTAACACAACAGCCATGGTGAGGAAGGCCCAACAGCGAATCCACTTCCTGAGAGTCCTCAGAAGGAACAGACTGGAGGAGAGGCCATTGGTGACCTTCTACCACTCCACCATCGAGAGTGTGCTGGCTTTCTCCATCACGGTGTGGTATGCTGGCTGCACAGAGGCTGACAAGAAAAAGCTGCAGAGGGTGATAAGGTCAACTGAAAAGACAATTGGCTGTCCTCTGCCCTCCCTAGATGACATCGCTAACTCTTGATGCCTCTCCAGAACCAGGAAGATCATTTGTGACCACCTCCATCCCGGACACCGCCTGCTCAGCCTGCTGCCCTCTGGAACGAGGTACAGGAGCATAAAGAGTAGAAGAAACAGCCTGAAAAACAGCTTCTTTCCATGGGCTGTGAGGACACTTAATACACACATGGGTTGCTAAAATGTTCTTTGCTATTTTTATGAAGTGCAATAACTTGACTACCGTGATCTTATTTATTTGTTCCATTTTCATGACATGACCAATATTTTGTTTTTGTGTGTTCTTGTTATGTATTTTTATATGTTCTCGCTTTTATGTATGTTTTTAATACAACTTCAGTTGTGGCAAGTCAATTTCATTGTATGGGTGATTGTGCAATGACAATAAAGGCCATCTTATCATACCCAGCAGAATGGAGAACAAATTGCTGGACCTGGGCGTGGATCAGCACATGTGCAGCTGGATCAGAGACTTTTTAACCAACCGTTCTCAGGTTGTCAGGATGGGGACTTATCACTCCTCCTCTCTGACAATCAATACTGGGGCCCTGCAAGGGTGCATGCATACTGAGTCCTCTCCTGTTTTCCCTTTATACACATGACTGCATACCAACCTATAGCACAAATACCATTATTAAATTTGCAGATGACACTACTGTAGTTGGTCTGATACACAATGGTGTTGAATCTGCATACAGGGATGAGGTCCGCAGACTAACAGAGTGGTGCTCCATGAACAACCTAGAATAGAATAGAATGCCCTTTATTGTCATTTTACAATCAATTGTATAACAAAATTAGAAGCTTCTCCCTTTCCAGTGCAAAAAAAAAAAAAAAATCTTAAATCCTCACACAAACATTACAAAAATTGAAATACGTATAAAAAAAAAAAAAAAAAGTGTCTTATATCCAAGTATGAATATGGATGGCTATGTACAGAATAAATAATAAATTATTTGTATTGCACAGAATGTAAAAGCAACAGTGACAGATGTCTTGCATAATGTCGAAATTATATTTGTTTTCTCTTAGAGTTCAATACGGTGATGGCTCTTGGGAAGAAGCTGTTTTTCATTCTAGTAGTCCTTGTTTTAATACATCTGTAGCGCCTCCCAGAAGGAAACAGCTCAAAGCTGGGAGGCAGGATGTGAATTGTTCTTAATGATGCTCCGAGCTCTGCTGATGCACCGGGTGGTGTACATGTCTGTCAGGGAGGGGAGAGGGCAGCCAACAATCCTCTGCACTGCTGCGACTGTCCTCTGAAGCCTCCCTCTGTCTGCAGCAGTGCAGCTCCCGGTCCAGGTGGACAAGCAGTACATCAGCAAGCTTTCAATGGAGGAACAGTAGAAGGCCAGCAGCAGCTTCTGGTCTAGACTGTTCTTCCTGAGGACTCTCAGGAAGTGTAGATGCTGCTGAGCCTTCTTTATAACAGCTGAGATATTGATTGTCCAGGAGAGGTCATCAGGACTCCCAGGAATCTGAAATCATGAACCCTCTCCACACACTCACCGTTGATGTAGAGGGGGAGGTGGTCACTTTTCTTCCTCCTCAAGTCCACAATGATCTCCTTTGTCTTTGTAGTGTTTAGAGTCAGGTTGTTTACTGAGCACCAGGTCGCGGGCCTCTGAACCTCCTCCCTGTAGGCTGTCTTGTCTCCATCTGAGATCAGCCCAACCACTGTGGTGTCATCAGCAAATTTGATGATCATGTTGTCGCCGTGAACTGGACTACAGTCATAGGTGTAGAGACAGTACAGGAAGGGACTCAGCACGCAGCCCTGTCGTGAACGGGTGCTCAGTGTACGTGTGGAGGAAAGGTGGGGGCCCAAGTCTCACAGTCTGGGGCCTATTAGTCAACAAGTCCTTAATCCAGGTGCACATGAGAGGGGGGAGGCCTAAAATGTCAAGCTTTGTGATCAGAATGTCCGGGAGATCGTATTAAATGCCGAGCTGTAGTCTACGAAGAGCATTCTTGCATAGCTCTGCTGCTGTTCCAGATGGCTCAACACAGTGTGCAGAGCTATGGCGATGGTGTCCTCCGTAGATCTGTTCGCCCGGTATGCAAACTGGTGGGGGTTGAGTGTGGGGGGGGGGGGAGACAGTCTTTGATGTGCTGAAGGACCAGTCTCTCAAAGCACTTCATAATTACCAGGGTGAGGGCAACAGGGTGGTCGTCATTGAGGCTGGTTATGGGTGACTCTTTTGGGATGGGAATTATTATGGCTGACTTCAGGCAGGTAGGGATGACTGCTTGAGCCAACGAGAGGTTGAAGATCCTGCAGAGGATGTAGGACAGGTGGTGGGTACATGCTATGAGCACCTTGCCAGGTACTCCGTCCGGACCGGCAGCCTTCCTGGGGTTCACTGCCTGGAGCACACACCTCACCTCCTGCTCCTCCAGTGGAGGGGTGCTGGAATCTGATGGGGGTGGGGGCAGGGCTAGAGTAAGTGAGTGTCACTGCAGAGATTCGAAGTGAGCAAAGAAGCAATTGAGCTCCTCTGCCAGCGACTTACTCAGGACTCCTGATGTCACATCACCGCCTCTGAACTACAGGACATGGTGCTTCCACCGCACAACCATCATTAGAGACTTATCACACCCTGGTTACCATCTTTCCATTCTGTTGCCCTCCTCTGGGAGGTGCTTCACGTCCTTAAAAACTCACACCTCCAAACTTAAGAACTGTTTTTATCCAAGTGCTCTTAGAGAACTAAACTCTAAGAACTGATCTTTTGGGGTGTGCAATATGTCTTTGGATGTGCAATATGATCAGTCCTGTGAAATATGCACTTTATTTACTGTTCTTGTGATTGTCCCCCATTTATGGCTTTTACCTCACCTTTTATTGTCTTATGGTGTTTTATTACTACTATACTACTACTACTAATAATAATAATAAATAATTTGTTTGTGTGTTTATGACCCATTTATGTTTTTATGTCTTTTTATATGATCCACTAGAGCAATAGAATTTCGTTGTACATTGTGCAATGACAATAAAAAGGATATTAAATAAACTTGCTTTAGGGTCTTGCTCATAAAGTTGGGGCCTTGGTCTGTTAGCACCTCATTGGGTATACCAACTCTAGAGAAGAGCTGGAGCATGGCAGTGACTTCTCTAAAAGGAAAGGCTTCAGGGTATCTTGTAGCATAGTTGCAAATGACCAAGACAAACCTATTTCTTGATCTACTCCTCTCCAAAGGTCCAACTATGTCCACCCTAATTCTCTCAAATGGAGTGTATACGGGGTATATAGGGGAATTAAACGGGCATGATTAAAACATTTACCACCTGACACTGAGGACAGGACTTACAGAAACTCTTCACAAAGCCCTGGCCAATAAAACCGCTTACTGATTCTTTGCAAAGACTTCATGTAAGTCAAGTGACCTGCCCATGGTATAGTGTGACCAAGCTCAAGCACTTCCTTCCTGCACTTCTGTGGGACCATAAGCTGCAAACCTCTTCACTCTGTCTGTACAGAAGTCTATTCTGCAGCAAGTACACCTCCTTTCCCAGTGCAGGAGCAAAGACTGTACCCTCACATGTCTTCTTAAAACATGGGTCTAATGTGATGTCTGAACACCGTTCCTCAGCAAGGTCACTCAAAACATCAAATCAGCTTCAGTTAAAGGTCCAACATCAGACTCTGGCTGAATGTCTGTCTGTTTTACAATCTCCCCAATAGTCCTTCGGTGCCTCTCACACCTCTCATCCCTTGTCTGAGGGGGCTCGGCTGGAACATCTTCCCCACAATAAGGCACATAGCACACCAGGTATATACCGGTACTGTACAAATCTAATCAATCCTCACTGAACTGATGTTCAAATTATATTTTGTTTGCATGTGTGAATTAATGTAAATGAAATCGATTGTGTAAAATGTCATACCAACTGCATACCCCAGCATCAAATCAACTCGCATTGTGGTAAATTTTGTGGTATCAAAAATCATTGGCCTGTTGGTGTGGTAACAAGTTTTATATTAACTTCAGCATTAATTATAGTTAACAGTATCTGTTCAAATCCTCTAGTGTCATGCTTCTCTGTTTATCCTCAATGTTTAGAAAAGAAAGTTGTTGTAAGGTGTGAATGGATAAGTTCTTTTTGTGTGTGTGTGTGTGTGGGGGGGGGGGGGGGTTGTATGAAGCTACCATGTTGCCATGGATGCAGCAGAGTCAAGGAAAACTTGGGACAGTTTTTCTCAGCTGCATTTAGGAAAACAGACTATTATGTAATGTTGATGGAAACTATGATGATGAATAATATCTTGTGTAATAGAGGAAGCTGACCATGCTTAGAAGTAGTTATGGGAGGACCTATGTTAATGACTACCTGGGCTTGTGATTTTATGTGATTCTTCATGAATAATTACTTTAAAATTACACAATAAATAAATATTTGCTTGAGCATTATTTCAGATGTTACTAGTATTTCTAATAGGGCTGTGCGATATATCGAATATACTCGATATATCGCGAAAATTCTGTGTGCGATACATAAAATTATTATATCGTAACTATCGAGTATTTTATGGTCATCTTCCGACTTGCGTTTGTTTCGTGTTTGTTTAAAACCTTTTTCGGTGGTTTTCTCCCTGTCCCTCAGGCAGTAACGTGAGAGGCTGCCTAAGGGTAAAGAAAACAATAACGTCACGCACTCGCCAACCAATCCCGGGCGACATCTCGGTGCTGAAAGGAACTTCCGGGAAGATTTTCTAGTTTCGGTTGTGTTGCCAGATTGGGCGGTTTTAAGTGCATTTTGGCAGGTTTTGAACATATTTTGAGCTGGAAAACATGAGCAGTATCTGGCAACACTGCCGGCGGGAAGATTTCCTGGTTCCGGTTTACAGCGCTGACGCTGGTGTTGCATAGGCTACTGTGTAAGCTCTGGCAATTTCAGCGACAAATTACTTCCTAAAAGAACTAGTAAGGGGTCAGTCAACTGGCATTTTTTGGATATCGCGAGGAGGACGTGGAACAGCAAATGCCAGTTTGTAAAGAGTGCAAAAAAAAAAAACCAAAACCTGTCATCACGAAAGGCAGCAGCACTACAAATATGTTCCATCACCTGAAACTCACCCGGTACAGTATGAAGTAGTCTCTTAAACTCCGAACTACTTGCCCACGAGCTAACCCCCCCCCCCCCCCACACACAAGCTAAACAAATGACCATAGCAGCCTCGTCCTCCAAAGCCACCCCATATGAGAAAACGAGTCAGAGATGGAGAGCTATAACGGATGCAGTCACTAACTCCATTGCCGAAGACATGATCCCAATTAGTATAGCGGAAAACCAGGCTTCCAAAAATTACTAAACACACTTGATCCCAAATATGAGTTGCCTGGTCGCAGACATTTTACAGAGAAGGCAATACCGGAATTATACACATCTGAGAGGCAGAGCCAGAAAACATTCAGTTCAAAAGTGTGCAAAGAGAAAAATTATGTTTTGCAGATCTCTCTCTTCTCTCCCTCAATCTCTCTCTCTATTGTGAATGTTCCAGTAGTTCTCAGTAGTCAGGTTAATAGCTTGGAGATCTATTTTTTAAAATAATTTAATATAAGAGCACTTTTCTTATTTAGGCTAAATGTCTCAGTGTTGAGCTTGCACTTTACTGGTTTGAGCTCTGAGCAGCTCTGTATTGTGTTGCCCCTTTGTTGCAATTTTCAAGATTGTTTTTGCAGTTTGTGCCACATCTTTGTTGAATAAAAATAGTCTTATTTCAACTCAATTGTGATTAATCACTAACATGAAAATTTAAAATGTGTTGTTGAAAACCACCTGTAAAGTTAACCAAGAATGTTATTTAATCTGCAGGGACTGTAGTGAAAACAGTAAAGAGTAAAAGTTAGATTTCATGGGTTCCTTTAGAGGAGATTTAAATATATCGAGAATATATATCGTATATTGTGAAATGGAGAAAATGTATCGGGATATTCATTTTTTTCCATATCGCACAGCCCTAATTTCTAACAGGTGAATTTCCACCACACTGGCTAAAAGAATCGATGTAGGAACTTGTGATTTAAACCCCTACTCCACATATCTTTGGCAAGAAGAAATTGATATTAACTGGAGCTACCTTCACCTAGTTGTTACTTACAAATATACAGTCTTTATAATAAATTTGTGAGAAACTCACAACCCAGGAGTCTCCACTTTTCCTGGCTTCCTCTCGGCTTACCAGCTCTCCCTGGTAGGGTCCAAAGTGTGCACCTACTGGAATCGTCTCCCCCTTATTAAACACTCCCGGGCCTGCGTCAGGAATACTGGACTTCTTGATTTCTAGTCCAGGAGGAAGAGTTTGTCTGGCTCGGTCAGAGACTCCCATGGGAACAGGAGTATCTGAGATGAAGAGGGGCAGTCCATGAACCTCACATTTGTTGAAGAAGAAGGATTTGCAAACTTCACAGTCTGGGCGTAGAGAAAACACAATAGGAAGAAATGAGGCCCAAATGTATGTACAATGTGTGTGTGTGTGTGTGTGTGTGTGTGTGTGTGTATCTAAGACCATATATACAGTACATTAGTATGGTACAAAGATTATCTGAAGAAAGCTTGCCAGTAAGGTTCATTGAGCATCTGGTTGAGACTAGAGGTGTCCATCAGGATTGAGATCTCACAGGACATGAGGTACAGGAGTACAAATTTTTTACTTCCTTGTGGGAGTAAAGAAGTGGTCAGATATCAGTCTTGCAGGGCAAAATAAAACAAAATGTTCATTAACATGAGTGTGGCACTGTGATATATTTACGGCATCCTTAGGACCTGCCTGGTCAGGGTCATGGTTGTTTTAAATTTGGCTACTTGTTTCCTTATCTTCTGGGAAACAGAATTTCCCAAATTTGTCAGGAAATTACATGCAGGTACAATCAAAAATAACTATGCACAGAATTAAAAAATAAGTAAAATGTCTCATGCACATCTTTATTTGAGCTTGCTGACAATTCTGCCATTTCTAGATCTAGGCATTTTTTCCATTCGGGTCAGCCACAATCAGATGTACCTACTTGTTTGAGATCATGTAACACTATGTAACAGCCTTCTATTTATGTTTATTAAACTATTTCATATGTTGTAATGGTAGACTATCATTGCCAATGTATGACGTTTCAAAGCCAGATCATAATTTACCACCACTGAATCCATGTTTCAGTTTTTTTTTTTTATCAGACAAACTCTTCCTATTGCACATTTTCACCATGTAACGCATGTTCATTTGATTTAATACCCCAGAATGCATCATTGCTGCTTAAACTTGGCAATAATTTGTCAAACACTAACTGTTTTAGTAAATCAGCAGATTTTTGAGGAACAAATTGACAGCTGAATCACGGAATTCCGATAAAAATGAAATCTTTCACAATAGTTTTGTCAATGGGGGGTGCTGAACCTAATTAACCCCGCCGACAGTAGTCGGAGGGGTTATTATTTTCACCTGCGTCAGTCTGTGTGTGTGTGTATGTCTGTCTGTCTGTGTGTCTGCAAGATATCTCAAGAACCAATGGATCGATTTGGACCAAATTTTGTACGTGTTGCCAATCACCCAGGAAGGAAACCATTAAATTTTGGAGGTCAAAGGTCAAGGTCATGGCAGAACTTCGAAATTTTCGCCCAATGTATTTTAATAGGGAAAAGGCGGGCTTTGCACTCGTTAGAGTGTCCCTGTCTAGTTTGTTTTCTTTGTCACTGCAAAGTTGAAAATGGCCTGCGAAATCTTATTTAATGCATTTTAATAAACACTTTAAATTAAATACAGACATTTTATGTAGTATGTGATATGATTTGATACAAAAACCTTGTTGCTGGGGGCAGATGTTTGCAAAATTCACATGCCAAAGATTTTGCGTGTCATTTCCGTTGTTTTCTGTAGTGTCCGTAACGGTCTTGCTATAACAGAACGCTGCAGAATTTACCATTTTTGGTGATTATGACATGCATTGGTCCTGTTGGCCTCACGTAGGGCTCTAGTTACATATTCATACGTCTTTAGTTGTTATATTAATAGATACATTTGAAATATGTAGTGTCCGTAACGGGTGTAGTGTCCGTAACGCCAAATTGATATTTTGGTAAAGCCAGTTAATTGAGACTTCTTGACAAATTTAAATGAAACCTTCATGTGAGAATGACGCAAATTAATCATATTCTTCTCTCAAAGTTGTAATTGATTGAATTAAGACCCCACAGGCCAACTATTTGAACACTAAATTATTATAATCAAGATGTTACCAAGACATATTTTGACCATTCAAAATACAGCCCTGGCTTGTTAACATTTTTTTTTACATAATGTGCTTTTTAACACTTTTGTTTTTGAGACGGCTATTCATGTACAGTTGAACCTCATTTGAGTGGCCTCCCCTATTGCCGGCCAAAAGTGGCCTTATAAATGGGGTGGTTGTTCACGAGAGGTCCAAATGCATCCGTGAGACAGCCAAATGTGGCCTTTCATAAGAGGTGGCTGCTCACATAAGTGACCTCTCTAGAGAGGTATTACAATTACTAGTATTTTCCAAAAGCGTGTTTAAGTATGTATAACATGTGGTGTTGATCCTGTGTTGATACTGATATACTAGTATTACCCGGTAGGTTTCGCCCTGCTGCATGATGCAATGCTCGAGTAGTCACCCTTGTTTTTTAATAATTCGTTAAGATGTAATGTGTAGTAGATGCAGTGTGTCATGACTAATTGTACTAAAAACATTTCTCTGAAACACGTCCCATGTTGTGACTTTGGGAATAACCCAAGACACATTGTGTAGTGTCCGTAATGTTGTGTAACATTGTTCAACAAGTATATAAGCTATGTAATCTTTGATGGAAAGGACAACCAACTGTCAATTAATTAAGGAACTAGTATAATAAACCGATACTATGCATAAAATGATGTTTTGTGAGCCCAATAATTGGAGCTTTAATAAAGTGTTGTGAAATTTTGTGTTTCTCTGTCTAATATCGGGGTCCCTGATAACGTGTCACATAACTAGAAGCCCCAGCAAATATATGTAACTATACTCAATTGTAACATTCTACAGGGCACTTTATGGCATAACAGTTCGTTGCCCCATCAACATTTGCTTTTGAGGTGTTTTAAGTGGATCTATCCCGTTATATCTTTTAATGTAGTGTCCGTAACGTCAACAACCTAGCAGAATGGGGCATGTATAAAATGAGGTAGATTTTCAAAACGGAAAGAGAATGCTACACGAAATTGTAGGTATGGGACCCCAATATGTTCAAGCCCATATCATCACAGTTTTGACCATTTTGGGTAACCTTTGGTTTTTTGTTATTTATTTTGGAACCTATAAGGTCCATCTGATCTTGGCTGACCCGAATGCCATACATTTGGATTCAAATTTAATTACAAAAAAATCATATCTAGTGGCAATTTAAGCATAACCAATTTGTTTAAGAAGAAACCAGTGGACCCAGAGGAAACCCATGCAGACAGGGGGAAAACTTGCAAAACTTCACACAGACAGCAACCCAAGCTCAGAATCGAATCCAGAACCTGTGATGCCCCTAAATCCGTATACAGATATTTGGACACCTGTCCATCACATCCCTATGTGCTTATTGAACATCCCATTCCAGAGGAATACTAAAGGGGAGTTCTCTCTTATCTGTATTAATCACAGCCAATTGGGGTCTTCTGCAAGCTCATGCATGTAGAGTAGAGCCCTGCACTCCCGCGGGACCCGCCGCAAAGCAGTGCGGGACAAATTTTGAAAGCTCATTGCGGGCGCGGGCGGGACCGGGAGTGCACATATGCGGGCGCGGGCGGGAGCAGTGATAAGCTGCAGTCCCGCTAACTAAAAACGTGTTTGAAATAAAATGTATAAATTATTAATTTATGTCTATCATATATAATTTGTGCTGGATATTTTATTTGGCATTAATAAAACATTTTAAGATGCCTAAATTTGCAGAGAGAGTCAGATTGCCAGATTGAGTGAGGAATGGCATCTTAAATTTGCCATTGATCACCCTAACGGGAAATCCTCTGATCACTCTAATGACTCGCCGTTCACACCCAGCCTCCAGTGACCCACACTAACATGATGCCTCAATGACACCTTAGATGAGCTGGTCATCAGAATTCTGATTCTGATCCAGGAGAGGATAAATAACTCTCGTTCATTTCTCGATTCCTTTCCTCTTCCGTGTTTGAGATCTCCGATCATGGCAGAAGAGCAGAGCTCCTTTACTGAATTGCACAGTGCTTCAAAAGTAAGTGCTGCTTTAAAAAGAGGTACATTTACCGTTAAAAAGTCAAGAGTCCTGAAATCTTAGGATGATCAATGCAAATGAAAGACAATACGTGACGGAAGCTGTGAAAGAGATGACTGAGGAGTTGGGGTTTGATGTCCAAACTGATGAAAGCGTGGAGCCACCTCCACCTAAAAAGGTCACTTTTCGTGAGTTTGAGGAATGGGAGGATGTCGGTGCTACGGGTGCTGAATCGAAGTCTTTAAACTCCGAGATTGATGATTATCTGAAAGTGAAACTCATTGGATCCGAATCACACCAATCTAAAGATATCCTGCTGTGGTGGAAAAATCACTGCTATGACTTTCCCACACTTGCCAAACTGGCACGGCATGTACTGGCCATTCCAGGTTCCAGCGCACCATCCGAGCGCGCTTTCAGCATATGTGGTCGCATACTGGAGGAAAGGCGCAGTATGTTGAAGCCCTCAACAGTGAACAATTTGCTGTTTCTCCATACCTGTTCAAAGAACCCAATAGCCTAAGCAGTAGGCTTAGTTGTTTCGTTTACCTGCGTTTGATTTTCTCGTTTTTCTTATTCATATTCAAACAAGGTCAGCTATGTTATATTGAGTTTAACACTTGCACGGAGGCTCAAGCCCAAATAGTTTTAGAAATGTGCAACCATAGCCCTATAATGGCTACAGTAGCCTATACTGTCGATTTTTTGTTGTTGTAGGCTAGGACTGTGTTTTGTTATAACATTTATATATGCTATGCTTATAGGGTATTCTATAGGATATTCTAGTTAGAAACGCTTAACAAATGTAAACTGGGTTAGCCTAATGTTTTATATGGCTGAACAATAAATGTACCAAATTTCCACTTGGAATTACGTGCTCGCCTGTCTTTTATTATTATTATTGCTGTAAAAAATGTTGCGTTATTATCGTGTTAACTTGACTCAATTTTAACGGCGATAATTTTTTTTATCGCGAGATTAACGCTCTGTGACGATGTAGGTTTTTCATAAGCTTTTGAAACTAGTAGAGATGGGATTTATGGCTCTTTGATGGGATCCGCATCTTTGTGATCCGTTCTTTGAAAAGAGCCGTTCAAAAGACTGGCTCATTTGGCTCTTAAATATTTATTCAGTTTTAAGAAGACAGCGTCTGTAAACTCAATGCTATCCCAGAAATCCTTCCTGTAATATGCAAATTTGGCCGCCTCTGATTGGACAGCGCGACGCATCAACAGGCAGAAAGTGTAAAAGTACAAAATGTGTTAAGTGAGCTGAAACAGTAAAGATCAGATTCAATGCAATATTTATCAACGAACAAAAAGTTAATATAATAGTGTACTTTATATTATAATCAAGCATGTCAAGCCTACCGTCACTGTGTAACCTGTCTCTCTGATTAGAGTCGTAGACTAACTCAAGCAGTAAATCACTTCACTCATGGTTCTCTTGCTAGCTCTGCTTTGCAATAAAAAACAAATTAAAAAAAAAACATTGGTACAAAGCAAGCCCATTCACTTTATGCTGATCAGAGAATTATAATGTTTTCTCATGTGACAAAAATGTGCGATTCACGATTAAATATTTTAATCGCTTGACAGCACTAATTATTATTATTATTATTATTATTATTAGAGACACTACATGCTGAATTCAGAAACAAGGTAAATAATAAACGTTAGCTGTAGATATTTATGCTCAAATCCACTCAAAGTAGGGGGCGGGGCACCATTATGCTGTGACAAGACAAGAACTTTCCTGAGAAATAACGCGAACATCTTCATCATGCAGGATTTGTGGGCGGGAGTGGGACAAAATATGGCAGGCGCGGGCGGGAGCGGGACTGAAAATCATAATTCTTTGCGGGCGCGGGCGGGAGTGGGACTGCACAATGCGGGCGGGAGCGGGACTGAAAAATCCGACCCACGCAGACCTCTAATGTGGAGAAGAGAGCACATAGCACTTTCCTCTGGGTGTGTTTTGCTACCCTTTGATGGAGCATGAGCTGCATTTGTAAAAGAGGAGGTTGATGGCTTCACATGTCTGGGAGGAAGCATGTGTTAGCCTTTACTCACATGGTTAGAGAGACCTGGCTGGTGGATGGGTACTAGCAGGTGACAACAGTGGGGAGAAAATGGGTGGGAAAAAAACTATAATCTTCTAATGTGGTGAAGACATTAGGACAGGTTTATTTAACATTTACTGAAGGAGACCCAGATATCAGTCAGTAAGTTTCCCATGATAGGGGAGTCTTCAGGACAGAGGAGTTTGTGCTTTCTGGTTTCCTCAGTCACACAAGAACTTGCATTTTTTTTTTGTCTCAGAACAAAACACAGGAGTGGCTGGAGAGAATGACAGACATTCTGTAATATTAAATGTAAACAGACAAATAAAACATGCAATGTGTCATTCATTAATAAATTAAAAATTTTAATTGTTGGCAAATCACTGTGGTATGAGGGGAATAATACACTTTGGGCTGTTCTATGAAAATAAAAATCACCCGCCATAGATTTTTATATAACAGCATGACCCATGGTGTGATATTCCACACTTTTTTGGTTCAGGTTAACATCTCTTCATAATGACAAATGTATTTTAAGGAAATTAAAATAAATATTATATATATTAGGGCTGTCGAAGTTAATGCGTTATTAGTGCGTTAATGCAATTTAATTTGATCGCGATTTTAAAAAAATGACGGCGTTATCGCAGGGTATTTAAACAACAGTGAATTGGGCTCATCGTGGTAAGGAACAATGCAGATTTTAGCGGGTGACTAACATGCAAAATAAAGCTAGTTATAACATTAACTTTGTGGTAAAACGTAGCTCTACAACTTGTCAAATAAACCAGCAACATGTGCCCCTTTTCCACCAAAGCAATTCCAGGGCTGGTTCGGGGCCAGTGCTTAGTTTGGAATCGGGTTTTCTGTTTCCACTGACAAAGAACTGGCTCTGGGGCCAGAAAAACCGGTTCCAGGCTAGCACCAACTCTCTGCTGGGCTAGAGGAAAGAACCGCTTACGTCAGCAGGGGGGGGGGGGGGGCGGAGTTGTTAAGACCAACAACAATAAGACCGCGAAAGATTGCCATTTTTAAGCGACGAGAAGCAGCAGCTATACAAACGGGAAGTCATCCATTATTATTATTGTTGCTGCTGCTTCTTCCGTGTTGTTTTTGCTTCGATATTCGCGCCAAGGTTTATGCAAATGTAGCGACGTAACTGACGTATACAGCGATGTAATGACGTATACAACGATGTAACGACGTGTCTTCCCTTAGCACCGCGAGCTATGGAAAAGCAAACTGGTTCTCAGCTGGCTCGCAAGTTGAACGAGTTGTGAACCAGCACCGGCCCCGAACCAGCCCTGGAACTGATTTGGTGGAAAAGGGGTAATGGTCAGTTAAATTGTAGTCTGCATATGCGATGCGAGTTCCGTTTGCTTTCACTTTACCGGGTGAAATGTGTTGATATCTGATGGGCTACGATCGGGAATGCGCGCATTCCCTTATCTCCACCTGTAGATTGTAGGTAGGCTAGCGATTTCCAAATAGCCTACTGCTTCACTTGAATGAACTTGCAGGAGTCAAGCTACTTCCTCTTTGCTCTTCGAAATGTACCTTACAGCTATTACAGTTGAGAAAAAAATATATAGTCTGTTATTTCTCCAAATCGTATTTTGCACATGGCCTATGCCCAACAGATGTCTAATAGGCTACATTGGAAAGAATATGCTGCATGCCTAGATCTAATATCAAAACCCGAATGCCAAGTATTTGTGAATTAGGCCTATATATTGTCTGTCATAGAGAAGATGAGCCTTATAATTGACATGGAGCATCAGAGCATATATTCAAATGTTTGCTCTGATGTAGAAATGTATTTGAGTACAATTTAAACTGATGTTTAAAGATTTTTTTGCGATTAATCGCGATTAAAAATTTTAATCGTTTGACAGCCCTAATATAAAATAAAATTACTTAGTTCCTCTCACTCCTTGCTACCATATTACACTCTCTATAGACAAAGTTCACACCATCAATAAAAATATCAAATTCAATTTAATTTTGTCATAGTTTGTTGATTAAATAATCAGAGACTGAGGCTACATCCCAAATGTACTGTATTGGACTTTAAGTGCACTAGTCAGTGTGTAGGGTAGAGTAAACAGTGAGTGTTACTGAGCACCAGAGAGGGCTGACATCTTACAGAGGTGGTCTTTATTGTCATGATCTTCCATGTTAATGGAAAGACATTCAGGTGGGTTGTTGAGGTCGTCTCCATGGTTGGAGATATTCAGCTCCAGCGTCTCCTCTTTCTTCACACGGACTTCTGACGTCCCTCCATCTTTGGATGTCTGTGTGTTCATGTCTTCACACAGCTAAAGATCAAACAACAAATTTGTTAGGGCAGGACGGTATCCATCCCACTCGGGAAGGTGCTGCTCTCATTTCTCACAGCATAGCTCATAGTCTCAGAACAGGCCTAGTTAATCTATGACAATCCAGAGCCAAGGACAGGGAGCAGACAAACAGACTAAACGGACTGTCTGCTAGCTGCACAGAGCCATCACTCAGGTTCCACTATGTTGAGACTGTGTCTGTTCCCCGAGCTATAGAAAAAAGGAGAAATACTCAAAGTTTGTTCTAGTAGCCTAATTAATATAAAATTAGATCATACTGACTGTACAGCCACTGCCAGCACCTTTGATCTAAATGTAGAACGATTAAAGGACATGGGACATGGATTTTTTTCTGGGTATAATTATGTATAAAGGACATAAATGCCATCTAAATCACTGCAGGGCGCCAAAAATGTGAAAATCACCACATTATTCAACTTTTTTATACATCAGCGTAAAACAATGATTCGTTAATTAGCTAGGTGGTCACGTGGCCCGTGACGTCACAAAAACTTTCCAAGGAGCCAGCGCTTGGGAATCTAATGTAAACAGGTTACCGAAATGGACACCATCGACAGTGACATTCCCGATGTTTCACAGAGATGTGAAGTTAGACCCTATCAATTCGAACCGATAGCTGGAAATTCACATGAACATAGATCTTGTTTTTACTCTGACGGGTCAGATGATTCTGAGAGTGAGAGTTCATTCAATCCCCATGAAACTGAAAGCGGTCGGCTCGATAACACTTCCTGGTAAGTTAAAAACAATTCTGCTCAAAGGCTAATGATCTGTTGAAAGAAGTATTATTTTTGTATCATACATTGAAAGTTCATCATAGATCTAGCTAAAGTCCATTGCAAGCTAGTTTTTTTTTTTGCTGATATTTTTCGAGATTGATTGAGATACAATGCTTCCAGAGTCCGAGATGAAAACATTCAAAAATGGCGAAACGAGTCAGAATTATGATAATCAATAATTGATACACCCAAAATTATAATACTAATCCTTACCTCGGCTTTCAGTCGCTTAGCGAATGCACCTCGGCATTTTTCCGCATGAGGCCCATGGTAAAACCACACTTCCAGGAGGGGCTGCCGTCTGCCTCCCAAGCCGGCCGAGAGCGCTCCTCGTCGGGCACGGCCAGGCGGGCGAATGCCCTGGTCCGTCCGCCCTGTCTAAAAAAATAACGGTACAACTCCGAGTGAAGGTGTTAGTACGCCTGTCATTATAGTGTGGACTTTCCATAGCATAGAAAATCGCTACGTTTCAATTTGTGTAACTGAACTTGTTTCATGTCACTGGTCATATAAACCTATGTAAACAGGAAAAACGCGGAAGAGTTTGGTCGCATCTAACTACAGCCCCAAAAAATACCATTGGCCATGCTGAGCCTAGCTACATTGCTAACAGGAGTGACAGCGTGTCTGACTGACTGGGAGGTCGCGCAAAGCTCGGAGAGGTACGGAGCAGCTCGTCTCAATTCAGATAAAAGCATATTTCATTATGGAAGTACGGGGGACTGTTCCTATTTAAATGTCCATTAATGTTACAGGATTTCTTGACTGTCTCTACAGTTGTAGGAATGTTAGGCCCTGTATATTATGGCGCTATCACTGCCTCCATGAACCCGGCTATACGGCCTCTTAAATTTGGCTTGGCAATTAATATCGCTCAGTACCTGAGTATTAACGTTGAAAGAATCCTCAGTGAAATGGTCCGAACACAGTTTGTGGGAAACAGTAGGTGCAAGGTATTTTCTATGGCAGTAGGGAGCCCACACTTTCCTCAGCTTCGGGTCCTTGGAGAATGCGCAAAAAACAAACAAAAAAAAAAAACTTACTCCAGGGCATTTCCCATTGGAATTATTGCAACCATAAGCAGCACAATACACCATGATGTTCAATGTACGTTAAAAGACTATAAAAACAATTTTCTTGTCATTCACTTCTCCATTCATCTACCCGCTTGTGCTGTGCCCGAAAGTTTTTGTGACGCATGATCACGTGACAGCGGCTCTTCCGGTTGTAAAATATGCATATCGGAGCTCGAGCAGAAATGCCATATAATCATCATGAATATAATGATTTTGCTAAATTTAATAGATGATTTTGTATTTGTTGATGCAATTAATTCATATTTTTAATGTAAAGAAACTGATATAGCGTGCATTCATGTTTCATGTCCCATGTCCTTTAAATATTAGCTCTCTTATATCTGAAGCGCTAATTGTTAATGAACGTATCACTGATCAGGAGTTTAATGTACTGTTTAACAGAAACATGGATGAAAACAAATGAGTACACAGCATTAAATGCAACTAGTCATCCTGGTTACAGTTATATACACACCAGCCTTGTCTAACTGGTAGAGGAGGAGGCGTCGCGGTTATTTATAATGATTATCTAGGTGTAACACAAAAACCTGGACATAAATTCAATATGTTTGAAGTTCTTCATGCTAACAACATATGTATTACAGTTAAATTATGTTAATTACTGTTAAAAATTGCATTCGGTACACATCTGCACCATACCAAAAGTCCTGTACCGAAACAGTGCGGTACGAATACATGTACCATTACACCCCTACAAGATGGTAAACTGGAGCACAGCAGGAGACAGACATAAGAAGCTGTTGCCTCCAATCAGCCACACCTGGTCCTTTCCTAGCTAGGTATTTATCGTTTCCCTGGACACAATACACTCCAGGCCAGTAGAAGGTGCGCGCGCACACACACACACACTAACACAAAGGGTAAATACTGGCTCCAACAAGCATCACTGCTCACAGTGTGGAAAAAGTTCTTCTCATCAGAGCAGTCTCCGAATACACCAGCGTGTTCACAAAGGGGAGAAGCCATATTACTGCTCACACTCTGGGAAGAGTTTTACGATGCAGAGCCATCTCCAAATATACCAGTGCATTCACACAGGAGACAAGCCAGATCACTGCTCACAGTGTGGAAAAATGTTGACTTATTCAGTTACATTTCAGACACACAAGTACACTAACTCGGAGACATTCCATGATTTAAAAGTTGTCAAATTAAATATGCTTATTATGTGTTTGCTGAAAATGACCTGTACTTTTATCCTTATTGTTCATATATGACCACATATATTAAAACAATCTTATAGTAATGTTTTCTTTTGATCTTATGTAGTTATTTCAGGGTTCTCCACTTTTCAAAAATAAAAGGTGGTGGCGGAGCCCCGGTGTGGGGCCAGGGAGGCAAAGCCCCCCTGGAGCTGACGGACTTTGGGCTTTTTTGACAGTGAAGCTGGCCAATAAATGTACAGGAAATGCTAAATCATTGTTAAAATCATTTTACAAAAAAAACCACTCTTACTGTACATATCTTTATTGTCAATGTGAGACTCATAACAGTGACATTTCAGTTGAGACTGATGCGCCTGTCTCCTGATGGGCTTCCATCACAAGTACTGACTGCCTTCTGTTTAGGTAGATTTGATGCAGCCTCTTCATTAACCCTTTTCTCCCCCTTTTTCACCAGCCATTGGCACAAATCCATTTTCAGATCTCACTTGATTAAAAAAAAAAAAGTTGGATTTCAAAGTTTACACAACAATACTCCAGCCAGCTAGAGGCTGACAGATTTTTTTTTTTTTTGATGTGTGCTGCCTAACCTCTAGCATCTTAACGTTAAAAATAAGGAGCAAATTTTCACGCGTCACAATATCGCTGAAAAGCTGCAAATATGCTGTCAGTTTCAAATATAAAACATACATTCTTGATTATTTCTGGAGCAGTTGATAATTATTTATTGATCCAAATCATGTTCTAAAATTGCATTATTTTAATGTAATAAACATTTTATTCTTGCAAGGAACAGTGAACCTCCTACACATGCTGCAATCCAAAAGCTGTGGTAATTACAAAATGCAGAATCCGTAATGTATTGAGCGAAACGAGTATGACATAGCATATGTTTACACGTAAATTTTATTTTCTAAAATTATTTTTTCTGTGTGAAAAATAAATGAACTTCCATGCAAATACATACGACAGCGATAATCTCCATAAAAAAATTTCATGGACATGCCTTCGCTCAAAACTGTTTTGCTTTTTCAATTAACCGGAAGTAATGAAATTTGCATACACAATTTCATGAGAAATTTGACTGGATATTTTTGTCACTTTGAAATTTAATGATAACATTATTGTTTTTCATAAACCGTTCCTGTCTATGAAATTCAACAATATTTGGTCACGTTAGTCTGAAATTATTGATTCAATAAAGAGCAAATTTACCTCTTCCAGCTACTGCAAGTTGTCTGCTTCCAAATACTTGTGCGAATTTCGATCATTTTAACTGTAGAATGCCCTCGTATATCTGTATGCAGTCGGCTGGATGTTTTTCTACTGCAATCGCGTGGCCACTTCAGGTAGCCCCGCATGCATTTGTTTAATGGTCTTCTGTGTGTTAAATAGTTACAAAATTATAATAACGTGAATACTTTACGATTTATTTGGTGTATAATGATGAAGTTACTTTTTTGGGGGTTTTTTGACCACGGGAAGGGTGGCGGGCCAGAATTATAACGTGGCGGCACACCACTTTAAAAAGGCCCATGGAGAACAATGTATTTAATTGTCCTTAATTACCACCATACAAGTAATAATTTAACTATAACACTATCAGTGTAGTACTGCTGCATGAGTTCAATGTACTATGTTAAACGGAAATGTGGATCAAACCAAACGAGTATGTCACATTTAAATGAAGCTATATGCTTCATCCTCAGCTATAGTGTATGCATTAGCCTCATCTAACTGGTAGAGAAGGCATCACAGTTATTTATAATGACAATCCAGACATCATACAAAAACTTAACCAACTTTTGAACATGTTTGAAGTTCTTTATACTACCGTAGCCAAAAAAAAATCTACCCAGTCAATTCAGCTAATTAGAACCCCAGTTCCAAAAAAATTTGTGATGCTGTGTAAAACAAATAAAAACAGAATGTGAAGATTTGCAAATCATGGAAACCCTGTATTTCATTGAAAATAGTACAAAGACAACATATCAAATGTTGAAACTGAGAAACTGTTTTTTGAAAAATATATGTTGGTTTTGAATTTGATGTTAGCAACCAGGCCTGGAATTTCATCATTTTAGGGGCAAGGCCACTTGGCCTTTTGTGCTGTCAATTTTTTGAGGGCACGAAGGCCAAAAGCCAGGGCACCAAGGCCATGAAATAAAACAATGATTTTAAATTCACATCTATAATGAATTTAATTTAAGGACTAATGACTCTTCTGAGGAAGATTGGAGTCTCAGTCGAAACTATCAAGCAGGTAAAGAAACATCTACACTTATGTCTGAAGATAAGAAAATATTGAACATATCTAAACTTATCAATCCATCACTCACTTCAAAAATTGTAAAACTTATTAAAACTATATCCTTCCATAATTTTTGTTCAATTGACACCGAATGTGCAAGAGCATCTTCAGACTACTGTACTACTACGCAGATTTTTGATTAATCAAAATTGAGCCAGGAGTACATCAAAATGTTTGATTGTAAATGGAACATATACTAGCATGCAGGCTACTGATTAACCCATAAGAGCCCAGACCGATTTCTCAGTCAAGGAAAATTATTGAGGAAATAAAATGAACTAAATAGATGACAAAGAAAACATTTCTGACCTTTTATTTTTTAAAATAGCACTTTCATGTCTCAAGATCTGAAACATTAAATTGCAAATTTGCAGAACACTGCAACACTATTATACTGTTAACCCGAAAGTTCAAAAGAAACATACAATACTAGTAACAAAACAATGCTAACTGCATAGATGAAAAAAGTGGCTATGAACAGACAACAGCATATATCACGTATCATATTACGGCAGGAACAAGCAGTAGTAACATCCATGACCTTACGCTTAAAGCTCGACAAAGGAAAAACTTGACAGCAAGCTAATTAGCATTTGTTACCGGCTATAGTCGGTACTCGGCAAGTTAAAAGTGGGTCAATGTTGTAACGACATAACGTTACTGTACAAGCAATGCTTATTTAATGGTAAACTTAAGCCCTACATGTTGAAATTCCTATCTTATTCGTTCATTAATTTATCACACAGTCTTACCTCACTCAACTTCTTCCCTCCTTCTGTGAAAATTCCACGTCTCAGACGCGGACACAAGTGGGCGGGGGATGCGTTTGATTAAGTCTCCTGGTTGGCTGGTGATAGATTGGTGTCATTATAGCACGTTGGAGCGGTTCATGCCAGGCTCGAGTCCGATCCACCACTGATGAGTTGCCCAATAAGAATCCAGACTGTCATCAAAAGACGTATTTTTTTTCTCAATAGATGCAGGTGATGTTAAAGCCTATTGGCAGTCATGAGGTAGACTACAAAACTGCAAAACCGCAGGGCATCAAGGCCACTGTGGCCTTACGGCAGATATTTTTTTCCAAGGGCACAGGGCCAAATTGAGAGGGCACAAGGGCCATGGCCCTCGTGAAATTCCTGCCCTGTCAGCAACACATTTCAGAAACGTTGGGACGGGGCAACAAAAGAAGGAAAAGTTGTGTAATGCTAAAAAAAAAATTTTATAAAATAATTTGGTTAATTGGCAACAGGTTAGTAACATGATTGGGTATTAAAAGAGCATCCCAGAGAGGCGGAGTCTCTCAGAAGTAAAGATGGGGAGGGGTTCACCACTCTGTGAAAGACTGCGTGGGCAAACAGTGCAACAATTTAAGAAAAACATTCCTCAATGTAAAACTGCAAAGGATTTGGGGATCACATCATCTATGGTACATAATATCATTAAAAGATTCAGAGAATCTGGAGATCTCTGTATGCAAGAGACAAGGCTGAAAACTGACATTGGATGCCTGTAATCTTCAGGCGACACTGTATTAAAAGCAGAAATGTGTCTGTTGTGTAAATCACTGTATGAGCTCAGGAACACTTCAGAAAAAACAGCGTCTGTGAAAACACTTCACTACTACATCCACAAATGCAAGTTAAAATAAAATAAACCCAGAGCATCAATGAAGCAGTTGCTCCAACAGCTGTACCATGAGAAACCAGACTCATTTATAACTAGCCAAGTTGCTCTTCATGAGAACAATCAGATCTTCCCAAACGTTTATAGAGTATTGTTAAAAGTAGACATCATGCAACACACTGGCAGTGTTCTCCCCAGAGCACTTTTGTGTTTCAGGGCTGATGTGCTTTAATTTCATGCCCACACACTCTAAATTTGCCAACACGCTATTTTTTTTTACTCCGACACTTGCTGAAAAATCACGTCAGATTTCTACCTTATGATGTTTGGGCCATATGTTGAAGGAAAATCAGTGTTTTGGACTGGTTTGCTGCCATGATGTACTCAGGCAGACCAGAAATACCCCTGGGAAATCCCCAACCACAACAAAACGCCCTCAAGCAGTTTGCTGTTGCACTGGTACCATGACACTTCAGTGCATGGGCAAGCACCCTTGCACTGACATCACATTTACCTTAGCAACTGTAGCTAGGCTATGCCTGGGGGGACAAGCAAACTTTGCTTACATACTGTTCACATACTGAAGCCAAGCGAACATGTCCAGTGTCTATTGCCTGAAGAAAACTACAGCTTAAAAAAAAAAAAAACTGTACTACCGTATTACTTGGATAATCTTTGTCAGAAAGAAGCAAAGGATAGATATATGGAGAAATTAGAGTTTATTAGTGGTTATGATCCATACAAAATTCCTCGAAACGATTGGAGTGATGGTGCAGATTTGTGGCCTAGCGTTAGCTACATGTTGGAATATACCTTCTCCCCCCCCCCCCCCAAAGAGTCCTGACACGAAGAACAGTTTAGAAAAAAAAAACAACCACACAACAGAACGTTGCGAGAGCCAAAGCATCTACTCTCAAAGGACTCCTACCTGAACTGTTGCCAAGATGGTATTCCCAGCCCTCCACGTCTCAACAACCCCAAGGACACCGCTATTTGCACGCCATCATTTATACAGCTTTTTATTGTTAAAACAATATCTGAAATGTTACTTTTTGTAAAATAAAATATATATCTTATTCTAGACTTTCAAACAATATTGTAAGATGTTAATTTTTTTTTTTTTACATACGTGATGCTGACATCAAACTCAAAATGAGCAGATATTTTTATAAACAAATAAAATCTCAATATCAACATGAGATATGTTGTCTTTGTACCATTTTCAATTAAATATATGCTTTCCATAATTCCTGGGATGCTGCAATTATCGATCGTGATCGAGCGTCGGCTGTGAAAGGTGAGGAGGCAGGTTGAACCAGCAGGTAACATGTGATGAGGTGCACCTGTGTCAAATTACTGGTTGTCTATTAACCTGCGTCTCGGTATGTCTTTCAGACAGTCAAGAATGAGAGAGTTGTGACACGCCATTGTGTGTGTTTGTCACTGAAAAGTGTATGAAAATAAAAACTAACCTGTTCTGAACCCTGCTTCCCATTCCTCTGTTTTTACCAAAAGTTAAAAAGTTGTTACACTGGTGCCAAAACCCAGGACTGAGGAATGTAAACTGTGGGTGCACAGAAGCAGTTGAGTCTGTTAGAAAATGACTCCTTCGAGACAACACCTTATTGGATAGAACGAACCTCACCACGGACCAGATTTGCACCCTGCTTGACCTCTGCCTGACTACCACTTATTTCCAGTTTAATGAAAGTTTCTACAGACAGAAGCATGGATGCGCCATGGGCTCACCGGTATCCCCTATTGTGGCCAACCTTTACATGGAGGAAGTGGAACATAAAGCTTTGACCACTTTTTCAGGAGTTGCTCCCAGCCACTGGTTCAGATATGTGGATGACACCTGGGTTAAAATCAAAACCCATGAGGTGGAAGCCTTCTCTAAGCACATCAATGCAGCGGATATTAACATCAACTTCACTCGGGAGGATGTCAGTGGGAATAATCTACCCTTCTTGGATTGCGATGTACACATTAGACAAGACAGAAGCCTGAGCATCGAGGTCTACCGGAACCCCCCACACACAGACCAGTACCTACTCTTTGACTCTCACCACCCACTGGAACACAAATTGGGGTCATTAGGACTTTGCAACACAGGGCTCAGAATATCCCTACAACGATAGAGGGAAAAGAGAAGGAGCAGAATCACATCAAGAAAGCACTTCAGAACTGCGGGCATCCCAACTGGTCTTTCCTCAAGAGCAGAAAAAGGAACAGAACAGACAAGGAGGATAACAGGAACAAACGCAAGAACATTGTCATTCCCTACATTTCTGGTCTATCTGAGAAACTCAGGAGGATCTTCTACAAACACAACATTCCGGTACATTTCAGACCCAGTAACACTCTGAAGCAGAAACTGGTCCACCCTAAGGACAGAATACCCAGACACAAACAGGACAACGTAGTGTATGCCATTCAGTGCAGTGAGGAATGCACGGACTCGTATATTGGGGAGACAAAACAACCGCTTCACAGGCGCATGGCTCACAGGAGAGCCAGTTCCTCAGGCCAGGACTCTGCTGTCTACCTTCATCTTAACAAAGGACACTCATTTCAGGATTGCAACATACGCATTTTAGCCAGAGAGGATCGTTGGTATGGGCGAGGAGTTAAAGAAGCCATTTTTGTCAACCTGGAACGGCCATCACTGAACAGAGGTGGGGGTCTAAGACATCATTTATCAGCCACCTACAATGCAGTCCTTGGCACACTTCCCAGACAACTTGCACACCAAAACCCAGCTGTTTTCAGTGACTCACAGGAGAACAGAGAGAATCAGCATTCTATTGATCACCCTAACGGGCAATCTATTGATCATCCTAACGACTCTCTCGAGGCTGTTCACAACCAGCCCCCAGTGACCCACACCAACAGGATGACTCAATGACACCTTAAGCTGGGCATACACTGTGCGATTTTTGGCCCGATTTTGACACGATTTTCACTCGTGCGACTATTTTGGAGATCAGGCCGAGTTTTGGCTCAATTGTGCGTCTCAGATCATGTAGTATACATGGGGTAACGACAAGCGATTAACACCTCACGATCCCGTCCCGATCGATCGGATGAAAATCAAACCTGTTTGAAATCCTGAGCATAGCATGCGAGCATTGGATCGTATAGTGTGAGAACAGGAATCGTAAGCTGCATGCTGTTTACCCCTGCGATTCACTCGTACAGTGTGAGCAGCAGCTGAATACCGCGATTGGGAAAAAAAAAAAAAAATTATTAAAAAAAATCTCCTTCTCACCCCCGGCGACAGGCTTTTAGATAGAGGGGCGTCTGGGCGTCTTTTCGACACCCTGTACTGAAAAAAACAAGAAATTGGACGCCCTACTTTTTAGTACGACGCCCTAAAGACGCCCTAATATTTCCGCCCGTGTTATGTCCGGTAACTTAGCTGAATATGTTAAAAAATCGCCGAGTCTGAGCTTTCCGAGGATCTACAAGCTTTGTTGACACCGCCATTTTGGAAATTTCAGAAGTCTCGCTTTGACAGCTGTCTTTCCCGAAGACGCCCAGGGTTACCATAGCAACAGCACGAGCCCAGAGTACAAAATATAGGCACCCGCCGCAGAGCTACAGAAACACGCGTTTCTATGGCTGCACTAATTTCAAAGTTGTGAGAGCCCTCGTTATAAATAAATGGGTTATTAAATAAATTTGGTGTACAAAGCACTTGTAATATGCGTTCCCAGAGCAGAGGGGGAAAAGATGTATGCCTAGGAGACACTGGCATAAATATCCAGACAATATAGCCGTAGACTATATTGCCGCAGCTAAATGTGGAATGTAGTCTATAGAAAACCGGCCTTACCTGACATGTTATTTATCCCGAATAAATCCTTTTAACAGTAAATAACACATTTTCATGCAGATTTTCCCAACATTACAGGCTACGTAGTGGAGAGTGTGGTAGTCGAGCCGGCGGGTAGTATTTCTAGTAGGCTAAACAATAATCAAATATGACACGTTCTAAAGGATGCTGGGATTCCAAAGAACGCACGTGAAAAGGACGAACACGTGGGATATTTGGTAAGGAAGATAGAAGATAGATTTTTCTGAGTTTTTTGGGCATGACAGGAAGAAAATGAAAAGAGGAAGGCAAACAACGATTTCCAACTTCTTTCAGAAGAGAACTCATGTAAGTTTTTTTTTTTCTTCTGTAACTGTTGATAGGCTTGGAATGTCAAAAAACTATCACAATCCCATAACTAGACAGCCAGGTTTCTTGCATGAATAAATAGGGATGACCGGGGTTGGTTGTCACAAGTTATGGTTGTCACATTCGTCATATCTCAGCCACCATAGGGCGCTGCTCAATTCCACCAAGATAGAAATGTTTAGAATTAGTACTGGGGTCATTCTACCTGAAAAGTTATTGTGTGTTGCATGCATTTCAAAGGTGAGAACAATTTGAAGGTTTTTCATACCTAAATGTAAATTTTTAGTACCTTGGTTTTTACCTTCTAGCTTTGTAATTAATGGGTTTCTATTGAAAAAACGAATACCATTATAATGTTTGAAGACTTAGCCATATTTCCTGTGTGTTTTTTTCTTTGTTATACTAAATCTTTGGACGCTAGCGGCTTTGAAAGCAAAACTGGTCAGCCGGGGTTGGTTGTCACACTGTGTTCGGGGTTGGTTGTCACATGTAATGCAGTTGCAATAGGTGCACTACTGACT
Organism: Neoarius graeffei; assembly: GCF_027579695.1. Classification (NCBI taxonomy): domain Eukaryota; kingdom Metazoa; phylum Chordata; class Actinopteri; order Siluriformes; family Ariidae; genus Neoarius; species Neoarius graeffei. Next base: position 7,436,011 of record NC_083587.1, read on the forward strand.
GAGACAAACACAGCTACAACAAGCTTTATTTATGTAGTATTCTGCGATCAGAAAGCTTTATAGCTAATTTGTCATGCTTAATATGCAACTCCAGCTCAAAAAATCCCAGAAATATACCCATTTTAATAATAATATTCATTAAAAATATACGCAGTTTGCAGTGTATTTTGTTTTGGTGTTCCCAAAGTTGATATTGTATTACCAATCTGTTATACCTACATGTATTTTGAATACATGTACTGTGGACTGTTGCAGTGAAACCATTTTGTTTACATTAAGACATTAAAGAAAGTTGTTTTACCTAAAATGAATCTGGCTTGAATTTTTCCATGCACACATGCCTCCCCCCAGTCCAGCCTTACTATTGATACAAGAATGTTGTAACAAAGGCAAAAACACTTGGCTGTATTGCTCAAAATTTGCTGTCAAAATGAAGGAAATAGCATTTGAGAGCATTAGAAATTTCAAAATTTTCCGGGGGAGTACCCCCGGAACCCCCTAAAACACTCGTGCCAGCGGCGCTCAACGCGCCGCTACACCTCGCCACATACAGTGACACCTGCAAAAAAGTTAGACTCCCTAAAAAAAAATCCTGCCTAAAAGCCTGCCCGGCGAGGGGGGTGGTATCCATGTCATCCTCAAGCTCGGGTCCTCTACCAGAGGCCTGGGAGTTTGAGGGTTCTGCGCAGTATCTTCGATGTTCCTAGGACTGCGCTCTTCTGGACTGGCGTCAGCTGGGATCGCCACATCTATCACCACCACCCTCTTCTGCTCTTTGTCCACCACCACTATGTCCGGTTGGTTAGCCAGGATCTGTTTGTCAGTCTGGAAGCTGAAGTCCCACAGAACCTTGGCCCTGTTGTTCTCAGCCACCTTCTGTGGTATGGCCCATTGGGACTTGGATACTTCTATTCCATACTGGTTGCAGATGTTCCTGTATACTATCCCAGCCACTTGGTTGTGCCTCTCCATGTACGCTGATCCAGCTAGCATCTTACACCCTGCTACTATGTGCTGGACTGTTTCAGGGGCTTCTTTGCACAGTCTGCATCTTGGGTCTGATCTACTCTGGTAGATCCTGGCCTCTACGGCTCTTGTGCTTATGGCCTGTTCTTGTGCTGCCATGATTAGTGCCTCTGTGCTGTCTGTCAGTCCTGCATTATCCAGCCACTGGTAAGATTTCTTGATATCAGCCACTTCCTCTATCTGACGGTGGTACATGCCATGTAGGGGTTTGTCTCTCCAGGTTGTCTGTTCCTCCTCCTCCTCTGCACTCTCATCAGGGTTCTGCTGCCTGAGACATTCACTTAGCAGTTCATCCTTTGGGGCCATCTTTCTGATGTATTCTCAGATTTTCGATGTTTCATCCTGGACCGTGGTCTTGATGCTCACTAGCCCTCGGCCTCCCTCTTTCCGCTTAGTGTATAGTCTCAGGGTGCTGGACTTGGCGTGGAACCCTCCATGCATGGTGAGGAGCTTTCTAGTCTTGATATCTGTGGCTTCTATCTCCTCCTTTGGCCAGTTTATGATACCAGTGGGGTATCTGATGACTGGTAGTGCATACATGTTGATGGCTCGGACCTTGTTCTTACCATTCAGCTGACTTTTCAGGACCTGCCTTACTCTCTGGAGGTATTTGGCTGTGGTTGACTTCCTTGTGGCCTCTTCATGGTTTCCATTAGCCTGTGGGATGCCAAGGTACATGTAGCTGTCTTGGATATCACCTATGTTGCCCTCTGGTAGGTCAATCCCCTCAGTCCGGATCATCTTGCCTCTCTTTGAGACCATCCAGCCACACTTGTCCAATCCGAATGACATCCCTATGTCATCGCTGTAGATCCGGGTGATGTGGATCAGCGAGTCTATTTCTCGCTCGTTCCTGGCATACAGCTTGAGGTCATCCATGTAGAGCAGGTGGCTGATTGTTGCCCCACTACGGAATCGGTACCCGTAGCCGCTCTTCGTGATGATCCGACTGAGGGGGTTCAGGCCTATGCAGAACAGCAGTGGTGATAGCGCATCTCCTTGGTATATGCCGCACTTGATGTTGACTTGGGCAATGGGTTTTGAGTTGGCCTCTAGGGTTGTCTTCCACATTTCCATTGAGTTCTGGATGAAGGTCCTTAGGTTCCTGTTGATCTTATACAGTTCCAGACATTCCAGTATCCATGTGTGTGGCATTGAGTCGTAGGCTTTCTTGTAGTCAATCCAGGCAGTGCACAGGTTGGTCTGTCTCTTCTTACAGTCTCGGGTGACTGTTCTATCGACCAGTAGCTGGTGCTTGGCTCCTCTGGTGTTACTGCCAATTCCTTTCTGTGCCTCGCTCATGTATTGAGCCACATGCTTACTCATTTTTGCCGCAATGATGCCTGACAGGGCCTTCCATGTTGTGCAGAGACAGGTAATTGGCCGGTAGTTGGATGGGATGGGTCTCTTCTGGGGGTCCTTCATGATTAGGACTGTCCTGCCTTGGGTTAGCCATTCTGGGTGGGTTCCATCCCTCAGAAGCTGGTTCATCTGTGCTGCTAGGCGTTCATGGAGTGCAGTTAGCTTCTTCAGCCAGTACGTATGGATCATATCGGGGCCTGGTGCTGTCCAGCTCTTCATCTTTGACACTCTTTCTTGGACATCTGCCATTGAGATGGTTACTGGTTCTTGTTCTGGGAGGTTGCTGTGGTCAGCTCTTAGGTCCACTAACCATTGGGCATCGGTGTTGTGTGATGCCTTTCTTTCCCATATGTCTTTCCAGTATTTTTCCACCTCAGCTCTTGGTGGGTCTGAGCGGTTGTTGTTCCCCTGCCACTGAGAGTACACCTTGGCTGGTTCCCTCCTTGGTGTATCTCTTCAACCGGGTGGCCAGAGCGGTTAGTCGCTGTTTGGCAGTTTCGAGTGCCTCTGGTATGGAGAGTGAGTTGTACTTCCTGGGTGCCCCTTTATTCACCATGTTCCCTTTCTGTAGTTCAGCTAGCTGGCTAACTTCTCTCCGTGCTGCCTTTATCTTGGCCTCTAATCGTCTCTTCCATGGTGGATACTGTTTGTTATGTCCCGAGCCCACCTTGTGTCCAAGCATCTCCATGATTACTGTTGCTGTACTGTGCATCAGCTTGTTGGTTTCAGTGATGGTTCTTGTGGAGATTGTCTTCAGAGCAGCATTCACATCTACTAGTAGATCTTCTGAGGGTACTTGGCAACTCAGCTTCGGTATTCGTCGGGGGTTCCAGGTTTCCAGTTGGGTCACGATCTTCCTTCTCAGGTCAGCAGCTCTTGTGTTGAGGCTGTTAGCTGTTGGGGCTTGGTACCCAATCTCTGGTTGTGGGGATGATGACATCTCCCCGCTGACCTGTCTTCCTGGCTCCTCCTTGCCGTAGCATCATTGTTGTATTTCATTAATCTCTAGTTGTGATAGTAGATTTCGATTACGGATGTTGGAACACTGGGCTAATAGCTGTTTCTTTGTTAGCCTTGATTGTGGGTTTCGAAGTATCCAATGGTCCCACATTCGCTGCATGTATCCCCTCTCTCTGGGATTGCTTGTATAGTAGCATTCCAGCAAATCCGTATTTTCTGTCCTCATCCATCGATGTCTTGTTCCAGTAGCCCATTTCTCATCAGTTTGCCCTGGTTCCCTAGCAACTGACGCAGACCTTGTTGACCCGGGCGACGTCTGAGCCGGTATGACAATCAGTTATGTCTTCACTCATTCCTGAGGTAGGCTAATATATCATGAGGGGTTTTGCTTAAGGACCCTTACTGGATGATGTTTTGCCCCGACCGGGATTCAAACCCCGATCTCCTGCATCATATATATCTCGCAGTGTCTGCCCAGCTTTAGATAAGCTTTTCATCCATGAGGGGATAAATACCTGATGCTCCCTACCAGTCAGACAGAACTGAAGAAGCCTTTCGGATGAGGAGGTGAAACGTCTTCAAGAATCTTCAAGCAAGTCCAGTTGCTCTTTTACCACCCACAGTTTACCATGACCTGGATGACTGAGAACCTTCACAGACATGACTGAGGAATGTACATCACCATGGGATCCAAACCAGACATGCAATTAGGTTAACATGGGGCAGCCTTAGGCTGAAGTGCCCTTGTGCAAGCTACCTAACCCCTAACTGTCACAGTCTGGCCCAGTCCACCCATGCCTAAGATAGTGGGACTACCATGCCAGCTCCAGGCCGGATCCAGGACAGAAATTCAGTCCTGCCTTGCTGAAGGCCATTTCCTGAAGCAGCACTCCCACACCTGCTACCACTCCTCTCCCATCAGCCAGGGCTTTTTAAGAACTGTTTAGAGCTACTCCATTTGCCAGACTGTCCCTAGTAGACTTTCCTCACCTCACTACAACTCATTGGTATTGGGTCTCTTGAGGTCCCCCTGCCTGAATTTCTCCTTGTTTTTTTGTCAAGTTTTTCTGTCCATTTTTTTGTCCCTGTTTTTTGCCTGCCTGTTATTTTGAATTGTGCCTTTTGCAACCTCTGCCTGGATTTCCCTTGTCCATGTGTTCATCAGTTTTTGTGAAGATTTTTCTGTCCTGTTTTTTGTCCCTGATCATGTCTACCTGCTCCTCTGTGTTTTTGACCTCCTGGCCTGTTTTTTGACTACCGATTTTTGCCTGAGCCCTACTGCACCTTTTGCCTTTCTGCCATATACTTCATTAAAAGAAGTTTTCTCTTTACACTGCCTGTTTTCTGAGTCTGCTCTTGGGTCCTCACTTCACCTCAGTTCACCACTCCTGACAAACTGATCCCCTGGGTGCTGTAATATGGCTGCCCACTGCTCTGGGTGTGTGCGCGTGGGCATGTTCACTGCTTCAGATGGGTTAAATGCAGAGGATGAATTTCACTGTGCTTGAGTGTGCATGCGACAAATAAAGGCTTCTTTTTCTTTAAAGAGCTCTTCCAAATGCTCGCCAAAAACCTCCAGCACCAGCAGCACGCCCTTGTTGCACCGACAGTCGATCAGGGCTGGTGCTTCCAGGCTCTGCTCGAAGCCTAAGCAAGGACCCGCAGGTGATATGGAGCTGGATACAGTCTACGGGTGCTCCAGCGATCATCCCTGCAGCCAGCGTACCCATCCAGCTGGTGAAGATGGGCCCCCAGGACAATCCCAACGCCTTCCTTGAACTGTCTAAGTGTGTCATGGAGGCAAGCTTGTGGTCAACCTCTCAGTGGGCAGCTCGCCTTCTGCCACTCCTGTTGGGGGAAATCCAGCTCGCGGCTCGACAGATCCCGGCCACCAGCAGGCTGGAGTACCCCCACCTGAAGCAAGCCATCTTTCCCACAGTTGTGGGAGGGCATTGAGTAGCGCTTGTCCAAGGTGTTGATCATTTTCCTAAATCCCTCGTTTTGTACGGTGTTAATGGAGGCCATATCTTTGGCCAAGTGATGTGATCGCCTCTGTTATCTCCTTATGCCTATGGAAGCTTGATGGGTATGGTGATGCATTGTGCAAGGTTTCGGCCATCAGTGTCTGTGCTGTCGGGCAACAGACATTGTTTCACTTGCTGGTTTTTTGTCCTTTACAGCTTCGTCATATTGCACTCTGTGGTGACGTTTAAGGTGATTGTATAAATTGGTGTTGTTACCATGTGGTGCTGATGTACCATGGTGGTGTAGTGGTCATCGCTGTCGCCTCATGGCATGAAGGTTCCAGGTTCGAACCCCGCGACCAAGAGGGGCTTTTCTGTGTGGAGTCTGCATGTTCTCCCCGTGTCTGCGTGAGTTTCCTCTGGGTGCTCCGGTTTTCCCCACAGTTCAAAGACATGCAGATTGTAGAATGGGGGCCAGTGTAATTGGCGCAAGCTGTAGTGGTTTCCAAGCCATAATGTATGTACACACAGTACTCAGCGTAAATGAGTAACATTTTAAACAATATCTCAATGAACACAATTTCCAAAATGTTGACAAGACAAAAGTTTAATATAACATCTGTTTAACTTATAAGGTGAAAGTAAGAAAGCACAACTTGATTCATCACACACTTGTGAAATGTCCTCTCTGCATTTAACCCATCTGAAGCAGTGAACGCACACATGCACGTGAGCAATGATCACACACCCATACCCAGAGCAGTGGGCAGCCATGCTAACAGCACCCAGGGAGCAGTTGGGAATTAGGTGCCTCGCTCAAGGGCACCTCAGCCCAAGGCTGTCCCATAAATCTAACCACATGTCTTTGGATTGTGGGGGAAAACAGAGCACCTGGAGGAAACCCATGCAGACACGGGGAGAACATGCAAACTCCACACAGAAAGGCCCTTGCCGGCCGCTGGGTTCGAACCCAGAACTTTCTTGCTGTGAGGCGACTGTGGTAACCACTACACCACCGTGCCGCCCACAGTTAATAATAAAACTTAGATTACACATTTTTTCAGTTTTACTCAAATTAGGGTGGTGCAAAAATGAGTACACCCCACAACAAAAACTACTACATCTAGTACTTTGTATGGCCTCCATGATTTTTAATGACAGCACCAAGTCTTCTAGGCATGGAATGAACAAGTTGGCGACGTCTTGCAACAATCTTTTTCCATTCTTTAACAATGACCTCTTTTAGTGACTGGATGCTGGATGGAGAGTGATGCTCAACTTGTCTCTTCAGAATTCCCCATAGGTGTTCGATTGGGTTCAGATCAGGAGACATACTTGGCCACTGAATCACTTTCACCCTGTTCATCTCAAATCATCTCTAGCCGCTTTATCCTGTTCTACAGGGTCGCAGGCAAGCTGGAGCCTATCCCAGCTGACTACGGGCGAAAGGCGGGGTACACCCTGGACAAGTAGCCAGGTCATCACAGGGCTGACACATAGACACAGACAACCATTCACACTCACATTCACACCTACGGTCAATTTAGAGTCACCAGTTAACCTAACCTGCATGTCTTTGGACTGTGGGGGAAACTGGAGCACCAGGAGGAAACCCACGCGGACACGGGGAGAACATGCAAACTCCGCACAGAAAGGCCCTCGCCGGCCATGGGGCTCGAACCCGGACCTTCTTGCTGTGAGGCGACAGCGCTAACCACTACACCACCGTGCCACCTACTTTCACCCTGTTCTTCAGAAATCCAACAGTGTCCTTAGATGTGTGTTTAGTCATGTTCGAAAAGTGCATGACGACCAAGGGCACGGAGTGATGGTAGCATCTTCTCTTTCAGTATAGAGCAATACATCTGTGAATTCATGATGCCATCAATGAAATGCAGCTCCCCAACACCAGCAGAACTCATGCAGCCCCACATAAGGACACTGCCACCACCATGTTTCACTGTAGGCACCATGCATTTTTCTTTGTATTCCTCACCTTTGCGACGCCATACAGTTTTGAAGCCATCAGTTCCAAAAGCATTTATCTTGGTCTCATCACTCCAGAGTATAGAGTCCCAGTAGTCTTCATCTTTGTCAGCATGGGCCCTGGCAAACTCTAGGCAGGCTTTTTTGTCCCTGGGCTTTAGGAGAGCTTCTTTTGTGGACGGCGTCCATGCATGCCATTCCTCTGCAGTGTACGCCATATTGTGTCACGGGAAATAGTCACCCCAGTTTGGCTTTCTACTTCTTTAGATAACTGCAGTGAACTTGCATGCCGATTTTCTTCAACCCTTCTCATCAGAAGACGCTCCTGTTGAGGTGTTAACTTCCATGGAGGACCTGGACGTCTCTGTGAGATGGTTGCAGTTCCAGCTTTCTTAAATTTTTGCACCACTTTTGCTACAATATTCTGACTGATAAGTAAAGCTTTGCTGATCTTCTTGTAACCTTCACCTTTGTGGCGTAAAGAAATTATTTTCTTTGGGGAATTCTGAAGAGACAAGTTGAACATCACTCTCCATCCAGCATCCAGTCACTAAAAGAGGTCATTGTTGAAGAATGGAAAAATAAATGTTGCAAAATGTCGCCAAATTGTTCACTCCATGCCGAGAAGACTTGGTGCTGTCATTAAAAATCATGGAGGCCATACAAAGTACTAGATGTAGTAGTTTTTGTTGTGGGGTGTACTCATTTTTGCACCACCCTAATTTCAGTAAAACTGAAAAAATGTGTAATCCAAGTTATATTATTAATCTTACTTTCACATAAGTTAAACAGATGTTATATTTAACTTTGTCTTGTCAACATTTTGGAAATTGTTTGTGTTCATTGAGATATTGTTTAAAATGTTGCTTTTCAAAGGGGGTGTACTCATTTATGCTGAGCACTGTATATAGAGCTTGCTATGGTAAAAAGCTAATAAAAAAATTGATGTGTCAAAACACTGCTTACAATGTATTTGAGATTGACTATCATCATCTTGCCTAAATCTAAAATATTTCCAGAACACTGAATGGAACCTTTTTTTGGTATGAGCACAGTGGGATTGTTCACTTGGTTTGCACCACTATCAGTTGGGTTTTCTTCTGGATTCATTTCAGGTTTTTTTTTTTTATTTCCTCTTACCATAAACTTTTCTCTGCTTCTCTCTCACACTCATTCGCTCTGCTCCTCTACTACCACCTTTCTGCTACACTGCACCACATGGTGAAAAGCTGCATTGTCATTGGTTGAGGGAGAAAGCCAAGATGATGCAGAATTAGGGGGCGCTTGAGATTCCCTTTGGAAAAGGAGCACTTGTTTTGATGCAGCTTATGTAATAAACTGCAGAAGAATCGTTGACATTTCGAAATGAGATTGCATAGAGGTGTGAATCAAGATCGCGATTTTATTATGATTAATTGTGCAGCCCTAGTCTGTACTGCCATTAACCCTCTCAAATGAACTCATCCATGCCCGTCAGTACCAGGCAGGTCTGTAAATGTGAAGGGAAAGTGGGAAATTAGCACTTCCGCAAGGAGGCGGGGCTATTGGTTTGCATCCCCGATGCACTTCAGGCTTCCCCTGATCGAGCAGGGGTGTACAGGATAGCTGTGAGTATTCAAGAGGGTACACATCAGGCTTTGGTGGATTCAGGTTGTAATCAGACCTCCATACATCAAAGCCTGACTCCATGCGGGGCACTGGGCAATGAACGTTTGGTGAAGGTTAAGTGTGTGCACAGTGATGTACAAAAATATCTGCTGATGCCCATCACTATCCACTTGTGTGGAGAAAAGCATAGCATAGAGACCGCAGTTAGTTCGAGTCTCACTCACACTGATCCTGGGGACCGACTGGCCAGGGTTTAAAACATTAATGAAACAAATAATCGTGGGCGAGTCCGGCAGTAGCACAATTCCTGGAGGATCGTGCCGCAACATTGGCTGGGGAGGCGGCCTCAGGCACTTCTGCGTCAGTTCCACGTCATGACAACACAGAGTGGGGAGAGCCCTCCTTCCTCTCTGGGGAATCCCTTAGGGAACTTCCCATTGGAGCAGGCTTGTGACGAGTCTCTGAGACGCACCTTTGACCAAGTGAAAGTAATTGATGGTCAAATCCTCCAGCCTAACATTGCGCTTTCCTGCCTGCATTTTTGTATCATCAAGGATAGGCTGTATTGAGTGATGCAGAACACTCAAACTAAGAAAAAGATAACACCGATGTTGGTCCCAAAGAGCCACAGGGAACTTTTATTCCATGTGGCTCATAATCCTATGGCTGGGCATTTGGGGCAGAATAAAACACTAAATCAACTCATGGCCCGTTTCTATTGGCCAGGGATTAGTGCCGATGACCGCAAGTGGTGTGCGGCTTGTCGTGAATGTCAGCTGGTAAATCCAGTGGCCACACCAAAAGTGCCATTAAGCCCATTGCCACGGATGGAGATCCCCTTAGAAAGAACTGGCATGGATCTCATCAGGCCATTAGATTGATCTGCATGCGGGTATCGCTTTGTATTAGTCATTGTGGATCATGCAACGTGATACCCGGAAGCAGCGCCTCTCCACAATATCTCAGCACACAGGTGTTGTGGAGGTGCTCTTCCCATGAACTCTGCAAGATGGTGGCGCATAAGAATGCATCAACTTCACTCTCCTCGATGCGGCTGTTCCTTTTGTCTGTTTTGTTTGTTTTTTCCATCGGCGGGAACCTTGACATACAAATGGCAAGACTTGTTAAGGACTGGGACACTGTGCGGTGACTCAGATTTCACCAAAAGTTTTTACATTGACTATCTGCCGCTAGAGATCGCATGACCAGCAAAGTGTTCGTGGAGCACCATACCGGGCGGAAGACGCAAGAGGCAGCGCAGGGAACAATGCCAGAACCACGACTGCAGAGCCGGCATTCAGGCCCGACTGAGGAAAGCCCTGCACAGGCCAATGCTATCCAGCATCTTCCTGACCAACGCCAGATCGCTTAATAATAAGATGGATGAGCTAACGTTGATGATCAATGCACAAAAATCAGTGCAGAACTGCTTGCTGATGGTGATAACAGAGACATGGCTGCACTCGGGAGTCCCGGACAAGGCTAACGGGACGCACAGCGCACCGGGCTGACAGAAACGGTGAGTCTGGTAAGAACAGAGGCGGAGGGCTGTGCATCTACTCCAACAACAGGTGGTGTACAAATGCTACAGTGATTGAGAGACACTGCTCACCTGATCTGGAGTTTGTCACACAGATACCGGCCTTTCTGTCTGCCGCGTGAGTTTACCGTTGTTATTGTCATGGCTGTTTACATACCACCCAGCACTAATGCTAATGTAGCATTAAACATCTTGCTAACAGGCATTAGCATACTGCAGTCTTTGCATCCCATTGGGATTTTTATTGCGGCTGGGGACTTTAATCATGTAAACCTACAGACTGTCCTCCCTAAATTCCACCAGCATGTTACATGTCCAATGAGAGGTCAAAACACACTGGACCACATATACAGTAACATTAGGGAAGGCTATAAAGTCTCTGCCCATCCTCACTTAGGCCAGTCTGACCATTTATCCCTCTTTCTCACCCCAGCGTATAGACCTCTCACTAAGAAAACTATGCCTAGAGTGAGAGACAAGGATTTTGCCTGAGAACGCAATTCCACAACTGCAGGACTGCTTTGAGTGCACCAATTGGGACCTATTTGCACAACAGGATTTAGAGGACTATACATCCATGGTTTTGTTTTACATTCATACTTGTATTGAAAAAGGTCACTGTTGAGAAATGAACCCCCCTCAACAGTTATGAAGTTCTTTGAAAGGCTAATGCTAAAACACAAAGCCTCTCCCCCTCCCAGTTTGGATCAGCATCAATTTGCATACAGAGCCAACAGGTCGACAGGAGATGCCATCAACGCAGCCCTCCACAGCGTGTTGACGCATGTGGAACGACCCGGCGCATATGTAAGAATGTTGTTCGTGAACTTTAGTTCTGCTTTTAATATTATCACACCCAGCAGAATGATGTCCAAACTTCACAGTCTGGGTGTCAGCCATCACATCTGCAGATAGATCAAGGACTTAACAGACCATCCATAGTCAGTTAGGCTGGGGTTCCACCACTCCCCAGTCCTGGCCCTCAGTACTGGTGCCCCCCCAGGGCTGTGTACCGAGTCCTTTACTATACACCCTATACACCCATGACTGTACACCTGTCCATGACAGCAACATCATTAAGTTCGCAGACGACACTACTGTGGTAGGACTGATGCATAATAACGACAAGACTGCCTAAAGGGATGAAGTTCAGAAACTCACTGCTTGGTGTTCTGACAACAACCTGGTACTCAATTCCTCTAAAACAAAGGAGTTGGTGATAGATTTTCAGATGAAGAGGCAGGAACCCACCCCTCTTTACATCAAATGGGACATTGTGGAGAGGGTCAGCAACTTCAGATTCTTGAGAACACATATCTCTCAGGACCTCACATGGACTATTTAACACCACTGCTCTTATGAAAAAAAAAAAAAGCACAGTAGAGACTGTACTTTTTGAGGTCACTGAGAAAAGTCAACCTGTCCCAGAAACTGCTGTTGTCCTTTTACAAATGTTCTGTCGAAAGCATCATCACCCACAACATCTTGGTGTGGTTTAAGAGCTGCACCATGGCTGACAAAAAGGCTCTGGAGAGAGCCAGGAAGTCGGCACAGGACATCATACGGACACAGCTGCCCTCACTGACAGATATATATAACACCAGATGCTTGCACCGTGCAGAAATCATCATTAAGGACTGTTCTCACCCAGGAAACAGCCCGTTTATGCTGCTGCCTTCTGGAAGGCACTATAGCTTCATACAGGCCCCCACCTCCAGACTCATGAAGAGTTTTTATCCAAGTGCCATAAAACAACTCAACTCTTCATTGAAGTATGAGCAATATTCTGTGCAATGTTTTCTGGACTGTCCAATACAAGTGTAATTACTCATCTATATATTAACTTGTTTTGTGTCAATGTCTGCTGTATGTGATGTATGCTGTTTTATATTACTTATTTTATATTAGCCTTTTTAAAATTTAAAATGTGTTTTAATATATTTTTTATATTACACTTATTTAATATTAGACTTTTATTTTTATACTGGATATACCACATGAGTTGCACTGAAATTTCGTTGTACATCTGTGCAATGACAAAAGGCATTCAATTCAATTTTGCATTATCTCCTGAGTTGGGATTCCAAAAGACATTGACTGATCAAGGCACTAAATTTGTCACATACACTGCACAAATTATTGGGGATTAAATCGATTTGTATTAGTGTTCATCATCTGCAAATGGACAGGCTGGTCGAAGGATTTAACCAAACACTTAAGAACATGATTCGTAAGTTCATTCATAGGGATGCTGAAAATTCGGACAGGTGGCTTGACCCTCTGTTGTTTGCAGTGCACGAGGTCCCAACGCCTCCACCAGGTTTTCCCTATTTGAATTGCTGTATGGGCACAAGCCCCATGGTGTCTTAGACATTATTAAAGAAAATTGGGAGGAGGAGCCTTCTCAAAGTAAAAATGAAATTCAATAAATGTTCTTGACCTGAGAGCAAAACTCCATGCACTGAGTCACATAACCTAGGAGAATTTGCTACAGGCCCAAGAATGTCAAGCTCACCTGTACAACAGGGGCACGGCTAAGGGAATTTGCACCGGGAGATAAAGTCTCCCGTTTTACTGCCCATGGTCACATGGCAAATTAGGGAGTTTGACTACGAGGTCAAATGGCCAGATAGAGGCGACGCGTCAAATTTACCACCTCAATCTCCTGAAACCTTAGAGAGCGGAGGTTCCTGTCACTCTGGCGACAGGAGTTATGGAGAGGGTGGAGCTGGGACTGGAGGGAAGTCCAAAAAGCGCAGCCCAATTCATCCCGGTCTCCGGTGGAGACCACCTCTCACTGTCCCAGAGAGCACAGGTAGTTAGGTTGCAGGAGGAATTCTCAGATATGTTCTCACCCCTCCTTGGTTGCACCAACCTCATAGAACACCACATTGAGGCTCCCCCAAGGGTGGTCGTGTGCAGCCACCCATATCAGCTCCCTGAACCAGCGGTCTCAAAAGTAGCTGGTCACCGGCGGCAAATCACCGGCTATGGCTTGTTATGCCGCCGGCTATTGTCAGTCGAGTCACAAAATTTAATATTAAATATTTCTGACAGCAAAAAAAAGTTGTGAACGTAAATTACATCCACTATGTCATGCATGTCTGTTGCCACGTCAACTGTGTTTACATCCTCGACACGAGTGCAGCCATTACTGCCGCCTGTGTTGCCAGATTGTGTTTACATCCTCGACATGAGTGCAGCCATTACTGCCACCTGTGTTGCCAGATTGCGCGTTTTCCCACCCAATCTGGGCGGTTTTAAGTGCATTTTGGCAGGTTTTGAACATATTTTGGGCTGTAAAACGTCAGCAGTATCTGGCAACATATTTTTTTACTTAATACAAGAAATTAATGGATGCCAACGTTTTTGCCAAAATGGTATTTTATTTTCCATTGTTTAGGCAGCTTCAGCATCATACTGTGAGATTCTGTTCAAATTGTTTTTTTCTTCTATGAAGCCTGAGCCATTTATTTTATTAGTTTATAACTATTGTTTAATTTAGTCTTCAGGAGAGACTGCCTGCACACAGTACTAGTATTAATAGTGTTTTTTTCTTACATGAAAGCTGAGGCATTTATATTTTAAGGTAACTTCATGTTGTGCTGTGAGGTTCTATGCACTTGAACTTTTGAACCAACAGGAGCATTTGGATAAGTAAAGCCTATTTTTCTGCATTTTTGTAGTCCTGCTAATCTTTTATATTGGTAAAGTTGTTTATAGGACCATTTCTCAGTGTCTGTTTTTTTAATCAATAGTTTTTCAGTAATAACTTAATATTTAACATATCGCTCAATTTTAAACAACCCCCGCGCCTCCCCCATGGCTTGCCCCCATAGTCTCCAAAATTTCTGTGGGAAACACTGGCGTGCGTAACAACGCTAATCAAGTTTAAGCTAGACGACCCGCCTCAAATACCTGTCCCGGGTAAATGTTATCCCAATTTTAGATGGCCTGTTCCAAACCTTCCCGCCCCATGAAAAATTCGTACTTGCATATCTCTCTCTCTCTATACACACACACACACACACATATATATACATCCATATCCCTGCACGCTTTGCGTGCATTATGTCTGCCGTTGGCAGACATTTTACCATTTTGCACCCTGCTGTAAATTATTTGTACCCTGCTATTCTCCCAAACTTTGAAGCCCCTGCTGAACACAAGAAAAATGTGGTGCGGGATGAACTTCAGGCTATGCTTAAGATGGGAATAATTGAGGAGTCGCACAGCGACTGGAGCAGCCCAGTGGTCTTGGTACCCAAGACCGATGGGCTGGTCCAGTTTTGTTTAGACGATAGAAAAATCAACTGTGTGTAAACTTGACGCATATCCAATGCCCCGCATTGATGAACTGCTCGATCAGTTAGGCGCAGCTTGCTTTTACGCAACACTGGATTTGACAAAGGAATACTGGCAGATCCCCTTGACTCCATTATCTTGTGAGAAAACAGCCTTTTACACACTATTTGGCTTACACCAATTTATCACCCTTCCTTTCGGGTCGTTTGGGGCTCCGGGGATGTTTCAGCGTCTCATGGACCAAATTCTCCTTCCCTACAATGCGTATGCAGCAGCCTACTTAGATGATATAATCATTACTATAAATGACTGGGAGCGGCACCTACATCATCTGAGGGTAGTTCTGAGGTTGCTGAGCTCACAGCAAACCCCCCCCCACCCCCCCCCCAAAAAAAAAAAAAAAAAAAAGTGTGCATTTGGATGGGTGGAAGTACAGTATCTGGGCTTCCACTTGGGTCATGGGCAGGTCCATCCCCAAATTGATAAGACTGCAGTGATTGCGGCCTGCCTGCAACCCAAGACCAAAAAGGGGGTGAGGCAGTTCCTGGGGCTGGCTGGCTATTATAGGTGGGTCGTGTCTAACTTTTCGTACATCACCAGCCCGCTGACTGACCTCACTAAAAAGGGGGCGCCAGATCCGGTCCAGTGGATGGAGCCATGCAAACGGGTTTTTGCTCAGGTAAAAGCGGTTATGTGTGGGGGCCCGCTGCTGCATTCTCCTGACTTTTTGCTCCCTTTTGTTTTACAGACTGATGCATCGGACAGAGAGCTGGGGGCCATTTTGTCCCAGGTGGTGGAGGGGGAGGAGCGTCCAGTGCTGTCCATCAGCCGCAAGCTCTCCATGTGAGTCGAAGTCCAGCACCATAGAAAAGGAGTGTTTGGCCATCAAGTGGGCAGTACTCACTCTCCGCTACTACCTGCTAGGACACCCATTCACCCTCTGTTCTGACCATGCCCAGCTCCAGTGACTCCACCGCATGAAGGATACCAACGCGCAGATCACTCATTGGTCTCTAGCCCTTCAGCCATTTAAGTTCGAGATGGTCCACAGGACAGGGCCACAGATGGTTGTGGCGGATTACCTAACCCACCTGGGGGGTGGGGGTGCCAGCTGAAGGCCGGACGGCTCCCTGGCCTGAGTCAGGCAGTGGGGGCAGGCCTAGACATTAGCACTTGCCCGATAGCCCGGCGGTGTTTATGTCTTTCGGGCCAGTTCGGGCCACTAAATTTGGCCAAACAGTGGTCCGGGCGGGCCAGTACATTTTCGATACAAATTAAATTTTATTACTCATATTTTATCCAGAATTGTGAAGAAATTGTTCGTAAAATGCACCTTTTCGATACGAGGTCTGCCATCTTTGTTTTCGTCACCCTCCGCTCTGCGGCAGGAGTGTATCGTCTTCGTGCATCTTTGGAGATGTTCGGTGCTGTTCGGAAGCATCATTTTGGTGGGAAAATAGCATCTTGTAGACGAAGACTGTTGCAGCAAGGAGACCATCAGAACGGTGAAATTCAAATAGAAATATGTTCAAACTCCACGCTCCCCAACCTGGCCAAAGGCCAGGTAAACAGCTTGAGCTAAAAACAAACAAACTTCTCGTCCAATCGTCACCATCTTTATACCACTTTCTGCCTCTTCCGCTAGAGAGTTCAGTGGTGTCATTCATTCATAAATACGATCATGCATAATTTAACTATGGGGTGTTAACGAATGGTTTCATTTTGAACTCGGCAGCCAATCAGAGTGTGCGACGTCACGCTCAGTTTACAACTTGCCGAATACGGCGCCAAATCGTAAAACAGCATTTCAACACGCGTGCTTTAGCTTCAGATGGTGTAAAATCGTTCAGACTTTGTATATTAATATCAGAATTTCAGGATACACTGCTAAGAAATATGGCTACACATGTATATCAACTTTTAGTGATTAAAGAATGAAGTATAAATGTTGGTTGCTATGACTGAAATAGAAGAACAGATAAAATAAATGTGGTAAATTAGATCTGATCCCATATATTATTCAAATATCCAAAGATGATGAAATCTATCAAAATAGCCGAACAAAGGTCTACATTAGTTCATTACAACAAAAATAATAACTATTCTGACCCTCTCTGGTACAACCAGACCATGCTAAACCCAGTATACCCAGACATGCCAGCCCTGTATGATAGCAAACTGTAATGGTTGTTTTGAGATATTTGTCCATGTCTGCCAATGGCAGACATAATGCACGCAGAGCGTGCATGGGGGGGTTCCAAAGGGGGGTGCGACCCCCTTTGGGCTCGGAAAATTTTACAAAATGCATTCAGAAATGGTGACCTCTGGTGGCTTTTTACAGTGAAAAAGGACAATCAGTACCATTTGAATACTTATAATATTAAATAATACAACTTCAGTTATTCTGTCAAACTTCAAAAATATTTGCAAATGAACATAAAAACTGGTTTTTTAGTATATTCTGAAAAATCAAATGATTATCAAAAAATAACTGAGAAAACTTTATTCTATAAACTTCAAGCAACAAGAAGTGTTTTCTCTCAAAAATGACAAATTACAATATAAAAATATCAGCAATTAACAAAACATTGGTTCAAACAGTACATCTATTCCAGTTCTACGTGAATTTGATAGACATGATCCCCATCATAACATTCTTCAGACCTTGATTAGCTAAAAAGCATGCAAACCTACTGTAAAACTTTCCACATTCATATATATGTGTGAGTAAATTGAAAATGGAAAAATGCTTGAATCTGAGTACATATATAAATGAATCATAAATGAAAATCTAAAGATATACATATTGTAAGTATGACTGGTCATGACTAGAGCATCTTGTATTGCAGTCATTCAACCAAACTAAAATATAAAAACAAGTATTTGAAAAACAAGTATTTAGTATAAAACACATACAACTAATCTGACTAGAGACAGCAGATATTGAAAAAGTTTACCTGTACATATACCGTATTTTTCGGACTATAAGTCGCACTTTTTTTCATGGTTCGGCTGGCAATGCGACTTAATACTCCGGTGCGACGTATATATGTTTTTGTTTTGTTTTTTCACCGCGGAATAACTGGAGCTGATGCTGAGTCTGACGACAGCCACGCAGAAGAAGAGGAAACGGCGCTTCATCTGCCGCTGGAGTTGGCAGAGTTGTTCAGAAGCGACACCGAGGATGAAGAATTCAATGGATTTGCTGATTTGGAGTGAAATCATCAGCTTGATAAACTTGATTGACCTGTGTTTTATTATTAATGATAGGCCTATAGTTATTTAAATAAGTTATGTAGTGATTTTAGGCAGTGCTTAATTTGTGAAGTGGGAGGTCCCGGAACGCAGGAGGTGGGTGGGTCCGGCGACTCAAAAAAAAAAAAAAAAAGGCGGGGGATGGTTTACTATAACTTTACGCACACGCGCTTATTGTGTGTGTAAAATAATAATAATATCAGACATTATGATCTTAGAAAACGCTTTAGTGACAGTTACAGACAGTAATATGTCGTGATATATTATAAAATATTAATTTTTATTAGTCTATATATTAAATTATATATTACATTTATCTTCTAAAATAACAGACTGTACTCATCACAACCGGTTTATTTCACCATTGGAGATCAGATCACACAAGACATGAGTTAAATTACTCATTTTAAGGATTTAAGTTGGGGATTTAAAAGCGGTTGTTTTTTTTTTTTTTACTAGACGGTTGTTTTTACTACCGTACCTGTCTTTGGAGATGATATACCTATAGCCTACTTGATTTGATGAAATAAAATTCGACAAAAATGAAGAATGACACTCCTCGATGATGACTACAGCTTTAATAACACAGATGAAAGAGCCATGGGGCGATAATAAGCCCTACCGGTAAAAATATTCTAAAAGCAAACTGATTAATGCATCAGTAATAGGCTACTAATATTAGTTATAATAATAATATAGGCTATTAGTAATAACGATAGTGATAGTATTAAAGATAGTAGTAGATATTTAAAATAATCAGACTAGGCTACTTACAGGGCAAAGGGCGCGTTATCACTGCTCAGCTGTTCGTTTATTAAATAAACAATGCAGTCGCGCAGTAACCACGCGCCGCTTATCAGATACAATCACAGATTCTATGGATAGAATAACCCTTCAAAAAAGTGCGACGTATAGATGTTTTTTTCCTCTTCATAATGCATTTTTTGGCTGATGCGACTTAAACTCCGGAGCGACGTATAGTCCAGAAAATACGGTACCTTGATTTTGGAAAGCACCAAAAACTGGATACAAGGTACTGTATTCCTCTTTAAATTTTTGGTACACGGTCTTAGTTTTGCCGATCATTTTTCTTGCTTTTTTCAGCAGCGGGTCAGACGGATCGGCTAAACTGTCAGCCATTTTTTGCTTCTTCTAAAGTACAAAATGTGCACGGGGCTCCTATTGGTCGAAATTTGATAAAATTGCTGAGGTTAACCAATCAGAGACCGTGTTTCTAAAGCATTGGCTGACATTCTAGTAATAGCGCCCTCTGCCGGGAGACTGGGAAATCGCAAGTGTGGGAATTCTGACGGCAAATTTGAAAATATCAATTATGAGCAAAAACCGTAATAATCGACTTCAAAGTCGTAATAGCGTAATTGGACCACCGAAACTGTAATGATTACGGGCAAACCGTAATGGGTGGCATGTCTGTATACCCCCAGTTGCTAGGGTATCTGCTGCTGCCATGGCAACGGTTTATGCAAAGGAGCTGAATTTGCAAAAATTTACTACTAGTTCCCCCAAGGACATATCCTGAAAATTTGGGTGTTTATATCTTGTCTTATTAAAAATAAAAAAAAAAACATTTCACCCCTTTTTGGCTCACCTGAGCATACCTGTTAACTAGCTAAATAACAGGTAATTAGGGTTATAAATCACCCCCGAGCAGGTAAGGCTTTGCAAAAATCTCACTAGATTATTCCCCAAATTCCACCCTTTCAGGAAATGTATGGTTTGTCAATGATTCTCATGATATTTTATTAAGAAATAAAACTTCATGGGCAATAAAAATGCCCATTTAAATCCAGCATGATAAGGGTTAGTATGCCACCTTCACCTTTCATCCAGACTTGGGACTGGCCTGTGTGTGTGTGTGTGTGTGTGTGTGTGTGTGTCTGTCTGTCTTGTGGCTATTATATAAAGGTGTATTTAAAAAGTTCATTGTACTTCTATTTCTATTAGAATATCTACAGAGATGAGAATATCTACAATGTTGAGAATATAATGAGCCAAACTTGAAACCATGACAAAAAAGGAAAATATATGTCTACATCACACAGGGTGGGTTACAGGCAAAGCTTATTCTATAAACAAGTTAGTTGCATGGTGAGGCAAAACTTAGCTTATTTTAAAACTTATACAAACAATTGTTAAACAGTAATCAACAGCGTGTGTTAAACGAACAGAGAACAACAAAGAATTTTTAAATGTAGCTAAGAAATTGATAGAACAAGAAATGCAAACAAAGATATAATAATGTTAGCAAAGATATGAATACTTATTTTCATTAATTTCACCTTAAAATGCACCAGAATGCACGAATATGAATTGAAAAATCAAAATTGTCTATGGCAGCCATGGTTCGGGTACCGCGCGCATTCGGGCCACCACATTTTCCATTTGGGCCAGTAACTTTTCAATTCCACTGGCCTAATGGGCCACCAGTGATAAATGCTTAATGTCTAGGCCTGGCATCTGACATCATGTCACCCTCACAGTCCCCGCCCCAAAACACACACACACACACACACACTGAACTCAGGGACTGCACATTTCACTTTACCTCGCTCAGTTGCACTATTCCGCACTACCTCACCTTAACAGCTATTAGTTTGTTTATACTGTTTATTTCATGTTTACCTGCTATACCTCAAGTGCCCTTGACTGTTTATGTCCCTTTGCTCCAATTTATTTATATATCAGGGCTTTACATTAGCACCCGCCAAATGCGGGTAAAATTCGGCTTTGGCGGGTAATGATTTTAGTCCCACTAGCCACTTTGGCGGGTGGTTTATTCTGTGGTATGACAATATATTTTAATTGTAGTTTTCTCTGAAGGCATCTGATATAAACAACACATTGCAATGTAATATGTGCCTACAACTCCCATGAGCACCTGCATAAACATTCTGACATGTTAGAATTGTTTAGAACGTTCGGTAATGTCTCAGATAAAATCAAATGATACAGTAGCCTGCGGTTAATGAACGAAGCGACAAAGTTGCTGACGACTGACAAGCGCACTGTGGCGGCATATAGCTGGAGTTTCAAACCCTGCTGCTCAGGGAAACAGGGGCAGAGATGAGCAGGGCTGGAGGCAGCATTTTAAAATCACTGAGGTCCGTGATGCGCAAAGCGCGCGCCAAAAACTTTTTTCGGCATATTTAAATGAGAGGGGTGAATTACATGCCACGCAAGAGATCGATTCCTGAAATTACTTTTAATGGTGTTTGAACTGAATATCATCAGTTTTGAAAAAAAAAAAAAATCATGTGGCAAGAGTAAGAATAATTTAAGCTTGTTTAATGGTTTGATCTGGCCCAAGCAATGAGGACAAAAAAAGATACCCTAACCATGTAGCCTATAACAATCTGGCATCTGTTACACCTATACAAAAAAATTCTGGGGGGGGGGGGGGGGGGGGGAGGAATAAATAAATAAATAAATAAAAAGTATACGCCACCATGTTTTAGGCAAAGTTATCCAAGGCAAACATAAGTTGAAACTTTCCACTCTATTGCTTTGGCTTATCGAATGATTTATTTTTAAAAATCACAAACAAGGTAGCAGAGGCAATTCTAGAGTCTGTTGTGTCCTCAAGCAAATATTTCCAGGGGGCCCTTCTGACCAGTGTTCATCACCAATATGTTATAAATAATCTGACACCAACGAAAAATGTATGAAACCAAAAAGTTTTTTAAATTTCAAATGTGAAAATACAATGGTAAAGAACAATAAAAAACAAAAATAAGCCCTCGGGCCCCGACTCTCGGGGGGCCCCAAGCAGTTGTCTGCCTTGCCTGTTCACAAGCTTCATGTCTGCAAGGTAGGCTACAACTGCGCCGCTTTGAAAATGTAAACTGAACAGCTTGATGAAAGTGTGCTGATGGTTACCATGGAAACCCCGTGTCTCCTGCACTGCGTTCCTCCCCCGAGTCGCGCACTCATTCGCTTTTGTGTTCTTGGTCTCAGAGCCGCATGCACCAAACAGACACAGAAGACAGAATCAGCGTTTAACATAATTAACAATGCACTTTTTATGGAGACGTTTTAATGTTATTCTTTATTTTTTTTATCCAGTTGAATATTTAGCGTACAAATGTATTTTCAGCTCTTAAAAATGACCGAGGTCTGGACCGCGGGGGCCTCAGAGCTGGCTGCGGCCATGGAGATGAACAAGACGCTAATAGGAAGATAAGACAGTTCAATGACAAATGGAAGTTCGGGCAAGATTGGCTAGTTCATAGCAAAAACGAAAATACCCTGTACTGCGAAGACTGTAGAAAGTCTGGCAAAGACAGGCACCAGCAATTTTAAACTCAAAACTATAAAGGACCACGAAAAGTCAAATGCACACATCGGTACTATAACATCAAAACAGGCGAAGACAGCTGGTTCACTACAGGACCGCATTGCTTTCAGTCCCTGGCGGTCATGAAGTCGGCTGAGCTGGAGAGGATGGAGCTGCTGTTTAGAAACGTTCACACGATTGGAAAGAAGTTGATCTCACCCCAGCTAACAACTTATAGCCTGCTAGAAGCCTCAGGTCACGAAGACCATTTTTCATGGACCATTCAGACTCATCTGATGATGAATGTAATGAGGACATTTAATGTCTCTCTACACATGTTCTCACACACACACAATTAATAGACAATACATAATATACATAATGCTTGATAATACACAATATTTGCATATCAAAACATCAAATGTTTTTCAATGATAAATGTTTTGAATTGGACTTTTAATATTAGAATCAGTTCAGTTGTACTGAATGTCATTTTTCATCTCGTCTCGTCTCGTCTTCTTCCGCTTTATCCGGGACCGGGTCGCGGAGGCAGCAGTCTAAGCAGGGAAGCCCAAACTTCCCTTTCCCCAGACACCTCGGCCAGCTCCTCGGGAAGAACACCGAGGCGTTCCCAGGCCAGCCGAGAGACATAGTCCCTCCAGCGTGTCCTGGGTCTTCCCCGGGGCCTCCTCCCGGGGGGACATGCCTGGAACACCTCCCCAGGGAGGCGTCCAGGAGGCATCCGAAAAAGATGCCCGAGCCACCTCAGCTGATTCCTCTCGATGTGGAGCAGCAGCGGCTCTACTCCGAGCTCCTCCCGAGTGACTGTGCTTCTCACCCTATCTCTAAGGGAGCGCCCAGCCACCCTGCGAAGGAAACTCATTTCGGCCGCTTGTATCCGCGATCTTGTTCTTTCTGTCATTACCCAAAGCTCATGACCATAGGTGAGAGTCGGAACGTAGATCGACCGGTAAATTGAGAGCTTCGCCTTTTGGCTCAGCTCCTTCTTCACCACAACAGACCGGTAAAGCGACCGCATCACTGCGGAGGCTGCACCGATCCGCCTGTCGATCTCACGCTCCATCCTTCCCTCACTCGTGAACAAGATCCCGAGATACTTAAACTCCTCCACTTGAGGCAGAACTTCTCCACCAACCTGGAGAGGGCAAGCCACCCTTTTCCGGTCGAGAACCATGGCCTCGGACTTGGAGGTGCTGATTCTCATCCCAGCCGCTTCACACTCGACTGCAAACCGCCCCAGTGCATGCTGAAGGTCCTGGTTTGAAGAAGCCAACAGGACAACATCATCCGCAAAAAGCAGAGATGAAATCCTGTGGTTCCCAAACAGGATTCCTTCTGGCCCCTGGCTGCGCCTAGAAATTCTGTCCATAAAAATTATGAACAGAACCGGTGACAAAGGGCAGCCCTGCCGGAGTCCAACATGCACCGGGAACAGGTCTGACTTACTGCCGGCAATGCGAACCAGACTCCTGCTCCGTTCGTACAGGGACCGGACAGCCCTTAGCAAAGAGCCCCGAACCCCATACTCCCGAAGCACCCCCCACAGAATACTACGGGGGACACGGTCGAATGCCTTCTCCAGATCCACAAAGCACATGTGGACTGGTTGGGCAAACTCCCATGAACCCTCGAGCACCCTATGAAGGGTATAGAGCTGGTCCAGTGTTCCGCGACCAGGACGAAAACCGCATTGTTCCTCCTGGATCCGAGGTTCGACTATTGGTCGAATTCTCCTCTCCAGTACCCTGGAGTAAACCTTCCCTGGGAGGCTGAGAAGTGTGATTCCCCTATAATTGGGGCACACTCTCCGGTCCCCTTTCTTAAAAAGAGGGACCACCACCCCAGTCTGCCACTCCAGAGGCACTGTCCCCGACCGCCACGCGATGTTGCAGAGGCGTGTCAACCAAGACAGCCCCACAACATCCAGAGACTTGAGATACTCAGGGCGGATCTCATCCACCCCCGGTGCCTTGCCACCGAGGAGCTTGCAAACCACCTCAGTGACTTCGGCTTGGGTAATGGACGAGTCCACCTCTGAGTCATCAGCCTCAGTCTCCTCAGTGGAAGACATGACGGTGGGATTGAGGAGATCCTCAAAGTATTCCTTCCACTGCCCGACAATGTCCCCAGTCGAGGTCAACAGCTCCCCACCCGCACTGTAAACAGTGTTGGCAGAGTACTGCTTCCCCCTCCTGAGGCGCCGGACGGTTTGCCAGAATTTCTTCGAGGCCGACCGATAGTCCTTCTCCATGGCCTCCCCGAACTCCTCCCAGTTCCGAGTTTTTGCCTCCGCAACTGCCCGAGCTGCAGCACGCCTGGCCTGCCGATACCCGTCAGCTGCCTCGGGAGTCCTGGAGGTTAACATGGCCCGATAGGACTCCTTCTTCAGCTTGACGGCATCCCTTACTTCCGGTGTCCACCACCGGGTTCGGGGATTGCCGCCACGACAGGCACCGGAGACCTTGCGGCCACAGCTCCGAACAGCTGCGTCCACAATGGAGGTAGAGAACATGGTCCACTCAGACTCAATGTCCCCCGCCTCCCTCGGAAGCTGTGAAAAGCTCTCCCGGAGGTGGGAGTTAAAGACCTCCCCGACAGAGTGCTCGGCCAGACGTTCCCAGCAGACCCTCACCATACGTTTGGGCCTGCCAGGTCTGTCCAGCTTCCTCCTCCGCCAGCGGATCCAACTCACCACCAGGTGGTGATCAGTTGACAGCTCAGCCCCTCTCTTCACCCGAGTGTCCAAGACATAGGGCCGGAGATCAGATGAAACGACTACAAAGTCTATCATTGACCTCCGACCTAAGGTGTCCTGGTGCCACGTGCACTTATGGACACCCCTATGCTCGAACATGGTGTTCGTTATGGACAAACCGTGACTAGCACAGAAGTCCAATAACAAAACACCACTCGGGTTCAGATCGGGGAGGCCGTTCCTCCCAACCACGCCCCTCCAGGTGTCACTGTCATCTCCCACGTGAGCATTGAAGTCCCCCAGTAACACAATGGAGTCCCCAGTCTGAGCACTCCTCAGTACCTCTCCCAGGGACTCCAAGAAGGCCGGATACTCTATACTGCTATTTGGGCCATAGGCACAAACAACAGCAAGAGCCCTCTCCCCAATCCGAAGGCGCAGCGAGGCGACCCTCTCGTTCACTGGGGTAAACTCCAACACATGGCGGCTGAGCTGGGGCGCTATAAGCAAGCCCACACCAGCCCGCCGCCGCTCACCACGGGCGACTCCAGAGAAGTGGAGAGTCCAGCCCCTCTCGAGGAGCTGGGTTCCAGAGCCCAAGCTGTGCGTGGAGGTGAGCCCGACTATCTCTAGCCGGTACCTCTCAACCTCCCGCACAAGCTCAGGCTCTTTCCCCCCCAGCGAAGTGACATTCCATGTCCCAACAGCCAGCCGCTGTGTCCGGGGATCAGGTCGTCGAGGCCCCTGCCTTCGACTGCCACCCAATCCACATTGCACCAGTCCCCTACTGCTACCTCTGTGGGTGGTGAACCCACAGGAGGTCGGGCCCACGTCACCTCTTCGGGCTGAGCCCGGCCGGGCCCCATGGGCAAAGGCCCGGCCACCAAGCGCTCGCATACGAGCCCCAACCCCGGGCCTGGCTCCAGGGTGGGGCCCCGGCTGCGTCATCCCGGGCGACGTCACGGTCCTCGGATTTTTCTCCATAGGGGTTTTGGTGAACTGCTCTTAGTCTGGCCTGTCACCTAGGACCTGTCTGCCTTGGGAAACCCTGACAGGGGCATAATGCCCCCGACAACATAGCTCCTAGGATCATTCAAGCACACAAACCCCTCCACCACAATAAGGTGGCAGTTCAAGGAGGGGCATTTTTCATATTATATGATATTTCATATTGTAAGGGGCTTGAATCTGAGTTCAATAAACAGAATACTCTGTTTATATTTTTGTCTGAATTGGTTGCATGTTTTCATATAGGGAGCTACCTTAACAGCACTGAATACTTGAGTGCTACTGTAGAGATACATTATATGCTGCCATTCATAATTAAATCTAGATCTTCCGAACTTTAATGTATGATGGTGAAGAAAAAACTGCAATTTCCTGGCAACAAAATTGTGGCTAGTGAAAAGGCTGAATGGCTAGTGACTCGGGAAAACCACTAGCCACAGTGGCCGGTGAGCAAAAAAGTTAATGTAAAGCCCTGATATATATACACACACATACATACATACGCTAGTGCATCTCAAAAAATTAGAATACCATGAAAAAGTTCCTTTTTTTCATAATTTAATTCAAAAAGGTAAACTTTCATATATTCTATATTCACTACATGTAAAGTGAAATATTTAAAGCCTTTTTTGCTTTAATTTTGGTGATTATGGCTTATAGCTCATGAAAATCAGAAATCCAGCATCTCAAATTATTAGAATATTCCCTAAGATCAATTAAAAAAAGGATTTACAATACAGAAATGTCCAACTTCTGAAAAGTATATTCATTTATACACTCAATACTTGGTTGGGGCTCCTTTACCATGAATTACTGTATCAGTGCGGTGTGGCATGAAGGTGATCAGTCTGTGGCACTGCTGAGGAGGTATTGAAGCCCAGGTTGCTTTGATAGTGGCCTTCAGCATATCTGTATTTTTGGGTCGGGTGTTTCTCATCTTCCTCTTGACAATACCCCATAGATTCTCTACGGGGTTCAGGTCAGGCAAGTTGGCTGGCCAATCAAACACAGTAATATCATGGTCAGCAAACCATTTGGAAGTAGTTTTGGCACTGTGGGTAGGTGCCAAGTCCTTCTGGAAAAGGAAATCAGCATCTCCAAAAAGCTCGTTGGCAGATGGAAGCATGAAGTGCTCTAAAATCTCCTGGTAGATGGCTGTGTTGACTTTGGACTCGATAAAATACAGTGGACCAACACCAGCAGATGACATGGCATCCCAAATTATCACAGACTGTGGAAACTTCACACTGGGCTTCAAACACCTTGGATTCTGTGCCTCTCCACTCTTCCTCCAGACTCTACAACTGTGATTTCCAAATCAAATGCAAAATGTACTTTCATCTGAAAAGAGGACTTTGGACCACTGAGCAACAGTCCATTTCTTTATCTGGGCTAAGGAGAGAAGACACTTCTGACATTGTCTCTGGCTCAGGAGTAGCTTGATATTAGGAATGCGAAACTTGTATCCCCTTTCTTGAAGATGTCTGTTCGTGATGGGTCTTGATACACTGATACCAGCCTCAGTCCACTCCTTGTGAAGCTCTCCCAAGTTCTTGAATCAACTTTTCTTGACAATCCTCTCAAGACTGTGGCCATCCCTGTTGCTTGTGCACCTTTTCCAGCAATGACCATTTGTGGCTTACCCTCCTTGTGGAGGGCATCAGTGATCATCTTCTGGACAACAGTCAAGTCAGCAGTCTTCCCCATGATTGTGTGTACTGAACTAGACCGAGAGATACACTGTGTTCATACTGTTCTACTCAAACTCGAAATGAAATATTCTAATATTTTGAGATTTTTTTTTTTATGTTTTTGTACTGTATGCCATACTGATTAAAATTAAAATAGAAAAATGCTTGAAACATTTTAGTTTGTGTAGTGAGTCTATAATATATAACATTTTCACTTTTTCACAATTCTAATTTTTTGAGATGCACTATATCTTCAATCTCCTTCTCACCCCCGGCGGGGGGGTGGTATCCATGTCATCCTCAAGCTCGGGTCCTCTACCAGAGGCCTGGGAGTTTGAGGGTTCTGCGCAGTATCTTCGATGTTCCTAGGACTGCGCTCTTCTGGACTGAGGCTTCAGATGTTGTTCCTGGGATTTGCTGGAGCCACTCTCCCAATTTGGGGGTTACTGCCCCAAGTGCCCCCACTACCACGGGGACCACGCAACCCTTGACCTTCCACATCCGTTCCAGCTGCTCTTTCAACCCTTGATACTTCTCAAGTTTCTCATGTTCCTTCTTCCTGATGTTGGCGTCAGCTGGGATCGCCACATCTATCACCACCACCCTCTTCTGCTCTTTGTCCACCACCACTATGTCCGGTTGGTTAGCCAGGATCTGTTTGTCAGTCTGGAAGCTGAAGTCCCACAGAATCTTGGCCCTGTTGTTCTCAGCCACCTTCTGTGGTATGGCCCATTGGGACTTGGGTATTTCTATTCCATACTGGTTGCAGATGTTCCTGTATACTATCCCAGCCACTTGGTTGTGCCTCTCCATGTACGCTGATCCAGCTAGCATCTTACACCCTGCTACTATGTGCTGGACTGTTTCAGGGGCTTCTTTGCACAGTCTGCATCTTGGGTCTGATCTACTCTGGTAGATCCTGGCCTCTATGGCTCTTGTGCTTATGGCCTGTTCTTGTGCTGCCATGATTAGTGCCTCTGTGCTGTCTGTCAGTCCTGCATTATCCAGCCACTGGTAGGATTTCTTGATATCAGCCACTTCCTCTATCTGACGGTGGTACATGCCATGTAGGGGTTTGTCTCTCCAGGTTGTCTGTTCCTCCTCCTCCTCTGCACTCTCATCAGGGTTCTGCTGCCTGAGACATTCACTTAGCAGTTCATCCTTTGGGGCCATCTTTCTGATGTATTCTCGGATTTTCGATGTTTCATCCTGGACCGTGGTCTTGACGCTCACTAGCCCTCGGCCTCCCTCTTTCCGCTTAGTGTATAGTCTCAGGGTGCTGGACTTGGGGTGGAACCCTCCATGCATGGTGAGGAGCTTTCTAGTCTTGATATCTGTGGCTTCTATCTCCTCCTTTGGCCAGTTTATGATACCAGCGGGGTATCTGATGACTGGTAGTGCATACATGTTGATGGCTCGGACCTTGTTCTTACCATTCAGCTGACTTTTCAGGACCTGCCTTACTCTCTGGAGGTATTTGGCTGTGGTTGACTTCCTTGTGGCCTCTTCATGGTTTCCATTAGCCTGTGGGATGCCAAGGTACTTGTAGCTGTCTTGGATATCACCTATGTTGCCCTCTGGTAGGTCAATCCCCTCAGTCCGGATCATCTTGCCTCTCTTTGAGACCATCCGGCCACACTTGTCCAATCCGAATGACATCCCTATGTCATCGCTGTAGATCCGGGTGGTGTGGATCAGCGAGTCTATTTCTCGCTCATTCCTGGCATACAGCTTGATGTCATCCATGTAGAGCAGGTGGCTGATTGTTGCCCCACTACGGAATCGGTACCCGTAGCCGCTCTTTGTGATGATCTGATTGAGGGGGTTCAGGCCTATGCAGAACAGCAGTGGTGATAGCGCATCTCCTTGGTATATGCCGCACTTGATGTTGACTTGGGCAATGGGTTTTGAGTTGGCCTCTAGGGTTGTCTTCCACATTTCCATTGAGTTCTGGATGAAGGTCCTTAGGTTCCTGTTGATCTTATACAGTTCCAGACATTCCAGTATCCATGTGTGTGGCATTGAGTCGTAGGCTTTCTTGTAGTCAATCCAGGCAGTGCACAGGTTGGTCTGTCTCTTCTTACAGTCTCGGGCGACTGTTCTATCGGCCAGTAGCTGGTGCTTGGCTCCTCTGGTGTTACTGCCAATTCCTTTCTGTGCCTCGCTCATGTATTGAGCCACATGCTTACTCATTTTTGCCGCAATGATGCCTGACAGGGCCTTCCATGTTGTGCAGAGACAGGTAATTGGCCGGTAGTTGGATGGGATGGGTCCCTTCTGGGGGTCCTTCATGATTAGGACTGTCCTGCCTTGGGTTAGCCATTCTGGGTGGGTTCCATCCCTCAGCAGCTGGTTCATCTGTGCTGCTAGGCGTTCATGGAGTGCAGTTAGCTTCTTCAGCCAGTATGTATGGATCATATCGGGGCCTGGTGCTGTCCAGCTCTTCATCTTTGACACTCTTTCTTGGACGTCTGCCATTGAGATGGTTACTGGTTCTTGTTCTGGGAGGTTGCTGTGGTCAGCTCTTAGGTCCACTAACCATTGGGCATCGGTGTTGTGTGATGCCTTTCTTTCCCATATGTCTTTCCAGTATTTTTCCACCTCAGCTCTTGGTGGGTCTGACCGGTTGTTGTTCCCCTGCCATTGAGAGTACACCTTGGCTGGTTCAGTGGAGAACAGCTTGTTTATTCTCCTGGCCTCTCCTTCCTTAGTGTATCTCCTCAACCGGGTGGCCAGAGCTGTTAGTCGCTGTTTGGCAGTTTCGAGTGCCTCTGGTATGGAGAGTGAGTTGTACTTCCTGGGCGCCCCTTTATTCACCATGTTCCCTTTCTGTAGTTCAGCTAGCTGGCTAACTTCTCTCCTTGCTGCCTTTATCTTGGCCTCTAATCGTCTCTTCCATGGTGGATACTGTTTGTTATGTCCCGAGCCCACCTTGTGTCCAAGCATCTCCATGATTACTGTTGCTGTACTGTGTATCAGCTTGTTGGTCTCAGTGATGGTTCTTGTGGAGATTGTCTTCAGAGCAGCATTCACATCTACTAGTAGATCTTCTGAAGGTACTTGGCAACTCAGCTTCGGTATTCGTCGGGGGCTCCAGGTTTCCAGTTGGGTCACAATCTTCCTTCTCAGGTCAGCAGCTCTTGTGTTGAGGCTGTTAGCTGTTGGGGCTTGGTACCCAATCTCTGGTTGTGGGGATGATGACATCTCCCCGCTGACCTGTCTTCCTGGCTCCCCCTTGCCGTAGCATCGTTGTTGTATTTCATTAATCTCTAGTTGTGATAGCAGATTTCGATTATGGATGTTGGAACACTGGGCTACTAGCTGTTTCTTTGTTAGCCTTGATTGTGGGTTTCGAAGTATCCAATGGTCCCACATTCTCTGCATGTATCCCCTCTCTCTGGGATTGCTTGTATAGTAGCATTCCAGCAAATCCGTATTTTCTGTCCTCGTCCATCGATGTCTTGTTCCAGTAGCCCATTTCTCATCAGTTTGCCCTGGTTCCCTAGCAACTGACGCAGACCTTGTTGACCCGGGCGACGTCTGAGCCGGTATGACTCTATCGGTTATGTTTTCACTCATTCCTGAGGTAGGCTGATATATCATGAGGGGTTTTGCCTAAGGACCCTTACTGGATGATGTTTTGCCCTGACCGGGATTCAAACCCCGATCTCCTGCGTCGTAGTCAGTGAGCATTACCACTGTACTATCCAGCTGATATAATTTATATATATATATATATATATATATATATATATATATATATATATATATACACACACACACACACACACACGAGTGTTTAGTCTACAGGGTTTCCCATACATAGACCATTGTGTGGCGCAGCGCCACACAATGGATTCCTATCGCCACACAATCAGACTCGCGATTTTGAAAAAAAAAAAATCCGTTGCATATCGTTCCGTTCATTCATAGTGCTCTTTCTTCTCGTGCGTGCACGCGCGCGTACACACCCACACAGAGAGAGAGAGAGAGAGAGAGAGAGAGAGAGAGAGAGAGAGAGGCGTGTACACAGGCCTGCCGTTGCGCATATAACCGGACTGCAAGTAGGCCTGTTAGGCTAATTAAAAATAACGCAGCCTTCCCGATTCACCTTCCGACCCCTTATTTTAAAAAGGTAGCCTACGTCGTGCTCGTGATGAGCTTTATCATAGCCTTCTTGGCTTACAGGAAACAGACATCCCTGAGTCAGGCTATAAACCAATTTTGATGCATACAGTAGCAGCTTGACGCGAGGAACCGGCCTTATTGCATTATCCCGTTTATCCCACTTCAGCATTCATGCAAGTTATTAATAATGGCTTGACATTCACAATAAATAAGGATTTCCCACTAGCCTAAATAAAATGTTATACTTGCGGAATGCCTAGTTGATGCTATCTGAAGCATAAAATCTGAATATTTTAAGAAACATCTTTATTAGCTTTATTAGCGAAGTAGAATTGCAAGCGGGATTTCTCAGCTATGAATAGGGCAAGCACATAGAAATTCAGTATTCCTTTATATATTTTTTTGATGTAATGGAAATTTTTAGTGCTTTGATGAAGAAAATGTACTTTTTTATCCATAGATTAAAACAGACCTCAGGAATAGGCTCCAAGGGGAACACCTGGCAGCCTGCTTACGAATCTCCATAAATGGTCCCGAACCCAATGACTTCCCTTACGATAGGGCACTTGAGTTTTTTTTTCAGGAAGCCACGTAGAATTAAATGTTCTGATAGGGCATGCAGGCTTTGCACCAATTAGGGTAATGCTTTTTCATTATTGTTAGTTGCCTTGGTGTTACCTCAGGGTGTCTACAGGTTTGTCCAAGTTAAATTTAAGACTTTTTCGTACCATGTTCCAAAAAAAATTAAGAGCAAATCTAAAAAGTCATGCAAAAACGTACTCTTTTGGGGAAAAAAAAAAAAATAAATATATATATATATATATATATATATATATATATATATATATATATAAAAAGGGCTGTAACAATATGCATATCGAAATCGCGATACGCAGAGCCACGATCCGTGTCGCGATACAAGGCAGAATCGCAGTACACCCTTTCAAACTTCTCCTCAGCCCAAAAACAGAGGTGCTTCCAAACTTCAATTTAGGAATACTTTACTTTTTATTTAAATTACATTTTAAACTTACTTAAATTACTTTTATTTTTTATATCTATTAGTAAGTCGTTTTTTCGCCGACCTGCGACAATCTTCTGCGAGTCACGCAACGTCCACACTCGCCACTGGCAGAGCATTCATTTCTTTTAAGCGGTCGCCATTCTGGTTGCGACGTGGGGAGAGAATCTGTAAACAAGCAGCTCATTGGCTGGCTAGGTGTGCCACAAGCCAATCACAATCACTTGACCGGAAAGGCATGTAGTGTTGCCAGATTGGGCGGGTTTAGGTGCTTTTTGGCTGGTTTTGAACATATTTTGGGGTGGAAAACCTTAGCAATATCTGGCAACACTGAAGGCATGTCTGCTTGGGTGGAAGCCTTCTGCGGTAGTTACATTTTGACAAGCGAGCAATGTTTCACTATAAAAATTCCGTAATTTCCATCTGTTTTCCGCGATCACAGAAAATCATTGGCCCTATGAGAGTGAGACAGTGAGAGAAGCACCCCCCAAAAAAAATCTTAACGGATTTACAAGATTTGGAAAAATGACTTTTTCAGAACCGAAAAAAACAGAGCTTCCGGCTCAACAGTATTATTTTGAGAAATAAAACAGTCTTTGGATATACATTTGTTCATTTTTGCATACATATTACTCATTCTCTGCAGTGGTCTGAATTATTTGTTATTAAATAGTTAAAGTAAGTAAGTCAAATTTACTACTTTAAAAATACATTTTAAAAAATCGTGGGTGTATCAAATCGTGGGTCAAAAATCGTGATACGAATCGAATCGTGAGTTGGGTGTATCGTTACAGCCCTAATTTTTTTTTTTATATATATATATATATATATATATATATATATATAAATATATATATTATATATATATATATATATATATATATATATATATATATATATACACACACACACACACACACACATATATACACACACACACCGGCCACTTTATTAGGTACACCATGCTAGTAATGGGTTGGACCCCCTTTTGCCTTCAGAACTGCCTCAATTCTTCGTGGCATAGATTCAACAAGGTGCTGGAAGCATTCCTCAGAGAGTTTGGTCCATATTGACATGATGGCATCACACAGTTGGCGCAGATTTGTCGGCTGCACATCCATGACGCGAATCTCCCGTTCCACCACATCCCAAAGATGCTCTATTGGATTGAGATCTGGTGACTGTGGAGGCCATTTGAGTACAGTGAACTCATTGTCATGTTCAAGAAACCAGTCTGAGATGATTCCAGCTTTATGACATGGCGCATTATCCTGCTGAAAGTAGCCATCAGAAGTTGGGTACATTGTGGTCATAAAGGAATGGACATGGTCAGCAACAATACTCAGGTAGGCTGTGGCGTTGCAACGATGCTCAATTGGTACCAAGGGGCCCAAAGAGTGCCAAGAAAATATTCCCCACACCATTACACCACCACCACCAGCCTGAACCGTTGATACAAGGCAGGATGGATCCATGCTTTCATGTTGTTGACGCCAAATTCTGACCCTACCATTCGAATGTCGCAGCAGAAATCGAGACTCATCAGACCAGGCAACGTTTTTCCAATCTTCTATTGTCCAATTTCGATGAGCTTGTGCAAATTGTAGCCTCAGTTTCCTGTTCTTAGCTGAAAGGAGTGGCACCCGGCGTGGTCTTCTGCTGCTGTAGCCCATCTGCCTCAAAGTTCGATGTACTGTGCGTTCAGAGATGCTCTTCTGCCTACCTTGGTTGTAACGGGTGGTTATTTGAGTCACTGTTGCCTTTCTATCAGCTCGAACCAGTCTGGCCATTCTCCTCTGACCTCTGGCATCAACAAGGCATTTCCGCCCACAGAACTGCCGCTCACTGAATATTTTTTCTTTTTCGGACCATTCTCTGTAAACCCTAGAGATGGTTGTGCGTGAAAATCCCAGTAGATCAGCAGTTTCTGAAATACTCAGACCAGCCCTTCTGGCACCAACAACCATGCCACGTTCAAAGTCACTCAAATCACCTTTCTTCCCCATACTGATGCTCGGTTTGAACTGCAGGAGATTGTCTTGACCATGTCTACATGCCTAAATGCACCGAGTTGCCGCCATGTGATTGGCTGATTAGAAATTAAGTGTTAACGAGCAGTTGGACAGGTGTACCTAATAAAGTGGCCGGTGAGTGTGTATATATATATATATATGGCGGCACGGTGGTGTAGTGGTTAGCGCTGTCGCCTCACAGCAAGAAGGTCCTGGGTTCGAGCCCCGGGGCCGGCGAGGGCCTTTCTGTGTGGAGTTTGCATGTTCTCCCCGTGTCTGCGTGGGTTTCCTCCGGGTGCTCCGGTTTCCCCCACAGTCCAAAGACATGCAGGTTAGGTTAACTGGTGACTCTAAATTGACCGTAGGTGTGAATGTGAGTGTGAATGGTTGTCTGTGTCTATGTGTCAGCCCTGTGATGACCTGGCGACTTGTCCAGGGTGTACCCCGCCTTTCGCCCGTAGTCAGCTGGGATAGGCTCCAGCTTGCCTGCGACCCTGTAGAAGGATAAAGCGGCTAGAGATAATGAGATGAGATATATATATATATATATATATATATATATATATATATATAAAATTTAATGTAACTTATTGTCCTTGTAAACATTCACCAGAAAACACTATTCTAGTAGAAGTACTTCATTTCTTTTCCTTGACAGACATTCACACACTCAGAACACAATATAAGGATAGGATAAACTTGTAACTATGTGATGATCAGAATGCAGTCACAACGTTTGAATCCAATGTAACAATGTTTTTTTCCGTTTCTTGATCCAGCTCACTCTCAAGGTCTTTCAGTTCAGCTATTTCTCCTTTGAAACCCTTTCTAAGAACATTTGATTTTGTTATTAGCTGGGCCATGAGGGTTCCCAATTTCCCCTCTGCTTGTTCAGTGCTGAATCGGGAAACATTGCCTTAAACATGTCATCAATTCCGTCATTGGATCTATATGAATGGTGGCCATTGATAGTCCTGAGTACCCAGATCACTTCTGCCCTCAGCCCATGTTTACATTAGACCGTATCAGCGGATCATCAGATTAACGTTTTTAAAACGATTAGTGTGCATATAGCAACGCCAATACACGATTTGCGTGCACACAGCAACACCAATACACAGATACGCCCGGCTCCGCAGGCATCCTGCGCTCCAAATCACTCCGCCCTGAACAGCGAGTGCCCTCTGGAGGGTGCGCACCCCGGCCCTGCGCAGCTCACAGAGCGCGCGAGTGAAGTGCACAGCTTATGATTCGGGACTGAGCCGCTGTGTGTGTGATCCCAGCGCATATCACTCATCACTTGCAAGTGGAAGGATGGCAAGCCTAAAGACAATCATAACTACACAATGGGCAGTATTTGCATCAGTATTTGCAGTATTTTCATACTTTTATACTCTTTAATGAAAGGTGATGCAAGGCGGAAGTCCGCGCCGTTTTTCAGCAGTCGCGTCACATGACCAACGACAGCGAATCAGGAAGGTGGATGTCACAGTGACGTTGTCCAATGATGACGCCAGCTAGAGCTCAGCACAGCATATCCACGTATCTCAATGTTTACACAGCACCGGATCAGACACGATCTGGATTGAATACGTGGACCCTGGCAGATTCCCGTTTCCCAGCGTTTCCAGGCGGTTTAATGTAAACGGACAGTG
This sequence comes from Neoarius graeffei, assembly GCF_027579695.1. Taxonomy (NCBI): domain Eukaryota; kingdom Metazoa; phylum Chordata; class Actinopteri; order Siluriformes; family Ariidae; genus Neoarius; species Neoarius graeffei. Next base: position 7,472,542 of record NC_083587.1, read on the forward strand.
CATCTGCGAAGAAAACGAGACAGATACGGTCTAATGTAAACTTGGCCTCAGTGTCGGAGTAGAGCCACACATTGTTCGAATGTCGGACGACGGTAGCCTCGCAGATCTATCCTCTTCTCCACGACCGTTAGTGGTGGCAGCGCTGAAGTCGGATATTTGAGGCTGATGCTCGCGGCCTTTAGCAAAAGCAACGTGCTTGGCGCTCTTCATATGAGAGTCCACCGCTCTTATCCCCATTGTGCCCAACTTAAAAGTCTTACAGCATGCTACACAGTATGCCTTGTTGGCATCTTTGGGTACAGCTTTCAGCCACCATGAGTATTTTGCATCTTGCAGCCAGTTATCATTAAATTTACATTTACCCATTGTGGCTCGGACTACCCTCCATCAACAGATCAGGCACTGAGTGGTTGTCAAGCACGCGTGTGTCTAGCAACCGGTGGATTCGGAGCCTGCGTGGTATAATTGTGAGCATCAAAAACAATTAAACTTTTTCCCCGTCCAAAGTGTACCACATTTTAACGACATGGCTGAGTAAAATCTCCATAAATTTAAGATTGAAAATTTAAGACCACGGGGTTTGAAATTTAAGACAGTTTAAGACTTTTTAATGGCCTTATTTTAGGAAAATTAAATTTAAGACTTTTTAAGGACCCGCGGCCACCCTGTACCTTAAGTGGTTTCTTACATCTAATTATGATATTTTATTTTATTATTATTTTGTTGTTACATTATACTATTTATTTCATTTTAGTATTGGTTGAGGTAAGTGTGGAGTTCAATATTTAAAATAAAAACCTCCAGCTTGTTTTTTGCAATTTATTCCTTGAATGTCAACTAAAGAATGATTGAAAGATTGCCACCAAAAAGGCAAAAAAATAAGGTAAAAACTAAACTTTAACTTCAATTTTGGTGAGTAATTTTCATAAATTTAAAAAAAGACAGGTTTTCCACCAACATCAAGCCCAGCAAACTAATGGCCTGCCCTGTAATGTAAAGTTGGGTCGAGGAATGAAATCAGGCAGGGTTCTGGTAAAAATTGTTTTAGCTGTCTTCTCTTAAAGAACTTAAAAGAATTTAGATTGAACTGAATAATCTCATATGCTTCTTGTAGCTTTAAAATAGTCCCAGCAGGTGACTCTGAAGAAAAATACTGTGTGTTTGAACACCGCCCGCTGTAAACACTTTGCATACACCCCAATGACCGACTCCACCGACCGCCACGACACCACCGCACACGATTCCACCGTGCATGATTCCCTCATCGGCACAGTGGAGCATTACAAATTGCTACCCGGTCTGTGGGAAACACTGGTCTATGTCTATTTCTTATCTAGAGTGTTTATACTGTTTATTTCAGTTATTCTATTTTTATTTATTGCATTGCCTGTTTGCACCGCGGGTCAGAGAGGACTGAAATTTCATCCGTGCTGTATGTCGAGCATGTATAGCATATTTGACAATAAAGTTGACTGGACTTGACGACAGCAATTTAATTGATCAGTCAGTTTGTTGATGTAAACTGCGATTTTTCTATGCATACTAAGGTAAAGTTTGGTGTTCCACAAGGTTCCGTCTTAGGCCCACTGCTTTTTTCTTTTTGCATGTTACCTCTGGGTAATGTTATTCACAAGCAAGATATTAGCTTCCACTGTTATGCTGATGACACAGTTGTATGCTTCTGCAAAGTCAGATGAGAGAAAAAAAGCTTAATGAAACTGATGAATGTGTAAGAGACATTATATGCTGGATGCTTATTAACTTCCTTTTACTTAACTCTGACAAGACAGAAGTACCTGTACTAGGACCACATGCAGCTAGAAGTAGGTTTTCTAATTACATAGTAACTCTGGATGGCCTTTCTGTTTTTTCATGTGCAGCAGTAAGACCTTGTAGTGCAGCAGATAACATTTCAGAGGAATCTTTCAAATTGTGATACAAGCACCAAATTCGACACAGATACTCCTTAGACATTATTCTTTTGAAAAAGTACGCAGGCCACTTGAAATTCAAGATGGCTGCCCATTTTAAAGATGGCCGCCATGTCCAGTACAGAAATGTATCGTTTTGCCATAACCAGACCTGCCAACCTTTACGCATTTTGCGTAGCAGATACGCATTTAGACATCAAACTACGCTGCTACGATTTAACACTTCAAAATACGCAAAAAGCCATTGATGGCTTTGAGTTCAAAGTAGAGCCCTGCACTCCCGCGGGACCCAACGCAAAGCAGTGCGGCGCGGGGCAAATTTTGAAAGCTCATTTCGGGCGGGAGGGGGAGGTGATAAGCTGCAGTCCCGCTAACTAAAAACGTGTTTAAAATAAAATTTATAAATTATTAATTTATGTCTATCGTATATAATTTGTGCTGGATATTTTATTTGGCATTAATAAAAACATTTTAAGATGCCTAAATTTGCGGATGTGGTCTAATCTCGCGTACGTTTCCGATTCCTTTCCGCTCTTCCGTGTTTGAGATCTCCGATCGTGGCAGAAGAGCAGAGCTCCTCTAGTGAAGCTCACAGTGCTTCAGAAGTGCTGCTTTAAAAAGAAAGTGGGAGTGCGAGTGCGCAAAGTGAGAGCTGTCAATCAAAGTGAGAGCTGTCAATCATGAGCGCATGCAGCGCTCAACTTGGAATGTGTCAGCAGAATGTCAGAGTCTAAACAATAAACTTACAATAAACCTAACAATGCCACCTATAAATACACAACATGTAGATCTACATAACGTTATCTGTGCCATCTCACAGCAGTTTGCTTAGCTATTTTTAATCAGGGCAAATAGCCTTATAGCCAAAACTAGTATATGATGCTTTAATTTATGGAGATGCCTTTTGTTTACACGTGATTTCCAAATGAGGGGTATTGCAATTTTATATTAGTCTAAATGAACATCTACACCAAGTTGCAAGCATCAGGGGAAGATTATGGACGCACCAAATTTGGCTTAACGGTCATTTAATGGTGAAATGCCGCTCGCACTGTCAGCCAACTTCGGGTTGTTTCTCTGAATTCCGACAATAAACGAGACCATCCGAACACATCTGAAAACATCGTGGTTTGAACTGTGTTGGTTCAAATCAACTTGGTTCAGACCAAGTTGGTACTACAGCTTTGGGAAACAGTCGTTTTTTGGATGTTAGTTAGTTCAAACTTGCATCGTACCATATTGGTTTAATGCTAACTTGGTTGGTTGTTTGGGAAACGCAGCCCTGAATGTGAGCTGTAGATATTTATGCTCAAATCCACTCAAAGTAGGGGGCGGGGCACCATCACACTGTGTCTTTAAATTATATTAATTTCTTATAGGCCTACTTGTATTTCCTAGAATGTAAATGTGAGGAGTGACATATAAGCTATGTTCTATGTACATATATTCTTAATATCCACTGTAGATTTTGGTAGGTGTGTTGGGTATCTCTGTAAAGCCTCAGCTGCGCTGCATGCCGCCTGGCAACGCGCACCCTCGCTACGTGCGCTAGGTGAAGGATCGGTCAGTGGAGAGCTCAGCTAAGCTCAGCATGTTTAATTCCCCAAGCCAATGACAAGAACTTTCGTGAGAAATAACGCGAACGTCTGCATCATGCGGGATTTGGGAGCGGGACAAAATATGGCAGGTGGGAGCGGGACTGAAAATCATAATTCTTTGCGGGAGCGGGACTGAAAATTCTGTCCAGCGCAGACCTCTAGAAAGATCTTTAATATTCCGGTTCAACTGTCTGTGCATTCGCGCACTAGGCAACTCGTCTATGGGTGTAACCGCATTGACCAGCAACCTGTAGAGAAAAGAAGACTTCGACCAATCACAGCGCTAGTTTTAAACTCTTCAAATAGGCCTAGGCTATGAGGCTAAGCGGAGAGCCGAGGAGCCGTCAAAACGAAAGTAACGACATTGATTTTCATCCCTCTCGGTCGATCTTCATACTGTGACTGGTTTTACAAGGGAGGACGGTGCTAAACACCATTTTGAAGGTAAATGGGCAGGGCAAGGGTATTGTGAATAAAGCAAGGACAACCGTTCTAACGTCAGAGTTCAAAGCACAGTGTTCCGCCTTATCTGAAGGAAATATTTGTTCCAGCTTGTTTTGATATTTGACCCAGGCTTCTCAATCCCAAAAATATTGCATAGCCTAAAGTGAAAATGTAGTAGCCTACTGACGTTTCCATCCAGTCAACCGATAGACGCGTTAAAATCTTCTGAACTAGGCTACTCGTGCATGTGAGATTCAATGAGCAGCGCACGAAGTGTTTTCACGTAAGTGCGTGTAGTGGATGATGTGTGTTTTGTGTATGTGCGTGCCTTGCAGTTAATAATACACATGACGTCAGATGAGGATACTGACAGAGAGAGGTTAGCAAATCTAAAAAGAAGCGAGTATGCCCCTCAGAAGTTCCTAACGAAGTATCAAGATCAATGGCCATGCCTCCGCCCCCTAAACTGTCTAATCATGCGTTTTGCACAGTGTGCAATTATGATTTTGACATTAGCCATCAAGGAAATACAGGTAATAATATTGCTAACATAGAAATGCTTGCATTTATATACATAGGCCATTATTTTTTTCCAAATTAGGCCAGGTCAGTGAATATTATAAAGGCTATGTTATTGGATAGGCCAGAGTAGCCTATAATTTATTTTCAGTAAGTTTTTCTGTAAGTGTGGTTATCAGTTTGCATTTACTAAATATTAATATTGAAAAATATATATTTATATAGGTACTCTGGAATATTCACTTTCGATGTTTAGTGTAGCGAGGAGCAACAGAATCTCTTTTATGGTCAAAACTAAATTTATGAAAAAAGGATTTAGTGTGTGTGTTTTGCAGACTGCCGGCGTCTGTTTTAAAAGACATAGGCTATAGCCCTTTCGTTTTTCTGTTATCTATACAATATAATGCTAAATGTCAAAAGGGACATAGCATGCTATTTGGGATTCTTTGTTGTTTATAATTCCCAATGTATTTAAGACACAATATGCCAAAGGCAGTACATTTATCCCTTATCTTTAAGTTTAAGGTCTGTATAAAGGACATATTTTTGGGGCACAGTTGCCTTGTGCCAAATGTCTTGGTGAAAGCATTGGAAATATATTCATGCCTTTTCATTAAGAGTTCTTGTTTTCTTCATAGTCTGCTTGTATGTTGAATAACTAGATATGGTGGTGAGTGGGAACTCTGTGCTTAGTAATACATTGTTCACATGCTCCCTCATTACAATCAATACTGATCAGCAAATGTGCCTGACCTCACGCCGTGCTGCGCTGCACCGCCACAATAAGTTGCTACTCAAAATTTTTTTCCAAGGTTGGCAGGTATGCATAACTATGCACATACTTGTCCGATATGGATGATTCTGGCATCAAATTATACATTTCTGACCATGTAGAATCCAAATCTGTCAAGTGTATGTGAGCATCAGGGTTTCCCACACTTGAAAGGGAAGGACTTGGACACAGGATTCCACTCTTCTTGTATTTTATTGGTTTTCAGTGGAACTGACGTTAGAATCAGAAGTAGAATCAGAGGTAGAATCAGAAGTAGAAGCTAGAAGCTTGGAGCTTGAAGCCGAAGTTAGAAGGTGAAAAACCTTTAAACATACAAACATAAAATAAATGTATGAATAAATGCCTGTATTTCTACAACAAAGCATGTGCGAATAAATGCTTGTTTTTCTATAACTAAGCCCAAGTTAATTAGGCAACAATATATAAATATTTATGTATAAGGTAAATTAAGTATATTTTACCATTTTTAATCATTCAGGTAATATGTTGCTGAACGAAATAAATGAACAGAAAACCAGTTTTAAACTAAGAACTGTTTTAACCATTAGCCCTTTCACAGGCAGTTTAACTGAAGATATTTTACTACACGCCACTGATAAAGAAAGTTTAAATCATTTAACCAATCACAGGTAAGGAACAAACATTTCTCATGCCCATGGATTACTGCGTTTGCATATAAAAAAGTTCAGTGGGTTTACCGGTAGCCTTTTTTGTCCTTTTTCCCTGATGTGCTGTAAAGTTTGTGTTAGTAGCGAAGTTCTCTTTGCAGCTGCTGCGCTGCTGCTTCGTTACAAACTGAATGTTAATTCTGCCTAGCGTTCTAGAACGACCACTGCCCTGCTATTGGCTGCCCTGCTAACTAGCGTTGTGATTGGCTGCCTGTTCAGCGCAGCGTGCGTGCGCTGGTAGCGCAGCGATTCAGCGTAGCAGGAAGTGGCGGAGGCAGCTGTCAATCATGTGAGCCTGCGTTCAGGCACTCCTTGTGGCAGGTCGCCGCAACACCTCCCACTCGATCTTGGTGTGGCGCGACACGGGAAGATCGCACCCATCAGGCGAGCTGGTCTCTGCTGACTTGTTCCTCCACTGGGAGGAGGACAATGAGGTGTCGCACATCCCGATGCAGTGTGGTACCCTGTGGGTCCCAGGACTTTTCAGTTGGCTTTGGAGTCTTCACCTGAGCACGTCCACCTAGGGGGACTTTCACATGGACATCCCGGACAATGCCTTTGGAGTCTGCATTCACGCTGACCACTCTTGCAAGCTTGAATTGCCCCCTCAGTGCGTTTTGGTCGCAGAGCCACACTATGTCTCCGACGGCAACATTCCTTTTTGCAGTGTGCCACTTGCTGCGGATGAACAGGTTCGGACCTGCAAGTTGGCTCCAGGACCTCCAGAAGTGGCTAACTTGTGTTTGCATTTCTCGCAGTCTCTTGAAGGGGTAGGTGGTGTAGTCTACTGTTTTGAAGTCTCCAGTTTGTGTGGCTCGGCCAAGCAACAGTGTGTTTGGGGTTACGTAGTTGATGCGGTCCTCTTTGAAGGCCTGTATCCGCCCTCCACACATCAGGATTCCAGTTGCTTGGTCTTTGTATACAACGAGCCTGTCAGTAGTTGTGTTTGGGAAGTTCACACCTTCTTGCGCTGCCAGACATAGTTTCAGGAACACGTTTTTCCTTTCGCTGACAGTGATGACGCCAGATGAAGGTATTGCCTCCCACTTTGCTTCATCTCCCCTCTTGGCACGCAAGAACTTCTTAGCCGCCCTCCAAATCCATGCAACCGTCCCGACCAGCCGTCTTAGACTGCTGAAGCACCTTTCGTCCAATAGATTTTGGACTGCTGCTCCTATTGGTGGCGGGTTTCTGGACTTGGATTGTGCTTCGTCCTGGACTGCAATTGGGCTTTGTGTCTTCAGCTGACTTCGGGTGAGTACAGCAGTGAATGTTTTCTTCTGCATTTTTGTGACGTTGTCTCTTGCCTGTGCAGCAACATCTTTCGCTGACTTTTTTGGCCACTCACTCTCAGGAAGCTGAAGGAACTGCGGACCTGACTGCCACTTGGATTTCTCAATTAGGTCATCAGGACTGGCCCCTCGGGTGATAATATCTGCAATGTTCTCGGCACCTGGAATCCACCACCAATCTCGGATGTCAGTGCTGCTCTGGATCTCACCAACTCTGTTTGCGTAGAAGGTTTGGTATCCATAACTTTCACGCTGTATGGCACCCAAGATGGTCTGGCTGTCGACTAGGTGATACCACCTCTTGACCTCGATTCGGCAGTGCTTTTGGAAGTAATTCTTCAGCCGTGCTGCAAAGACTGCTCCGCACATTTCTGCTTTCACAGGGTCACCTTTATGGTCAAGGGGGGTTTGTTCTCTCACTTGTTCTTTCAACAAGTCCTGGCCGAGGCGCATTTTCTTCCTCTTCTTGGAGAAGTTCACTGCAACCATGACATGTAACTTGTCATCGTCGACGGTGTAGCCGAGGCCCAGGGCTTTGTTATCCTCTTCGGTGAGTTGGTTTGGCAGGATCATGGTGTTTGACTCGATCTTCTCACCTCTCGACTTGCTCCTCCCACTTTGATCCGAGTAGATCCAGGGGTTCATGAAGAACCCTCCTGCTTGAAGGATCTGCTCAATGTTGGATGTAAGGCGTTTCAGGTGGTCGAGGTTGTTGTGGGAAGTCAATATGTCATCGACATAGGCAACCTCTTCGAGGACACATCTCTCCTCTTTGAAGTGGTTGAATGAAGGCAGGCTGGCTGTCTCTCGCATGGCAACTTGGGCTATGCAACCAGCAGGTTTGTCTCCAATGTTGACTCTTGTTATGGCGAATTCTTCGATCTCTGCATCTTCTGTGTCACGCCACAGAAATCTGTGCAGGTGGACTTCTCTTTCTTCAAGCCAGACAGAGTTGTACATTTTGCGGATGTCCCCTAAAGCTGCGAAGACACCAGCGCGGAACCTCAGCAGGACACCTCTGATCGGGTTCAGGACGTCAGGGCCTTTGATCAGGATGTCGTTTAGGCTGAGGCCACTGTACTTCTGGCTGCTGTTCCATACTAGTCTCACTGGGGTGGAGACTGAATGTGGATTTGGGGCTATCAGGTGACTTATATACCACACTGGCCCGGTCCAGCTCTGCAGAACCTCTTTGGACAGCTTCACTGCAGCTCTGCGGCTCACCATTTCGTGGACTTGTGAGGCGTAGGCCACTTTCCACTCCGGTTCCTTCGCCAGCTGCCTCTCAGTTCTGCGGAACGTGGCTTCAACTGCTTTCTTGTTGTTGGGAAGAGATGCTGGGTCTTCTTTCCATGGGTACTTGGCGTGCCAGTGTGGTTCAGGGCTGTGGTGGTCTCCGGCCACATAAGTCAAGCCATCCCTCACCATCTCCATCTCCCTTTCTTCGGCCAGTGTAATTTCTTTCCCACCAGGCTGACAGTTCCCGCAGCGACATCCTCCACATCTCGGTTCGCAAGCTGCTCCAATGCTTTCCCATTTCCACCACTTCAGGAAGTCTCTGTTGCTAGTAGCTGTGTTGGACTGGGAGCAGGGATGTCTGGGAGACTGGCGGGAAACTGGGACTTTGCAGGTGAGTTCAGTGTATCTGACAGCTGCAGTGCGCATGGATCTTGCAAAGTGAGTCTTGGAGGTGTGGGCCGTTAAAGTGACTTCTTCAAAGAGGTCCGGGTGTGTGCCTCCAATGGTCTTGCCAAGCGGGCCATCCCAGAGCACCAAGTCACCGACGGAACGAACCTTCTGGGGTACCAGCTGCCCTTCTTTGTGGCTGATGAGGAGTTGGATCTCCTTTGGTCTTGCCAGATCTTCCAGGGAGATGTCTGAGAAGATTTTCTGCAGTTTTTTCGCCGGGACATGTCTGTGGACTTCTGCTATTTTGTCAAGTCCATAGCAGATGAGTTGGTGTGCTTTGAGTGTCCCTCTTGGGGTGCTGACTCGTATCTTAAGCAAGTAGCGCTTGGTTGCAACAGACACCTTCATCCCTCCAACGCCATGAACCACCAGTGTGACGTCTTCACTTCTCAGGTTCAACTTGCTTGCAGCTTAGTGCGTTATGTAGTTTGTGTCTGATGCCAGGTCGATGAGGGTCCCGACACTCTGTCCGTCATTAGCAGTGACATTGAGGAGCATTAGGATGACTGGGTACTCGGTGAGGCAGTGTTCATCTAGAAGACCTCTCTCAGCAGCACTGGAGTTGAATGCCCTGGACGCTATGTTGCAGAAGGCATCTCGACACTGTTGTGCCAGCTCTGGTGTGAGTTTGGAGAGGAACTGCTCCTGGGTTTCAGTGAGTCTTCTGCCCTCAGCCCTCACTGGACTGAACTTGGGTGTTCTTTGGGACTGGGGTCTGGTAACTGGACAGAGGAGGAAGTGGTGTTGGTCTTTGCATTCTGGATTCCCGCACAGGTAAGTGGTTTTCTTGCAGCTTTCACCAGTGTGGACTTCGAGGCATCTTTTGCAGGCACCGAGTTGTTGTGCTGCATCCCTCTTCTCCGATGGCTTTAGGTCGGTTCTAAACTTTCTGCAGAAGTACAGTTTTCTTCTGTGCTTTGGGTCACCACAGACGATGCAGCCTGCTGCGTCACCGTTGGATGACACTGCCGGACTGTTGGTTGCTTTTGTTCTGGCTTGCTTCAGGAACTTGGTCTTGTCCTTGGCAGGTTCAACGCCATCTTTCAGTTGGTCAAGTTGCTCATATATGGCTTCCTGTGACTTTAGGTAAGCCAGCAGCTTGTCAAAGCGGTTGTGATGGTCCACAGCGTTACTCACGTCAGCAGCATAGGTGAGCCAGTCTTTCTTTAAGGTTTCTGGAAGCTTGCCCTCAATGGATTTGGTCACAATGGGGTTCTTTATGGCCTCGGCATTGTCCAGTTCATTTAAGTCGTAGAGAGCTTTTTCCACTGCTTGGATGAGCTCGATGACTCTTCTTAGCTGGCCGGCTTTGACTGCAGGAGTTGCTTGTAGATCTTCAATGATCTCGAGAGCAATGTTGGCTTGGTTCCCAAACCGGTTATCCAGGACTCTGAAGATTTCGTTTGAGGAGCTGTAGGTCGACAGGTGTAGGTTTCCGGCCACCTTTTCATCGATGCTGTCGAGCAGCTGGAATTTCTTGACCTCTCTAGACCCTGTCGGTTCACCCTGCTTCTGTAGAGCTTCCCACTCCTTCTTCCACCTGTAGTAACTTCGCTGGTTGCCAGCAAACTTTGGAAGGGCTGTGGCTTTCAGCTTTATTGCTGGCACTGGAGCTGTACGGTGGACAGTGGGCTCTTCAGAGTCTGTCTTGATTTTTGCAGCTTTGATGAAGGCGGCCTTGCGCGACACCAGCTGGGGAAGTTGCACTTCGAGCTCTGTCATGCGGTGATCAAAGTCTCTTTGCTCTGCAGCGGGAGCCCAGCGGTTCCAGTCACGGTGCGCTTCTTTTGCCTTCAGCACCAACATCTCAAAGTGCTTCAGCATGAACTCATATGCCTCCAGAGTCACGTCGAGCTGGGCAGAGGAGACATTCTTGCAGTCAGCTTCAGCGATGTATAGAGCAAGGGGCAGCTCTTTCTCCCCATACGATTCCCAGAGTGTTTGTTGAATTAGGAGCTTTGCTTCTTTAGTCCTCTGCTTACAGTATGCCTCTATCTTCTCCAGGTCGGCTTTCTTCTCGGCGCCCAGGTCCTCTACAGCGGCTGCGGCTGCTTCTGCCATGTAAGCGGCCTCAATCTCTTCGTTCGCCTCCATGAGTCTCGAGCTTTCTGCTGTAAGCTTGTTGAAGTTTTGCTTTAGCTCCTCCACAGTCATCTCTGAGTGTGTTCTTGCAATGCAGTTAGCAAGACGGGAGAAAAGTCTTTTGGCTGTGGTTCGCTCTGTTTTCAGTTCTTCTAATGACTTCGCCATTTCGTTTCTTTTTTCCAGATGACTTCTAGCTTTATCCTCCAGGCCCCCAGGTGAAGTGTCTTCCCTCTCTGTTGGGTTGTGGCACGAGTGGAGTCTTGCTTCTTGGTCACTGGTTTCGGTTTGATGCACTGGTGCAGCGGTGATTCACTGGCAGTCGTCTGGCAGTCGTTAGTTTCCACTGGTGCATCGGTTTTTCACTGTCAAGTGTATGTGAGCATCAGGGTTTCCCACACTTGAAAGGGAAGGACTTGGACACAGGATTCCACTCTTCTTGTATTTTATTGGTTTTCAGTGGAACTGACGTTAGAATCAGAAGTAGAATCAGAGGTAGAATCAGAAGTAGAAGCTAGAAGCTTGGAGCTTGAAGCCGAAGTTAGAAGGTGAAAAACCTTTAAACATACAAACATAAAATAAATGTATGAATAAATGCCTGTATTTCTACAACAAAGCATGTGCGAATAAATGCTTGTTTTTCTATAACTAAGCCCAAGTTAATTAGGCAACAATATATAAATATTTATGTATAAGGTAAATTAAGTATATTTTACCATTTTTAATCATTCAGGTAATATGTTGCTGAACGAAATAAATGAACAGAAAACCAGTTTTAAACTAAGAACTGTTTTAACCATTAGCCCTTTCACAGGCAGTTTAACTGAAGATATTTTACTACACGCCACTGATAAAGAAAGTTTAAATCATTTAACCAATCACAGGTAAGGAACAAACATTTCTCATGCCCATGGATTACTGCGTTTGCATATAAAAAAGTTCAGTGGGTTTACCGGTAGCCTTTTTTGTCCTTTTTCCCTGATGTGCTGTAAAGTTTGTGTTAGTAGCGAAGTTCTCTTTGCAGCTGCTGCGCTGCTGCTTCGTTACAAACTGAATGTTAATTCTGCCTAGCGTTCTAGAACGACCACTGCCCTGCTATTGGCTGCCCTGCTAACTAGCGTTGTGATTGGCTGCCTGTTCAGCGCAGCGTGCGTGCGCTGGTAGCGCAGCGATTCAGCGTAGCAGGAAGTGGCGGAGGCAGCTGTCAATCATGTGAGCCTGCGTTCAGGCACTCCTTGTGGCAGGTCGCCGCAACAATAACTATGCACATACTTGTCCGATATGGATGATTCTGGCATCAAATTATACATTTCTGACCATGTAGAATCCAAATCTGGGAGAATAAAATCACTCAGAAGCTTACTTTTGCCTTATTCTTGGCCTTTTGTAAAATAGTCCACTAACATAGCTAGCATGCATGTTTGTATAGACTGTAGCAATAATTATAGTTTGGGGTGTAGGGTGTAGCAGTAGAGGTAGAGGATGTCCTCATCAGAGCAATCAGTGTTCTGCCTCTCCTTCAAGGGATTGGTCTGCACCAGTTGTGGGTGGCCTTTGGCCAAGGACGGAACTTGAGATGGAGTCCTGTACATGACCTGCACCTCTCTTTAGGACTGGAGAAGAGCAAAGGAATACTCTTCTTCCATGCCTTCACTGGTTGCGATGTTGTATCAGGCTTCCGCAGCAAAGGGAAGAAGTCTGCATGGCAAACCTGGGATGTGTATGCTGAAGCTTCTGATGTCTTTGCCAAGCTCAGCCAGTACCCACCAACAGTAGATGATGATGATCTGGAGGTCCTGGAGAAGTTTGTGGTGACAATGTATGACAGGTCCAGTACAGTTGCACGTGTTGATGATGCCAGGCTGGATATGTTTGCTCGAAAGCAGAGGCCATATGAAGCCATCCCTCCAACTCAAGCAGCACTACTTCAGCATGAAGTAAACCAGAAACACAAAGTCCTGCTGACTGGGGATGGACAAAGAGTGGAGACACATGGAAGGTCTTCTGGACAATGCTTCCACCTATTGCCGAGAGTTGCCAACAGCTGACCAAATGTGGATGCAAATCTGAATGCCGTGGAAGGTGCAAATGCTACCGATTCAGTCTCACCTGCACCGGACTATGTAGCTGCAAATGTGAGGACAAGTGAAACCATGCAGCTCACTGCTGGGGTGAACAGTGCATTTGTGAGCTCTGTATTTGACTCACTGCATTCTGCAGTGACAAACATTTACTATAACTAAACATTCCAGTTGTGCATTTAAAAATAAATAAAATAGTTTGTAGGATATGTTCTGGTCTATGTACATTTTTCATCATATTTTTGCTAGAAATGGCAGAAAGGAGCTCCCTAGAAGGTTAAGAGTGGGATTTTTAGATTTCTCATAGTCAAAAACCTACTTTTAGACACCAAGATCATTCAAATCGGTCAAAGTGTCCAGATTATATCCCATTTTCAAGTCTGCAGCGGCGGCCATCTTGAAAATAAGCAGCCATCTTGAAAATAAGCAGCCATCTTGAATTTCAGGTGGCCTGCGTACTTTTTCAAAAGAATAATGTCTAAGGAGTATTTGTGCCAAGTTTGGTGCTTGTATCACCATTTGAAAGACTGTTTCAGTTATCTGCTACACTACTGGGGTGATCTTTGACTCCAGTCTTTCATTTGAAACTCATTTTGATAACATGACAAAGATGGATTTATTTCATCTCAGAAATATTCCTAAGAAACAATGTCTTTACATGATGCAGAAAAACAAGTTCATGGATTTGTTCCCTCTAGGTTGGATTATTGTAACGCCTTAATGTCTGGATGTTCCAATAAGTGCATAAACAAGTTCCAGTTAGTTCAAAATGCAGCAACAAGAGTCCTTACAAGAACTAGGAGATATCATACCTGCCAACCTTGGAAAAAAATTTTGAGAAGCAACTTATTGTGGCGGTGCAGCGCAGCACAGCGTGAGGTCAGGCACATTTGCTGATCAGTATTGATTGTAATGAGGGAGCATGTGAACAATGTATTACTAAGCACAGAGTTCCCACTCACCACCATATCTAGTTATTCAACATACAAGCAGACTATGAAGAAAACAAGAACTCTTAATGAAAAGGCATGAATATATTTCCAATGCTTTCACCAAGACATTTGGCACAAGGCAACTGTGCCCCAAAAATATGTCCTTTATACAGACCTTAAACTTAAAGATAAGGGATAAATGTACTGCCTTTGGCATATTGTGTCTTAAATACATTGGGAATTATAAACAACAAAGAATCCCAAATAGCATGCTATGTCCCTTTTGACATTTAGCATTATATTGTATAGATAACAGAAAAACCAAAGGGCTATAGCCTATGTCTTTTAAAACAGACGCCGGCAGTCTGCAAAACACACACACTAAATCCTTTTTTCATAAATTTAGTTTTGACCATAAAAGAGATTCTGTTGCTCCTCGCTACACTAAACATCGAAAGTGAATATTCCAGAGTACCTATATAAATATATTTTTTTCAATATTAATATTTAGTAAATGCAAACTGATAACCACACTTACAGAAAAACTTACTGAAAATAAATTATAGGCTACTCTGGCCTATCCAATAACATAGCCTTTATAATATTCACTGACCTGGCCTAATTTGGAAAAAAATAATGGCCTATGTATATAAATGCAAGCATTTCTATGTTAGCAATATTATTACCTGTATTTCCTTGATGGCTAATGTCAAAATCATAATTGCACACTGTGCAAAACGCATGATTAGGCAGTTTAGGGGGCGGAGGCATGGCCATTGATCTTGATACTTCGTTAGGAACTTCTGAGGGGCATACTCGCTTCTTTTTAGATTTGCTAACCTCTCTCTGTCAGTATCCTCATCTGACGTCATGTGTATTATTAACTGCAAGGCACGCACATACACAAAACACACATCATCCACTACACGCACTTACGTGAAAACACTTCGTGCGCTGCTCATTGAATCTCACATGCACGAGTAGCCTAGTTCAGAAGATTTTAACGCGTCTATCGGTTGACTGGATGGAAACGTCAGTAGGCTACTACATTTTCACTTTAGGCTATGCAATATTTTTGGGATTGAGAAGCCTGGGTCAAATATCAAAACAAGCTGGAACAAATATTTCCTTCAGATAAGGCGGAACACTGTGCTTTGAACTCTGACGTTAGAACGGTTGTCCTTGCTTTATTCACAATACCCTTGCCCTGCCCATTTACCTTCAAAATGGTGTTTAGCACCATCCTCCCTTGTAAAACCAGTCACAGTATGAAGATCGACCGAGAGGGATGAAAATCAATGTCGTTACTTTTATGACCACATCACCCCTATCTTATCCACATTGCACTGGCTCCCAATCAAATTTCATACTGATTATAAAATACTACTATTGACCTTTAAAGCACTGAATGGTCTCGTGCCACAGTACCTGAGCGAACTTCTGGTCCTTTATGACTTACCACGCCTACTTAGATCAAAAGGTGTTTGCAGTCTGTTGGCACCTCATATAGTGAAGGCTCCATCAAGGGGCAGAGCCTTTTCTTACTAAGCCCCACAGTTATAGCACAGCCTTCCAAGTAATATTTAGGACTCAGAGAGACAGTCTTAATGTTTACGTCTTGACTGAAAACATATCTGTTTAGTCAAGCCTTTTGTTTGTTTGTGTATATGTATGGATGCTGTCTCCCCCCCCATCACCACCACTCTCGCACATTCATTTGGGTTTGTTGACTGTAGTGGCTGCTGCTTTATGTCCCAGGGCTCCCTCATGTCTGTGTTACTTTCTGGCTCTCCCTTTTAGCTTTGCAGTTATAGTTGGTCTTGCCGGACTTCCTGCTTGTACTCAGAACACAATATACACTGTTTTCTTAACAATTAGGTGACAATGGGCAAACCTAACAATCTGTGTTTCTCTCTCTCGAGTTACATGTCACTCCTGAGATACCAGTGATGCGGACCTCTCCTGCTCTTTGGACCTGCCTGGTCCATCCTGATGCCTTATGTCTAGCTGGAGTTCTCATCACTTTGCACCTGCAAGGATGGCCCATATGTACAGCGCCTGATCCATCCTGATGCCCTACTTCTAGCTGAGGTTCTCATTACTTCTCTCCTGTGGAAGATGGCCCCATATGGACAATCTAAATATATAATTTAGGACTGCAGTTATCATGATCCGTTTTGCACTCAAGTCTCCATCAATGAACAGTTGATAACAAAATAAACTTCATGTTAAAACTCAAATGAGTTTCCGTTATACAATTGCATTTTTTTGACCATATCGGACACACTTATAGAAGGGAGTTATTTATAATCTTGCAATCGGTCATCATCCAAATAAAGATGGGTTCCCTTTCAAGGTCATCTCAAGGAGTTTTTCTCTTTCCACTATCACCTCAGACTTGCTCATCAAGGATACATTTATTTAAAATCTGTATTTTTCTGTCAAACTTGTTTGCAACAATGGCTATTGTTAAAAGCATTATACAAAAATCAAGTCAATTTATTGGACAAAAAACTGCACTGAAAACACAACCTCCTTGATAGAGGCAATAACAATGCTTTCCAATCTTTCTTTCTCCACATGAACTCAGCTAAATCATGATCAGTTATGACACAATTAGGATGACCCTCTGAACAATCTACACTTCTTCGAGGTGTAACTTTTTTTGTGAACAGAAGACAGCATAGCGGATGAAGAATAGCAGCGAGCACACCAACAGCCTGATAGAAGTATCAAGGCAGTGGAGATACAAATCACTTCTGGTCACAACTTTAAGAATAAAACCAGAGCAAAAACAGGACGCAGAGCTTTGTGAGTTGGGCCTTTAGCCTTGAATTAAAGTAACAGGTTTCACTGCTGCCAGAGCTAACTGTTAGACACAGTTCTCTCTCTCTCTCCAGGGATCAGAGGCTTAGAGCTCAACACCATACGATTCTTCCAGTAGCGAGATCTCCAGGTTTAGGAAAACATGCCTAAAATAGTCCGCTATGATTTCATCCGTTTTCATTTTCAACGTGTAAAGCTTTCGGCTTAACATCCTGCAGAGGGGATGACGCTGCCTGACTGGCTTATATATAAATAAAAAAAAAACGAGGGGAAAAAAAGTCTGTAAGAAATCAAGCTGAGAAGTAAAAGCTGTAATTGAGAGGAAATCGCAATTTAGCAAAATTAATAATAATAATAATAATAATAATAATAATAATAATAATAATAGTGATGGAAATTAACTTTAAGTGAAGATTTAAATACTTTCAATATACAACTAAGCAGGTTAGCCAAACTACAGATCTCTCCTGAGTGGCTGAGTAGTGCACTACCGAGAGTGCACACGGCATTATTTTATACTGAACGGAGTTCACTAAAACAGGAAAGTGAAGATATATTTGGGATTCGACCACACACCTTCAGTTTAACTTACCTCAGGGTTTTAAATTCTCAGAGCCAGACACAATAACGTGTTTTTATTTTTATAACTCGAGGGGCTAAAGCTGTTCAGGCGAGCAGCGGTTTTTTTCTTCTCCAGTGTTTTCTAGCGGTTGAAGAAGCAGCTACTGGACGCGTTACCGCCACCACCTGGACTGGAGTTTCAGGGTGGAGGACGCCTATCCCAACCCAACCCCTACACACTTCTACTAACAACAATTAAAATGTCGTTTTAAAAAGTGTAATATTACATGCCTGGACCCATTTGGTTGTCTGTGCTGTTTGTTTGTTTGTTTTTTTCTGCTAGAAGCTAAAATTCTCTGTGGCTGGTTTGCTTCCAGTGGTGCAAAGCACAAAGTAGGCAGAATAATAAAGACTCCTCTAAGGCACAGAAAGCCAGCATCTATTTGAACTGCTGCTCATGTAGCATAACACTTCCCTACATATGAGCTCACAGACACTTGTTGCTTGACACCCCTCCCTTCCTGACTTTTGACAATATCAGTATTTGAAGTCACAATTTCCAGATGACAAGGTGAATGTTTTTCTATTGCACCAATGCCCAAGCAGCTTTCTATCAAAATCTTGATGTCTACAAATGGTGTCTGTCCAAGGTGATATTTAAACAAATATTAGGGATGCTGTGTGTATATGTATAAAAGTATACCCTGGAGGTATACTTTTAGGGCAGCATGCTGGTTAATGCTGTTACTCCACAGTAAGAAGGTTCTGGGTTCAAGCCTGGTGGGAGGGGCCGTTTTGTGTAAAGTTTGCATGTTCTGTCTGTGTGGGTCTTCTCTGGGTGCTCTGATTTCCTTTAAAGACATGTAATTAGGTTAACTGGCTACTCTAAATTGCCCAGACTGTAGGTGTGCATGAGTGCACAGAAAGGAACTGACCACCCAACTGCTACAATTCTGGCCACATCAACCAAACATGGCTTGGCTCAAGCTTAGATCAGGTTCAGTAGTTGACTTCAGAAAACTCAAAATAAATTAAAAGTTGTGGACCAGATTATTGGTTGATGTCCCCCTCCCCCGTTAAAGATGTATGTTGTACCATCATTGTACCACAGAAGAAATCCTTGAAAGGCTGATATTGCTATCACATTCATGTCCATGATGAGAGTACAACCCCTGGCAAAAATTATGGAATCACCAGACTTAGACAATGTTCACCCAGCTTTTTTTTTTAATTATTATTAGTGAGCAAATATGACACAAAACAAAATTTTAGCAGCTGAACTTTCTGGCTTCATGAAACATAACTCAAAATCATAAAATTAAATTATTTTAATTAATGGCATTTTCCCAGATAAAGTAGATGGGGAAATTATGGAATCGCTCAATGTCGAAATTCAAGCTATGTTTCACCAGGTGAGGGTTGCTGGGGAAGACCAAGATTTTTTTTTCGCTTTCTCTGGTGGCCTAACGGAAACATCAGTAAGGGCTATGACCAACAACCCTTTGAGAGAGGGAACATTTTTATTACAGATAACATCTCCACTCAGTTCTGGATGCTTTTGGTCACGATATCACTCCTGCAGCCCCTTAGAAATGGGACAGTGTAAAGTTGTTTGAAACTCCAACAAAAATCAAACCTGGGCATGGATGTGAACTTTGCCATGGAGAAATCAGCTGAGTGAAGCAAGAGATATTGTGTCTTGTTATGGATGAGAAGATTCTAGGTGTGGCTGGTGCAGCTCTCTTTTATCCCATGCAATATTCTGGATTATATACTTGCTAACAACAACAAATTTCAACCTGCTAGCCACACAACTAAATAAAATAAAAATTGACAGCTACATTTCTGGAAAACTCCAGGGTTCTCACCAATGGCCGAAGCACTTCAAAGGTGGCCTTTACACTTCAAGGCTGTACCATATGGTCTAGTGGTCAGGATTCCTGGTTTTCACACAGTTGGCCTGGGATTGACTTCTGGTATGGGAATGCATCTTTGCTGTGTCATGCTATTTGCAAGTCATATGACCTTGAGTGAAATCCTCATTCCATAGGCTCTTGCTTTCATGAGTCCTTTTGCTGCCAGGTGTTGTGATGGGACAAGAAGTCTAATGACAGAGCAGAATATTCCAGGATTGACTCCTGGATTACTGAACTTAGCTCTCTCTTACCCCATCTAAGGTCCTGGGCCGGTTGTATGTTAACTCCAACAAAGCACAAAGACTGAACTCTGAATCTGACCACAGCAGCCACTGTTCAGTGTTAAAGCTATTCTTAACACCATGGGCTCAAACCTGTACATGAGGAAAGGGTACGCATCTGGGTTTTCACTACACCAGGCCAAATGTGTGCCAGTGCATCCAGCTGTTCTTCCAACATCTGATTTCCTGGCAAAGTTTAAAAAAAAAAAAACATTATCAGGCTATGTTAGTTCAGAGTGTCTCAGGGTCATTTTCTCACACACCAATCTGCATATTCCTAAAGGAACATACTGTCTTGTAAATGTTCAAAATGAGCAAAATGTTCAGCAAATCACTTAGCAAATGAAATACAGGACGCGTATGACCATTTCCTTAACAGAATCTGAACATGGTCATTAATGGAACTCCTGAATTGTTGGTGTTGCATTTATTTCAATTCATTGCCCAAAGCACTATATCAATACAATTAAACAAAAGTGAATTATTGAAAGTTGAATTGAAGCTTGTTGACTGCAAACTGAGACGTAGTCTCTCTGCCTTTTATTTCTGTCTGTATTTGTGAGTGCAATTACCAAAGTGGAATTGAACCAAATATGCAATGGGTTGTGGCATATTTTTCTTCATTAAAAATGAAGTGTAGAACTGATATGTATGGGGTCATCTTTATATATGACATTAATATATAGTATTATTTGTGTCATCTTTCCCATCAAAATCAAATCAGGTTGCAAGATCTTAAAATAATTTAGGTGCAAATTTGCATTTAATAAGTACAAACTGTCTTGTTATGAGCAGAGAAAATGCAATCATGATGAAATATTTCATGATTCCATGAGCCAATGACCATTTGCAGGTGGATCTTTGACTTTCTGACAGGCAGACCCTAGGTGGTGATAATCGATAGCCACACTTCCTCCTCACTGATCCTGAACACAGGTGCGCCACAGGGCTGTGTGCTCAGTCCCCTCATGTACTCCTTGTTCGCCCACGACTGTATTGAAAAAAACAATGCCAACATCATCATCAAGTTTGCTGACGACACAACCATCTTGGGCCTCCTTATGGACAACGATGAGATGGCATGCAGAGAGGAAGTGAAGGCGTTAGCCAGCTGGTCTCAGGACAACAACCTCTCTCTCAATGTCAGTAAAACTAATGAGATGATAGTGGACTACAGGAGACAGCAAGGGAGGGCACACTAGCCCATCTCCATCAATGAAGCTGAGGTTTAAAGGGTCAGCAGCTTCAAGTTCATTGGTGTGAACATCACAGAGGACCTCTCTTGGACAATACATAGACAGTGTGGTAAGGAAAGCTCGCCATCGGCTCTACAAAAATAACCCTAGATTCCTATTTAAAATTGTTGCAAAATTAACCAGGAATAAGACCACAATAGACACATTCAGACCTGCAGTATTTAGTAGCAAGGACTTCATGAATTTTTTCAATGACAAAACTGAAAATATCTAACAAAAAATTCAAACTACTCATTTAAGGTCAGACAACTTAAGTGACAATTTACGTAACCCTGTAGATAACAATTGTAGTATGTTGAGCAGGTGGGTGGAGCACAGAAGTACGGCAGGCCAGAACTGAGTTTTCAAAAACTCTTTTATTTAGCTTTTCAGCTTTTACTGACACTCTCCCAGTCACACATGCGCACATACACTCAAGCGTTCTGGTTGGGGAGAGAGCTCCCTTCCTCTGCTCTCGCTCTCTCCTTATATAGGGCATGGTCACTGGGGAAGACACACAAACACAGGTTAACAGGCATCAGGTGCAGTGATTCTGCCACTGACCTTCCCTGACTCCGCCCTCCGGTCACAGACCGATGCATGACCACGCCCCCTCTGCCACATACCCCCACCGCACAACTCAGGCCGGGCAGCCGTCCGGCCTGCAGCCGACTCCCCCCCCCTTGACGGGAGAGGAAGTCCGGCACAACCATCTGCACCCCCGGCCTGTGGATCACCTTGAAATTAAAGGGCTGGAGTGCCAGATACCAACGGGTGATCCGTGCGTTGGCATCCTTCATGCGGTGGAGCCACTGGAGGGGCACGTGGTCCGAACAGAGGGTGAAAGGGCGCCCCAGGAGGTAGTAGTGGAGGGCGAGAATCGCCCACTTGATGGCTAGGCACTCCTTTTCTATGGTGCTGTAGCACCCCTCCAGCACTGACAGCTTCCTGCTGATGTACAGCACAGGGCGGTCCTCCCCCTCCACCTCCTGGGACAGAATGGCCCCCAGCCCTCTGTCCGAGGCATCCGTCTGCAACATAAAGGGGAGAGAAAAGTCAGGGGAGTGTAACAATGGCCCCCCACACAGTGCAGCCTTCACCTCAGAGAAAGCCCGCTGGCATTGCTCCGTCCACTGGACCGGATCTGGTGCTCCCTTTTTAGTGACATCAGTCAGTGGGCTGGTGACATCCGAATAATTAGGTATAAACCTACGATAGTAGCCAGCCAGCCCCAGGAACTGTCTCACCCCCTTTATGGTCTTGGGCCTCATGCAGGCTGCAATCGCTGCTGTCTTATTAATTTGGGGACGCACCTGCCCATTGCCCAAGTGGAAGCCCAGATACCGTACTTCCACCCGCCCAATCGCACACTTCTTCGGGTTGGCTGTGAGACTCGCTCGCCTCAGCGACCCAAGGACGGCCCTTAGGTGTTGCAGGTGCCGCGGCCAGTCGTTACTATAGATTATGATGTCGTCCAAATACGCGGCCGCATAGGTGGCGTGGGGGTGGAGGACCTTGTCCATAAGCCGCTGGAATGTAGCAGGCACCCCAAACAACCCAAAAGGAAGTGTGACAAATTGGTGTAAGCCAAACAGTGTAGAAAAGGCCGTTTTTTCTTGGGATAGTGGAGTCAAGGGGATCTGCCAATAACCCTTTGTCAAATCCAGTGTCGAATAAAAGCGAGCCGTGCCTAGTCAATCCAGCAACTCGTCAATATGAGGCATTGGGTACGCATCGAATTTAGACACTGCGTTGACTTTTCTATAGTCCACACAGAACCGGACCGACCCATCGGCCTTGGGAACCAAGACCACCGGGCTGCTCCAGTCACTGTGGGACTCTTCGACGATGCCCATTTTGAGCATGGCCTTGAGTTCTTCCCAAACCACCTTTTTCTTGTGTTTGGGCAGCCTGTAAGGGCAGCTGTGCACTACCACCCCCGGGGGCATCTCAATGTGGTGTTCTATGAGGCGGGTGCGGCCGGGCAGGGGCGAGAACACATCCGGAAATTCAGTCTGCAACTGGGCAACCTCTACGAGTTGGGTCGGGGAGAGGTGGTCTCCACAGGGGACTGGAGAGGTACGCGATGTCAATGTTCCCTTTGGAACCTCCGGCCCATCTCCACCTTCTCTGGAACCACCAACATTAACGCCACGGGGACCTCCTTGTTCCAGAGTTTGAGTAGATTGAGGTGGTAAGTCTGTAGTGTCCTGCCCCTGTCTGTCCGCCTCACCTCATAGTCAATGTCCCCGATTAGCTGTGTGACCTCAAAGGGTCCTTGCCACTTGGCGATCAAGTTGGAGCTCGATGTGGGCAACAGTACAAGTACTTTATCTCCTGGTGAGAACTCCCTAAGGCGCGTACCCTTGTCGTACAGGCAGGTTTGCCGTTTTTGGGCCTGCCACAAATTCTCCTGGGTTAGGTGAGTGAATGTGTGGAGTTTTGCGCGCAGGTTGATAATGTATTGAATTTCATTTTTGCTTGGTGAAGGTCCCTCCTCCCAATTTTCCCGCAGTACATCTAGGATGCCACGTGGCTTATGCCCATATAATAATTCAAACGGGGAGAACCCCATGGAGGCTTGTGGGACCTCTCGCACTGCAAATAACAGGGGTTCAAGCCATTTATCCCAATTGCATGCATCCTCACTTACAAACTTTTTAATTATGTTCTTGAGGGTGTGATTGAACCGTTCAACTAAACCGTCCATTTGTGGGTGATAAACGCTGGTGCAGATCAGCTTAATTCCCAGTAACCCATACAGTTCGCGCAGTGTGCGTGACATAAACGAAGTGCCTTGATCAGTCAGAATCTCTTTGGGGATTCCAACTTGGGAGATGATGTGGAAGAGCGCTTCCACAATACTACGTGCTGAGATATTGTGAAGAGGCACTGCTTCCGGGTATCGCATTGCATAGTCCACCAGAACTAAAATAAAGCGATACCCTCGTGTTGACCGATCTAATGGCCCGAGGAGATCCATCCCAATTCTTTCGAACGGGGTCTTGATTAATAGTAGAGGGCGCAAAGGCGCTTTTGGAATGGCCGCTGGATTTACTAACTGGCATTCGCGGCATGCCATACACCACCTACGGACATCGCCGCGAATCCCTGGCCAATAGAATCAGGCCATTATTTGGGCTAGTGTCTTATCCTGCCCCAAGTGTCTAGCCATGGGATTAAAGTGAGCCGCCTGGAATACAAATTCCAGGCACCTCTTTGGTATCAAATGCTGTGTGATCGGCTCCTTAGTCTGAGTGTCCTGTGTCACTTGGTATAATCTATCTTTCATAATGGAAAAATAGGGGAAGGATGGGGTGGCGTTTGGCTGGAGCGTTTGACCATTGATTACTCTCACTTGGTCAAACGCATGCCGCAGAGTCTCGTCTCGCGACTGCTCTAACGGGAAATCCGCAAGGGATTCCCAGAGAGAGGTAGGAACACGGGTGCAGATAGAGGGGGGGACGGGGGGGATTCGTCCCACCCAGATTTAAATTCACCTCGTTCAGTCCCCCCCACTTATAGGGAGGAAAAAACATCTATGCTGTCTTTCTTTGCATAAGGCAAACCTCACGGAAAAATCAAAAGACTAATTACCATTCGGTTTATTGAGGTGCACAGCACCCACGTGCAATGAACCGGTGCTACAGGTGCTCTAGCCCCTGCCCCTTTTCTGTTTGCTGTCCAAAGTGCCTTTTCATAGGGACTGTTTTGTTGTTGTTTTTTTAATATTTGTAAAAGATAAGTTAGCTCCAACATCAATATTCTCTACAATTTGACAATAATATATGAAATTATAGATTTATAAAATAACGTATTTCTATGTAAATGCGGGCATCAATCCGT
Organism: Neoarius graeffei; assembly: GCF_027579695.1. Classification (NCBI taxonomy): domain Eukaryota; kingdom Metazoa; phylum Chordata; class Actinopteri; order Siluriformes; family Ariidae; genus Neoarius; species Neoarius graeffei. Next base: position 7,497,236 of record NC_083587.1, read on the forward strand.
GACGTCATGCATTCAGTGAGCCTCCGTGCAGAAAGCGCATGCAGGCGGTTGGCAGTGGGAGACAGTGCGAGGAACGGCATGGTAAGGTCACACTGAAAGTCTCCTTTCATTTCTTATCTGAACATGCAATACTGTGCAGCTTAGAACACAACAGTGAATGCGTAGGGTTGTTTATCATTTAATGAAGCCGCCTAGGCTATATTTAAACCGTTTGCTCCATCCATTTGATTAACGTGGCAGATTCGGAAACTTTAGTTTGAACGACGGCGTTAATAACATATTCTAGCAGCTTCGAAAACTTAAGGCTGAATGACGACGTCCACAACATATTCTATCAAGACTATTATGTTATAGTAGCTTAGGTTAGTTGAGTTAAAACATAGGGAAACGTTTTCTAAATAAGTGAAAACCTGCATTATGCAAAGATGCCAAGGAAAGAGAGGATAAAGAAGCAGAAAGAGAAGGAGCTGTGGGAGGCAGCAAAAGGCAGTGGATCTCTGTCCAGTTGGGTCAGAAAGAAAACTACCTGTGTCAACTGCAACGGTAGAGCGTTCCTTTTCAAAGTTAAAGCTAGTGAAGACAAAACTCCGCAGCCTTTGTCATGAAGAAAGGCTGTCAGACCTTCGTCTGCTGGCAATTGAGAAAGATATCCATATTGAATACAGTGTTGTCATAGACATTTTCAAGAACATGGCAAACCGAAGACTGCTGCTTTGAAGAATACTGCAGCATTTAGATGTATCTCACTCTCTCTCACACACACACACACACACACACACACACACACACACAGAATGTTCATTTGCAATTGAAATTTAGTTTTGAATAAAGTTAACTTGTGTGAAAAATTTGTTCCAAGTGCCCTTTTTTGAACGTTGAGCCCCTGCCCCTCCAAAGGTCTTTGCACGGCCCTGGTGCACAGCAGTACAGACATAGTTGCAACTGTGCAGACTGCACAGGTTGCGAGCTTGAGCTTGGTTGCTATGGTTACCCACAACAAGTTTGACAGGCTATATCGGGGACAGCGCCTCCTAGTTCAGGACCCCAACACGGCATGATGAAGGGTGCCAAAAGGCAGAAAACGATTGCATCGTTTTTTCAAAAAAAAAAGACTAAGTAATCTGTGCCTTACTTTATCATATCACCTTGCAATTTTTTGATAGTCTGTTCAAAGTAATGTCGTAGTGAAAGTAAAATCGTACGGAGTAGAGATGCCTTTCTGGTAGCCTCCTTCTTTCGGTGGTAGCCTGTAGATACAGTGCTCAGAAGGCAGTTTTAATGTTTAATCTGGCGTTCCCTGCCATAATTTCAGCGAACATATTGTTTCATAAGGAAACTTTGCGAAGAGTTGTTGACTGACTGCTGCTCACGCAACACACAGGCATAGTTAGAAAGTCAGGACACTGGTTTACACTTTACACACACACACACACATAGCCCAGCCTCTCGCTATGTTTAACAGTTGGATCTTAGCGGTTTTAAAACTAGTTTTGCAGTTTCTGTGCGTGATGATAATGTGTAAACTTTGGATTTCCATAGGCTATGTTAAAATGTTATCATTGTCCTGGCCTGCAGGTAGTTCCTGGTGATGGCAGTGAGGGAGGTGAAATAACATGTATACACACTACCGTTCAAAAGTTTGGGGTCACCCAGACAATTTTGTGTTTTCCATGAAAAGTCACACTTTTATTTACCACCATAAGTTGTAAAATGAATAGAAAATATAGTCAAGACATTTGTCTGGCCATTTTGAGCATTTAATCGACCCCACAAATGTGATGCTCCAGAAACTCAATCTGCTCAAAGGAAGGTCAGTTTTATAGCTTCTCTAAAGAGCTAAACTGTTTTCAGCTGTGCTAACATGATTGTACAAGGGTTTTCTAATCATCCATTAGCCTTCTGAGGCAATGAGCAAACACATTGTACCATTAGAACACTGGAGTGACAGTTGCTGGAAATGGGCCTCTATACACCTATGGAGATATTGCACCAAAAACCAGACATTTGCAGCTAGAATAGTCATTTACCACATTAGCAATGTATAGAGTGGATTTCTGATTAGTTTAAAGTGATCTTCATTGAAAAGAACAGTGCTTTTCTTTCAAAAATAAGGACTTTTCAAAGTGACCCCAAACTTTTGAACGGTAGTGTGTGTGTGTGTATATATATATATATATATATATATATATATATATATATATATATATATATATATATATACACACACACACACACTAGGGTTAGGCGGTATTACGGTAAGAAGGTATCCCGAGGTATCCAAAAGTACTGGTATCGGTCTCATTACCGTCATTTAAAAATATATATATAATATCTAAATAAATATGGAGTACATGAGGTCATAATATAAAATAATAAATTGAAGATCATCCCGAATAACTGTGTGATCGTATTTTCACTAATTCTATCAATTTCCTAAAGAAGTTTTCATCGCGTGCAGGGTTGTTTATGTCGTTACCATGGCAACCCTGCGTGACATTTTGGAGTCTGACAGAAAGCTTCGCAAGAGACTGAGACCGGGGGTGTCATGGCTCAGATGGCCAAGGCACCGTACCATAAATCCGGGGACCCGGGTTCGATTCCGACCCGAGGTTATTTCCCGATCCCGTCTCTCTCTCCCCCGCTCATTTCCTGTCTCTCTATACTGTCCTATCTAAAAAAAAAAAAAAAAAAAAAAAAAGAGACTGAGACCGCGGTTGAAAGATGGCAAGTCAAGATAACGAGTTCGTGGCAAAAAAAAAAAATACAACATCGGCAGTGTGGCAGTATTTTGGTTTCAAACCAAACGAAAAGGGAGAGCCAGCAAACAGATGAAGCTGTGTGTAAAGTATGTAAGAAGACGGTCACGGCGCGAGAGGGGAACACCTCCAATCTGAGTGTTTTGAGTAGGTTACATGAGTAACAACAAGGTAAAATAATATAACGTATGACATTTGGGATGTGGGTAATAAACGTTTGAAATGTCATCTACTGAAGAAACGGAAGAAAACATCGTAGCGTGAACTGTTAGGTTTCTGGTGGGAATTAAGCAATGCGCTTGCTATCTTTGTTGGGTGTGTTAAACCGTATGGATTTAAGTGGAATAATTGTAAGGAGTTATGTGATCAAGACAACGTTTTAAGCAAGGTAAGGCCATTTGATTATTAATTTCCCCGCCATGGCATGACGTGGGCCCATATGATTTTGCCTTGTGCAGCTACCGCCCATTTGAATTAGGTTCGCCTCGTTTGCGCTGAAGAATATGGTTTATCGCGCAGTCTAAACGGACTTGGGTGTTGGTTGATTCTTTTTCTTTTTTTTATTTCCCATGCTTGAAAGGGTATGATCCTGCTCATCGTGTACTTTTTTTTGATGGAGCAGGTGAAATAGTGCTGCAAATGGCGTTTCAACGCAGACATGTGTAAACGACAGTTGAATGCTATTTTCAAGATGAAGGAAGAGTTGCGTGATGCTTTGAAATATCTCTTAATCCATTCATCAATGCACAAAATTCGCTTTGCTGCTTAATCCATACCACAATGCACACAATTCGCTATGCTGCTTTTAAATAGTACATATGAGGCATAGGCACACGTTACACAGTAGGCCGAAACAAAATATTTTTTTCTCGGTAATACCGTATACCCCGGGAAAACACAGACAGTTTAAAGGTATCAAAATTTGGATACCGCCCAACCCTAATACACACACACACACATTATATATATATATATATATATATATATATATATATATATATATATATATCATCTCATTATCTCTAGCCGCTTTATCCTTCTACAGGGTCGCAGGCAAGCTGGAGCCTATCCCAGCTGACTACGGGCGAAAGGCAGGGTACACCCTGGACAAGTCGCCAGGTCATCACAGGGCTGACACATAGAAACAGACAACCATTCACACTCACATTCACACCTATGGTCAATTTAGAGTCACCAGTTTTTTATATATATATATATATATATATATATATATATATATATACAGGCGGCACGGTGGTGTAGTGGTTAGCGCTGTCGCCTCACAGCAAGAAGGTCCTGGGTTCGAGCCCCGGGGCCGGCGAGGGCCTTTCTGTGCGGAGTTTGCATGTTCTCCCCGTGTCCGCGTGGGTTTCCTCCGGGTGCTCCGGTTTCCCCCACAGTCCAAAGACATGCAGGTTAGGTTAACTGGTGACTCTAAATTGACCGTAGGTGTGAATGTGAGTGTGAATGGTTGTCTGTGTCTATGTGTCAGCCCTGTGATGACCTGGCGACTTGTCCAGGGTGTACCCCGCCTTTCGCCCGTAGTCAGCTGGGATAGGCTCCAGCTTGCCTGCGACCCTGTAGAAGGATAAAGCGGCTAGAGATAATGAGATGAGATGAGATATATATATACACACACAAAATGGAATCATTTGCTGACAGCTCAGTCCCCCCCAGTTCAAAAATCCTATCTGCACCCCTGGGTAGGAAGAGCCTGCTTCTCCTCACTCTGACGCGGAGATGACGTAGACGGCTCTGTGACAGCTGCTCCCGCCAATGCCACACCGGGACCTCCCCCTGCTGAACTACGGCAGGACCCACTCTTCACTAAATGAGTCATTAACTCCCGAAATCCTGGCCAATCAGTCCCCAAAATTATCGAATGGGTAAGGCGAGGATTAACCGCCGCCTTTACACTAAATTTCTCCCCTCGAAATACAATGTGGACCGACACTAAAGGGTAGTTGTGAACATTCCTGTGCGCACACACACACACACACACACACAACACCTTCACCAATTGTGCTCTCCCCAATGCCTTGTCTTGCACCATGCTTTGGTGGATTGAGGTCTGATTACAGCCAGAGTCGACCAAAGCCTGATACGTATCCCCTTGGACACTCACTGGTATGCGATATGCTCCGGCCCAATCGAGGGCAGTTCCTGGTGCATCAGGAATCTGGACCACCGCACCCACTTCCATTGCAGAGCACTGATGCCGGAGGTGCCCCGGTTCCCCGCAGCGCCAGGAAACCGGCCTGGGCTCTCTCTCTGCACTGGCGCTCTGGGGCTCACTCACCTGAAGGGGGAGAGAGACAGACATGGAAGTGGGAAATGGGAGGGCACCGCGGGTGCAGAGGGCTGGCTGGGGTGGAGCCGGCCCCCGCCTCCACGGTGGGGCAACGGGGTGAGGACTAGACACAGAAGGGGGGGTAGAGAGAGGGAGAGGAGAGAGAGGAGGAGAGAGAGAGAGGAGATCTGCGATCCTGCTGTGGAAACAGCTGCCAAATGATCCTCCACCAACTTGATGGCCTGATCAAGTGACGCCGGGCAATGGCACTGGACCCACTCCGCGGTTCCGTCGGGGAGTCGTGCGATGAACTGTTCCAGTACCACCAGATTGACAATTCCCTCGGCGTCGCGGTTGTCAGCCCTCAGCCACTGCCGGCAGGCGTCCCGGAGTTGCTAGCCAAATGCGAACGGCCGGCCGACCTCCTCTAGGTGTAGAGAACGGAAGCGCTGGCATTGGTGTTTGGGGGTGCGCCCCACACGCTGGAGAACGGCCTGGCGCAGGTCTGTGTAGACCAGCTGGCTGTCGGCGGGGAGCTGTAGCACGGCCAGATGCGCCTCACCTGTTAGCAGGGGGAGGAGGCGCGCCGCACGCTGTTCCACCGGCCAACCCCAGGCCTCTGCTGCTTGCTTGAAGAGCGCTATGAAGGCCTCGGGGTCGTCGTGCGGGCCCATCTTCATTAGGATGAGGTGGGGAGGGCCCGCGGCGGTGGAGGTGGTGGACCCCGCTGATGCGAGGAGGTGCCGGAACGCCTGACGATCTTCTTGTTGTGCCAGCACCAGGGCCTCGAACCTTTGTGCTTGCTCCTTTTGGAGGGCGACCAGCGCCTGGTGCTGGCTCTGTTGGGCCATGGATCAGGTCCGCGAAGGGGGAGGACTCCATGGGGCTGTTCTCCTTTGTGCTCCATCCCAAGTTTCAGCACCGCTGTAGTATGTTGAGCAGGTGGGTGGAGCACAGAAGCACGACAGGCCAGAACTGAGTTTTCAAAAACTCTTTTAGCTTTTCAGCTTTTACTGACACTCTCCCAGTCACACACGCATACATACACTCAAGCGTTCTGGTTGGGGAGAGAGCTCCCTTCCTCTGCTCTCTCTCTCCTTATATAGGGTGCAGTCACTGGGGAAGACACACAAACACAGGTTAACAGACATCAGGTACAGTGATTCTGCCACTTGCCTTCCCTGACTCCGCCCTCTGGTCACAGACCAACGCTTGACCATGCCCTCGCTGCCACAACAATATAACTGTATCAGATTCAGATTAGCTTCTATTGTTATGCTGATGACACACAGTTGTATGTTTCTGCAAAACCAGATGAGAGACACCAGTTTAATAGAATTGAGGAATGTGTAAAGGACATTAGACACTGGATGCTTATTAACTTCCTCCTGCTTAACTCTGACAAGACAGAGGTACTTGTACTCAGATCACATGCAACTAGAAGTAGGTTTTCTGATCACACAGTAACTCTGGATGGCTTTTCTGTTTCTTCATGTGCAGTAGTAAAAGACCTCGGGGTGAATATTGACCTCAGGCTTTCATTTGAAACTCATATTGATAACATTACCCGGATAGCTTTCTTTCATCTCAGAAATATTGCTAAGATAAGAAATTTAATGTCATTACATGACACAGAAAAACTAGTTCATGCTTTTGTTACCTCCAGGTTTGATTATTGTAATGCCTTCTGTCTGGATATTCCAATAAGTGCATAATCAAGCTCCAGTTAGTTCAAAATGCAGCAGCAAGAGTCCTTACTCAAACTTGAAGATATGACCACATCACCCCGTCATATCCACACTGCATTGGCTCCCAATCAAATTTCATATTGTTTATAAAATACTACTATTGACCTTTAAAGCACTGAATGGCCTCGCAACACAGTACCTGAGCGAACTTCTGCTCCTTTATGACTTGCCACAGGTACTTACTGTACATCAAAAGGTGCAGGCTATTTGCTGGTACCTCGTATAGTGAAGGCTACATCAGGGGGCAGAGCCTTTTCTTACAAAGCCCCACAGTTATGGAACAGTCTTCCAAGTAGTGTTCAGGAAACAGACACAATCTCAGAGTTTCAGTCCAGGCTGAAAACATATCTGTTTCATCAAGCCTTTTGGTAATAGTGTTTATGAGGTAAGGGGAGTAGATCTGGAGGTTCCTCAGACAGAATTTTTGGTAAACTGGGATGTGTGGATGCTGTCAGTCCCCCACTCACTTGCTCACTTGAGTTTGTTGATGGTGTAGTGGCTGGCTGCTTTATGTCCTGGGGTGCCCTCATGCCTGTGTTACCTTCTGGCTCTCCCCTTTTAGTTATGCTGTCATAGTTAGTTTTGCCGAAGTCCCTGCTTATGCTCAGCACAAAATGTATAGTGTTCTTACTCATCAGGTGACTTTGGGCGTACCTAACAACCTGTGTTTTCTCTTTCTCCCCCCCTCCCCCATCTGTCTATCCCTCTGAGTTACATGTCAATCCTGAGATTGAGATGCTGACCTCTTCTGCTCCTCAGACCTGCCTGATCCATCCTGATGCCCTATGTCTGGCTGGAGTCTCATCACATCACTCCTGTGGAGGACGGCCCCAAATGGACAGTTGAAAGTCACATTTGGAAGATGCTCTGGACACTTATAGTAATGCTTTTACAGCTGAGGACTACAGTTGACTTGCTAACTTTAGGACTGCAGTTGTCATGAATAGTTTTTACACTCAAGTTTCCATCAGTGAAAAGTTATAACATCAACAAAGCAGACTTCATGTTAAAATTCTTAAAATGTTCTAATCACATTGTCTCTTATCACCCAAATGAGGGTGGGTTCCCTTTTGAGTCTGGTTCCTCTCGAGGTTTCTTCCTCATATCGTCTGAAGGAGTTTTTCCTTGCCACTATCACTACAGGCTTGCTCATTGGGGATAGATTAGGGATAAAATTAGCTCATGTTTAAAGTCATTAAAATTCTGTAAAGCTGCTTTGCGACAATGTCTGTCAAGTGTATGAGCATCATGGTTTTCCCACACTTGAAAGGGAAGGACTCGGACTAAGGATTCCACTCATCTTGTGTTTTTATTGATTTTCATTAGAAAAGTAGAAGTAGAAATAGAAGAAGGTGAAAAACCTTTAAACATACAAACATAAAAATAAAATGATTAACAAAAGTCCATTGTTCAATGATTCATTATTTACACTCAGCATGTATGAATAAATGCCTGTTTTTCCACAACAAAGCCCAAGTTAATTAGGCAACAAAGGCAAGTATAAGTTAAGTATATTTTAACCATTTACATTATTTATAAACCAGGCAGTTTTAACCTTTTTTAATCACTCTGGTCAATATGTTACTGAACAAACAAACATTCAACCAGGTCAATATTTCCCTAAACAAACAAATGAACAGAAAACCATTTCTAAACTAAGAACCATTTACTTCTAACCATTTTAACCATTAGCCTTTTAACTGGCAGTTTGTGCACTTTAACTGAAGATATTTACTGCACGCCACTGAGAAAGGAAACTAATGAAATTAAACTAATGTAATGAAATGAAGGACACACATTAGCAACTACCAGCAAGCTATAAGTTTACTAAACATGCAAACGCCAGAGATTCTGCCTGACTGCATTGGCGATTGAGAAGTTTAAACCATTAAACCAAACACAGGTAAGAAACAAACATTTCTCATGCCTGCGGATTACTGTGAGCGCAGTGTTTGTATTTGCAGATAAAAAAAGTTCAGTAGGCTTACCGGTAGCCTTTTTTCATCCTTTTTTCCCCCGATGTGCTGTAAAGTTTGCGTTAGTAGTGAATTCTCTTTGCAACTGCTGTGCTGCTGCTTCGTTACAAGCTGAACGCCAACTCTACCTATTTCTAGAAAGACCGCTGCCCTGCTAATTAGCGTTGTGATTGGCTTCACCTATTCAGCGCAGCGTGCTGCCAAGCCGTGCGCCGGCAGCGTAGCACTGCGATTCAGTGTTGCAGGGAGTAGCGGAGGCAGCTGTCAATCATGTGAGCCTGCGTTCAGACACTCCTTGCAGCAGATCGCCGTGACACCTCCCACTCGATCTTGGCGTGGCGCGACACGGGAAGATCACACCCATCAGGTGAGCTGGTCTCTGCTGATTTGTTCTTCCACTGGGAGGAGGACGATGAGGCGCCACACATCCCGATGCAGTGTGGTACCTTGTGGGTCCCAGGACTTTTTGGTTGGTTTTGGAGTCTTCACCTGAGCACATCCACCTGGGGGGACTTTCACATGGAAATCCTGGACAATCCCTTTGGAGTCTGCATTCACGCTGACCACTCTTGCAAGCTTGAATTGCCCCCTCAGTGCGTTTAGGTCGCAGAGCCACACTATATCTCCGATGGTAACATTTCTTTTTGCAGTGTGCCACTTGCTGCGGATGAACAGGTTCGGACCTGCAAGTTGGCTCCAGGACCTCCAGAAGTGGCTAACTTGTGTTTGCATTTCTTGCAGTCTCTTGAAGGGGTAGGTGGTGTAGTCTACTGTTTTGAAGTCTCCAGTTTGTGTGGCTCGGCCAAGCAACAGTGTATTTGGGGTTATGTAGTTGATGCGGTCCTCACGGCTCTGAACTCTGGCATCGATTGGCCTTTCGTTGGCAAGGTTAGCGGCTAGCTTAAGCACTGTCAGGAACTCACTGAAGGTAAGGCCTCCTCCGCCACCAAGGCTTTGCAGAGCTCTTATGGTGACTTTGACAGCAGCTTTGACAGCACCATTCCGGTGGGGTGAGTCAGCTGGAAGGATTTTCCATGCCCAGCAGGTACCGTTTTTGGCAGCATACTCTTCAAGTGATTCTTTGTTCAGTTGTCTCAGGTAAGTATACATTTCTTCCAGGACAGGTTTCGCTCCAATGACGTTTGCTCCAGGATCGGACCAGATCTTCTGCGGATGACCACGGACAGAAGTGAACTTCTGGTAAGCAAGGAGGAAGCTCTCTGTTGTTAGAGTGTTTGCCAATTCGACATGGATGGCTCGGCTTGATATACAGCAGAATAGTACGCCCCATACTTTCATGCTTGCTCTCCTTTTGACATCATCCTTCACTTGATATGGTCCGAATAGGTCGACGGATGTGAACTGGAATGGCGCAGCTGGATTAACACGCTCTTCAGGTAAGTCACCCATGATTTGCTGACAGGTTTTTGCTCTTTCCTTCTTGCAGATGATGCAGTTGTTGACAACTTTTTGGGCCAGAATTCTTCCTCTGATCACCCAGGCTCTCTTTCGCATCTGCAGCAGAGTTCCTGCCACTTCGTCATGTCCCTCACTGTGTGCTTCACGGGCCAGGAGAGTGGAGACCCAGGCTTGGTATGGTAGCAGGGGAACAGCTTTATGTTCCTCTTTGAAGGCCTGTATCCGCCCTCCACACATCAGGATCCCAGTTACTTGATCTTTGTATACAACAAGCCTGTCAGTAGTTGTGTTTGGGAAGTTCACACCTTCTTGCGCTGCCAGGCATAGTTTCAGGAACACGTTTTTCTTCTCACAGACAGTGATGACGCCAGATGAAGGTATTGCCTCCCACTTTCCTTCATCTCCCCTCTTGGCATGCAAGAACTTCTTAGCCGCCCTCCAAGTCCATACAACCGTCCCAACCAGCCGTCTTAGACTGCTGAAGCGCCTTTCGTCCAATAGATTTTGGACTGCTGCTACTGTTGGTGGTGGGTTTCTGGACTTGGATTGTGCTTTGTCCTGGACTGCAATTGGGCTCTGTGCCTTCAGCTGACTTCGGGTGAGTACAGCAGTGAATGTTTTCTTCTGCATTTTCATGACGTTGTCTCTTGCCTGTGCAGCAACATCTTTCGCTGACTTTTTTGGCCACTCACCCTCAGGAAGCTGAAGGAACTGCGGATCTGACTGCCACTCGGATTTCTCGATTCGGTCATCAGGACTGGCCCCTCAGGTGATGATGTCTGCAATGTTCTCGGCACCTGGAATCCACCACCAATCTCGGATGTCAGTGCTGCTCTGGATCTCACCAATTCTGTTTGCTTAGAAGGTTTGGTATCCATAACTTTCATGCTGTATGGCACCCAAGATGGTCTGGCTGCCGACTAGATGATACCACCTCTTGACCTTGATTCAGCAGTGCTTTTGGAAGTAGTTCTTCAGCCGTGCTGCAAAAATTGCTCCGCACATTTCTGCTTTCACAGGGTCACCTTTATGGCCTCGACTAGCCTTACGACGACACCATGGCTGCAGCTCCAACGCAGGTACAGCACGGCACCATATGCACGCTCACTGCCATCAGAGAACGTGATTGCACATGGTCTTTCAGCTGGATCTGGCAGTGTGAGAGCTCTGGGGAATCTGACTTGGCTCAGCTCAGCATACTCTTCGAGGAGCTTTATGGCATCATCTCTGAGCTCTCTGGACAAGGCGGCATCCCAGGTGTCTTCTACACAGTACATGACTTTTGCCTCTTGGAAGGCCCTGTGGATCAGGATGGCTCCCTTCTGTTTTGCTGGGGCCACAAGGCCGAGAGGGTCATAGAGACCAGAGACTTGGCTTAACAGCTCTCTTCTGGTGAGTGGGTCGGGGGTTTGTTCTCTCACTTGTTCTTTTAGCAAGTCCTGGCCGAGGCGCATTTTCTTCTTCTTCTTGGAGAAGTTCACTGCAACCATGACATGTAACTTGTCATCGTCAATGGTGTAGCCGAGGCCCAGGGCTTTGTTATCCTCTTCAGTGAGTTGGTTTGGCAGGATCATGGTGTTTGACTCAATCTTCTCACCTCTCGACTTGCTCCTCCCACTTTGATCGGAGTAGATCCAGGGCTTCATGGAGAACCCTCCTGCTTGAAGGATCTGCTCAATGTTGGATGTGAGGCATTTCAGGTGGTCGAGGTTGTTGTGGGAAGTCAATATGTCATCGACATAGGCATCCTCTTCGAGGACATGTCTCTCCTCTTTGAAGTGGTTGAATGAAGGCAGGCTGGTGGTCTCTCACATGGCAACTTGGGCTATGCAACCAGCAGGTTTGTCTCTGATGTTGACTCTTGTTATGGCGAATTCTTCGATCTCTGCATCTTCTGTGTCACGCCACAGAAATCTGTGCAGGTGGACTTCTCTTTCCTCAAGCCAGACAGAGTTATACATTTTGCGGATGTCCCCTAAAGCTGCGAAGACACCAGTGCGGAACCTTAGCAGGACACCTCTGATTGGGTTCAGGACGTCAGGGCCTTTGATCAGGATGTCGTTTAGGCTGAGGCCACTGTACTTCTGGCTGCTGTTCCATACCAGTCTCACTGGGGTGGAGATTGAATGTGGATTTGGGGCTATCAGGTGACTTATATACCACACTGGCCTGGTCCAGCTCTGCAGAACCTCTTTGGACAGCTTCACTGCAGCTCTGCGGCTCACCATTTCATGGACTTGTGAGGCGTAGGCCACTTTCCACTCTGGTTCCTTTGCCAGCTGCCTCTCAGTTCTGCGGAACGTGGCTTCAACTGCTCTCTTGTTGTTGGGAAGAGATGCTGGGTCTTCTTTCCATGGGTTGGCGTGCCAGTGTGGTTCAGGGCTGTGGTGGTCTCCGGCCACATGAGTCAAGCCATCCCTCACCATCTCCATCTCCCTTTCTTCAGCCAGCGTAATTTCTTTCCCACCAGGCTGACAGTTCCTGCAACGACATCCTCCACATCTCGGTTCACAAGCTGCTCCAATGCTTTCCCATTTCCACCACTTCAGGAAGTCTCTGTTGCTAGTGGTTGTGTTGGACTGGGAGCTGGGATGTCTGGGAGACTGGGACTTTGCAGGTGAGTTCGGTGTATCTGACCGCTGCAGTGCGCATGGATCTTGCGAAGTGAGTCTTGGAGGTGTGGGCCGTTAAGATGACTTCTTCAAAGAGGTCCGGCTGTGTACCTCCAATGGTCTTGCCAAGCGGGCCATCCCAGAGCACCAGGTCACTGACGGAACGAACCTTCTGGGGTACCAACTGCCCTTCTTTGTGACTGATGAGGAGTTGGATCTCCTTTGATCTTGACAGATCTTCCAGGGAGATGTCTGAGAAGATTTTCTGCAGTTTTTCTGCCGGGACATGTCTGTGGACTTCTGCTATTTTGTCAAGTCCATAGCAGATGAGTTGGTGTGCTTTGAGTGTCCCTCTTGGGGTGCTGACACGTATCTTAAGCAGGTAGCGCTTGGTTGCAACAGACACCTTCATCCCTCCAACACCATGAACCACCAGTGTAACGTCTTTACTTCTCAGGTTCAACTTGCTTGCAGCTTTGTGCGTTATGTAGTTTGTGTCTGATGCCAGGTCAATGAGGGTCCTGACATTCTGTCCGTCATTGGCAGTGACATTGAGGAGCATTAGGATGACTGGGTACTCAGTGAGGCAGTGTTCATCTAGAAGACCTCTCTCAGCAGCATTGGAGTTGAATGCCCTGGACGCTATGTTGCAGAAGGCATCTCGACACTGCTGTGCCAGCTCTGGTGTGAGTTTGGAGAGGCTCCTGGGTGTCAGTGAGTCTTCTGCCCTCAGCCCTCACTGGACTGGACTTGGGTGTTCTTTGGGACTGGGGTCTGGCAACTGGACAGAGGAGGTAGTGGTGTTGATCTTTGCATTCTGAATTCCTGCACAGGTAAGTGGTTTTCTTGCAGCTTTCACCAGTGTGGACTTCGAGGCATCTTTTGCAGGCACCGAGTTGTTGTTTTGCATCCCTCTTCGCCGATGGCTTTAGGTTGGTTCTAAACTTTCTGCAGAAGTACAGTTTTCTTCTGTGCTTTGGGTCACCACAGACAATGCAGCCTGCTGCGTCACTGTTGGACGACACTGCTGGACTGCTGGTTGCTTTTGTTCTGGCTTGCTTCAGGAACTTGGTCTTGTCCTTGACAGGTTCAACGCCATCTTTCAGCTGGTCAAGTTGCTCATATATGGCTTCCTGTGACGTTAGGTAAGCCAGCAGCTTGTCAAAGCAGTTGTGACGGTCCACAGCATTACTCACGTCAGCAGCATAGGTGAGCCAGTCTTTCTTTAAAGTTTCTGGAAGCTTGCCCTCAATGGATCTGGTCACAATGGGGTTCTTTATGGCCTCGGCATTGTCCAATTCACTTAAGTCGTAGAGAGCTTTTTCCACTGTTTGGATGAACTCAATGACTTTTCTTGGCTGGCCGGCTTTGACTGGAGGAGTTGCTTGTAGATCTTCAATGATCTCGAGCGCGATGTTGGCTTGGTTCCCAAACCGGTTATCCAGAACTCTGAAGATTTCATTTGAGGAGCTGTAGGTCGACAGGTGTAGGTTTCCAGCCACCTTTTCATCGATGCTATCGAGCAGCTGGAATTTCTTGACCTCTCTAGACCCTGTCGGTTCACCCTGCTTCTGTAGAGCTTCCCACTCCTTCTTCCACCTGTAGTAACTTCGATGGTTGCCAGCAAACTTTGGAAGGGCTGTGGCTTTCAGCTTTATTGCTGGCACTGGAGCTGTACGGCAGACAGTGGGCTCTTCAGAGTCTGTCTTGATTTTTGCAGCTTTGATGAAGTGCACCAGCTGGGGAAGTTGCACTTCAAGCTTTGTCATGCGGTGATCAAAGTCTCTTTGCTCTGCAGCAGGAGCCCAGCGGTTCCAGTCATGGTGCGCTTCTTTTGCCTTCAGCACCAACATCTCGAAGTGCTTCAGCATGAACTCATATGCCTCCAGAGTCACATCGAGCTGGGCAGAGGAGACATTCTTGCAGTCAGCTTCAGCGATGTGTAGGGCAAGGGGCAGCTCTTTCTCCCCATATGAGTCCCAGAGTGTTTGTTGAATTAGGAGGAGCTTTGCTTCTTTAGTCCTCTGCTTACAGTATGCCTTTGTCTTCTCCAGGTCGGCTTTCTTCTCAGCGCCCAGGTCCTCAACAGTGGCTGCGTCTGCTTCTGCCATGTAGGCGGCCTCAATCTCTTCGTTCGCCTCAATGACTCTCAAGCTCTCTGCTGTAAGTTTGTTGAAGTTTTGCTTTAGCTCCTCCACAGTCATCTCTGAGTGTGTTCTTGTAATGCAGTTAGCAAGATGGGAGAAAAGTCTTTTGGCTGTGGTTCACTCTGTTTTCAGTTCTTCTAATGACTTCACCATTTTGTTTCTTTTTTTCCAGATGACTTCAAGCTTTATCCTCCAGGCCCCCAGGTGAAGTGTCTTCCCTCTCTATTGGGTTGTGGCACGAGTGGAGTCTTGCTTCTTGGTCATGCGGTTTTTCACTGTCAAGTGTATGAGCATCATGTGTTTCCCACACTTGAAAGGGAAGGACTCAGACTAAGGATTCCACTCATCTTGTGTTTTATTGATTTTCATTAGAAAAGTAGAAGTAGAAATAGAAGGTGAAAAACCTTTAAACATACAAACATAAAAATAAAATGATTAACAAAAGTCCATTGTTCAATGATTCATTATTTACACTCAGCGTGTATGAATAAATGCCTGTTTTTCCACAACAAAGCCCAAGTTAATTAGGCAACAAAGGCAAGTATAAGTTAAGTATATTTTAACCATTTACATTATTTATAAACCAGGCAGTTTTAACCTTTTTTAATCACTCTGGTCAATATGTTACTGAACAAACAAACATTCAGCCAGGTCAATATTTCCCTAAACAAACATAAATGAACAGAAAACCATTTCTAAACTAAGAACCATTTACTTCTAACCATTTTAACCATTAGCCCTTTAACTGGCAGTTTGTGCACTTTAACTGAAGATATTTACTGCACGCCACTGAGAAAGGAAACTAATGAAATTAAACTAATGTAATGAAATGAAGGACACACATTAGCAACTACCAGCAAGCTATAACGCCAGAGATTCTGCCTGAGTGCATTGGCGATTAAGAAGTTTAAACCATTAAACCAAACACAGGTAAGAAACAAACATTTCTCATGCCTGCGGATTACTGCGAGCGCAGTGTTTGTATTTGCAGATAAAAAAGTTCAGTAGGCTTACCGGTAGCCTTTTTTCGTCCTTTTTTCCCCGATGTGCTGTAAAGTTTGTGTTAGTAGCGAATTCTCTTTGCAACTGCTGTGCTGCTGCTTCATTACAAACTGAACGCCAACTCTGCCTATTTCTAGAAAGACCGCTGCCCTGCTAATTAGTGTTGTGATTGGCTTCACCTGTTCAGCGCAGCGTGCTACCAAGCTGTACGCCGGCAGTGTAGCACTGCATTGCAGGGAGTAGCGGAGGCAGCTGTCAATCATGTGAGCCTGCGTTCAGACACTCCTCGCAGCAGATCGCCGTGACACCTCCCACTCGATCTTGGCGTGGCGTGACACGGGAAGATCGCACCCATCAGGTGAGCTGGTCTCTGCTGATTTGTTCTTCCACTGGGAGGAGGACGATGAGGCGCCACACATCCCGATGCAGTGTGGTACCTTGTGGGTCCCAGGACTTTTTGGTTGGTTTTGGAGTCTTCACCTGAACACATCCACCTGGGGGGACTTTCACATGGACATCCCGGACAATGCCTTTGGAGTCTGCATTCACGCTGACCACTCTTGCAAGCTTGAATTGCCCCCTCAGTGCGTTTTGGTCGCAGAGCCACACTATGTCTCCGATGGCAACATTTCTTTTTGCAGTGTGCCACTTGCTGCGGATGAACAGGTTCAGACCTGCAAGTTGGCTCCAGGACCTCCAGAAGTGGCTAACTTGTGTTTGCATTTCTTGCAGTCTCTTGAAGGGGTAGGTGGTGTAGTCTACTGTTTTGAAGTCTCCAGTTTGTGTGGCTCGGCCAAGCAACAGTGTATTTGGGGTTATGTAGTTGATGCGGTCCTCACGGCTCTGAACTCTGGCATCGATTGGCCTTTCGTTGGCAAGGTTAGCGGCTAGCTTAAGCACTGTCAGGAACTCACTGAAGGTAAGGCCTCCTCCGCCACCAAGGCTTTGCAGAGCTCTTATGGTGACTTTGACAGCAGCTTTGGCAGCACCATTCCGGTGGGGTGAGTCAGCTGGAAGGATTTTCCATGCCCAGCAGGTACCGTTTTTGGCAGCATACTCTTCAAGTGATTCTTTGTTCAGTTGTCTCAGGTAAGTATACATTTCTTCCAGGACAGGTTTCGCTCCAATGACGTTTGCTCCAGGATCGGACCAGATCTTCTGCGGATGACCACGGACAGAAGTGAACCTCTGGTAAGCAAGGAGGAAGCTCTCTGTTGTTAGAGTGTTTGCCAGTTCGACATGGATGGCTCGGCTTGACATACAGCAGAATAGTACGCCCCATACTTTCATGCTTGCTCTCCTTTTGACATCATCCTTCACTTGATATGGTCCGAATAGGTCGATGGATGTGAACTGGAATGGCGCAGCTGGATTAACATGCTCTTCAGGTAAGTCACCCATGATTGTCTATTGTTAAAAGCGCTATAAAAAATAAACTTGAAAACTTGACTTGACTTTCTGAGGAGGCTGAAGAAGTTTGGCATGAAGGCAAATATCATTTCAAACTTCTACAGGTGCACAATCGAGAGCTTGCTGACAAGCGGCATTACAGTATGGTATAGGAGCTCCTCTGCCTACAGCCCAAAATCACTTCAGAGGGTAGTGGAGGCAGCACAGCACATCATTGGCAAGAGCCTCCCTGCCATTCAGGACATCTACCACCAGTGTTGCCTGCAGAAGGGACAGAGCATCGTTAAGGACCACAGTCACCCAGCATGACAGCTGTTTTTCCTGTTACTGTTTGGAAGGCGATGCAGAAGCGTGACTGCATGGACTACCAGACTTAAGAAGTTGTTCTATTTTCAGGCCATCAGAGTTCTTAACTCTAACACTTAATTTTTCCACACAGCACTGTATATTCCACACAGCACTGGGTCGCCTGCACTTTTCACTTTTACCGTATCACATTACATCCCAGATAGCAGAGGGACGTTGAAACGGCGCCGATTCTTGGTCAGAATGGTCGGTTTCCGTCGTAAGTCAGAAAATCAATGCTGAAACGGCGCCGTGAAACGTCGATTTCTCCGCCGTCGGAGAAGGTCGATTTATCACTGTTGAATCACCGTGGGTAAAGGTTGATCTGTCGACCGTCAGAGAAGGTCGAATATACGATGTTGAACCATCGTCACTTTTGCCAGCCAGTTTTCAACATTGGTAGGATGAACTAAATCTGGCCCGTAGCCAGGGGGGATCGGAGGGTTCGTTCGATATCCCCCCCCCGGACACACACGCCCCTCAAGATTAAGATTTATTCATTTGTTCATGTCCGATGAATATACATTGATTCATATTTAAATTTACAATATCAAATCCAGACTAATCAAAAAAGAAAAGTAGACTAAGCGAGGACGAGTTAGAAAAACGGGTTCATTTCTCCTATGTTTATGTTTACACGTTTTGTTCAGACTGCTTTACACCCCAATCCAGTGGGTGGCGGTAATGCCCCCATTTGACCCCTTTCACTGACGTCACCCGAAACCGGAAGTAAACAAACCCTGCGCCATATTGGAAGACCAACAAACTCGTGATTGGGGGAAATAACGGTAGCGCGCGGTATGTGAACCCACGAGGCACTTGGTTCATCAAAAACCTACAATGGTAAACTTTTGTGCTGTGTTAGGGTTCTAACAAAGCTGATGGGAAAAGTGAAAAGAAGTCTTTCTACAGAATACCAGCTGTGATTGAGACAACAAGCAAACCAAGGAGCTTTCTGCCAGGAGACAGAGAGAGGATTTAGCTGCTTTATGCAGAGCGGATCTGAATACTTCAAGTCTGTTTTGTTACTGGTAAGTCACTAGGCTAGAGTGTTGTAGAACATTTTTTTAAATGTTTACTGAATAAAAACATCCTTAATTTTATCAAATATTCTCTACTCTATATTTCATTTCTTTCTTTTGTTTTAATTTTCCTCCCTCCATCCCTCTTTGGATTTTAAATATAGTTTTTCCCCATGTCCAAATAATGAGGTAGGGTGGCATTTAGAAACCCATAGCCTACTGCTGACTTTCTTTATCAATGCTGCATCAAATTAATTTTGGTTATGTTTTTCTGTTTCCATGTACAGGTGTCTGCGCCGCAGGAGGAATAGGCCACAATTATAAATTATAAATAAATCATAAAATGTTTCTAAGAACTTGTTCAAGTGTGTTCTGTTCCTTATAAATGTTAAAAGTTATGCCTCATTAGATAGCTTGACAAACATTAGGAGAGGTGCATTGTTGCATGCATTTTTATATCCTGTTGTACATTAAACAGGACGTAGCCTACGCACATTGATATAAATTAAGTTTCACTTTCATGGTTGAAGTATGCATGTGTGTTCATCCTAGGCAAGAGCCCCGATGCTTTATTGTTAGCTAGTTTAATTTAGCCTGTTTTGCTTAATTTGTAGCCTTCCTGTTGTACATAAAACAGGAAGTAAAGTTGGATGAATCATCGCCGAAAATTAAACTATAAATCAACCGAAATCCGTAGTTGAATAAAGGGTGAAAGGGGGTCTATTCTCTGTCGGCCACCATCCACTTTTCAACGTCGTTTCAATGCAAACTCGTATGAGCAAAGCGGTGTTGAATCAACACCGGTGATCCACGATGATTCGACGGCGTATGGTCGAAGAACATGCCGATGATTCCCCGTCGAATCAACGCCCTTTTGTTATCTGGGATGTTTATCAACATATCACAAGACTCTGTTTACATCACAAGACTCCATTTATATATTGCCAACATTATCTCAAGACTCTGTTTACATATCACCAACAGATTTACATATTTACTGTTTCCACATTTACCGACACATCTCAAAACTCTGTTTACACAGTCAGTACTTAATTTGTCTTCAACAATGTGCAGTTATTGGTTGTCGCACATGTCAATTTTTTCCAAGGTGCAACACGGGTGCTTATAGTTAGCAAGTCAACTGTAGTCCTCAGCCATAAAAGCATCCCTGTACTGGCCATTTCTATCCTTTATTGGTTGTGTTGTTTTCAGGACAAGAGAAGCCTTTTCCTGTTGAGGGAAGTGTTGTCCAAAACAAGAGATTCTCCAGTTGTTTCGCAAAATGTCAATCAATTCCTTGTATCCAAATCTGCCATTGAAACAACTCAACTGATTGCATACAAATGTTTGCTGCTTTGCAAAAAAAGCAGGCAATGAACAGGTTCCCGAACTGTGGTTACTGCCCATGTTGTTGCTTTCTGGGACCATGACTGAGGAAGCAATTTTTTATTTTTAATTTATCTATTTATTTTTAAATTGACAGTTGGCCAGAAGCCATTATTGATTCTGGGTGAGTGTCTTTGAATCCCATGGATAAGACGATTTAAGTAGATGATCTTCAAGGCTATAGTCTTTTAAAACTACCTAATTTCCTGACATGGGATCCTTGGCCTGCTTCTCATTTTTTGATGCATGTTTCAGGAAGCAGATGTTGTTTCATTGTTCAGTGAGAGCAATTGGGGCAAGGTTGGAGAGAAGTGGTTCTTCAGAGCACATGTTGGCTTTTGGACCACCATGTTGAAGGGAAGGCTGGTATGCATCGTTTTTTACATTGTTAAAGCTATTCAAGTTGACTTTGCTCAGTAGGTTGAATAAGTTTTTCAGACTGGATGTTGGGATTTTCATCCCCTTGTAGAAATAGGTGAGTGGGTTGAACTGATGGCTTCAAAACAATAATCAAGAGAAAAGACATCTGTTCAAGGGAAAGTCACCACCTCATCACTATTTAATGGAGCACCTCAGCAGACATACATGCTTTTGTCTTGGCCAGTTAGCTCAGTTGGTTAGAGTGTGGTGCTAATAACACCAAGGTCACAGGTTCAATCACTATACTGATCAATTTTGTTCTTTACATGTGTTGTTTTCAGGACAAGAGAAACTTTTTTCTGTTGAGGGATGTGTAGTCCAAAACAAGAGATTCTCCAGCTGTTTCACAAAATGTCAATCGATTCCTTGTATCTGAATGCGTCATTGAAATAACTCAATGGATTGCAGGACACAGGATACTCAAATAAACACATAAGATTGCCTCAAAGAGAGGCACTTGTGAATCTCTTAAAAATCAGTGCTCCTTTGTAATTTCTCATTTTTCTTCATTTTGAAAGTAACTTTAATTTAATAAACTCTAAAATGTATCTTTAGTTGCTTGAATCACTCAAGACCACTCCAAAAAATAGCACTTACCAAAGGATTCAGGAAGGTAGTAGCCATTGTTAGGGTATCATTTTTGACAAAAAGACAGATAGATGGTCTTCTTCTTTGGATCTTCTCTTCTCTTATTCACCACTAAATAATACAATCGTTAGCTGCCTGCTTTTCTAGAAAGTCTGCAGTGAGAATTCACCAGTTGACCATTATTTCATTCTGAGGGATCTGACTCAGGTGTTTTTTATTTAAAGTGCACAGGATCTGATCAGAATTTGAGATCATTCGCAGCCCAAATAAAATCCTATGTGGCAACAGAAGGTACAATGGATGGTCCATCACACCATGTGAAAGAACCAGGTGAGTTACACATTGATGGGCAGTTATCACTCTGGATTGGTTCTAGGGGAACAGCCCATTATGGTTTCCATCTATCCAGCCATTATTCTTCTCTGTGCTCTCATGGAAGGTGGTCACATTTCTCTGCCTCTCCCTTCCCTTATCTTTCCTGCTTCTGTTGTCTCATCTGTCCATTGTCTATACTTTTGAGGCAAGGATCCCTGGAGGAGTAATACCTTTCCTGGTGGCCCTCGTGACGTCCTAGACTGCTCTCCCCATATCCAGCGTTAGGTGAAGCGAACCCTGGACATGCTGTCTGGGTAATTATGGCCAACTCAAGCGGCCACTAGCCTCTCCTTAACAAAGACCGTCCGTGCGTGGTGAAGAGCCACATCCTACAAGAGGTGCCCCTGTTACCATCACAGAACATGGCGGATCTAGGGGAGCATACCCCAAAAATAAGCCCAACACGTTGTTGGTAAACGTCATCCTGGGTGGCATGTCACCCTGCAGGATGAAAACAAAACCTGTCAAAGGGCGGATGAGCTCTTTTGAGCCAACGGCCAGCATGCAACCTTAGGTAGTAGCGGCGACACACCTACGGTAAAATTTTAGCTATCAAAAGGATGGAAAGCACAACAAAAAAAAAAAAAACACACCAGGGTTTCAGTCCCTGCCACTTCAGGTCCCACTTTGAATCAGTTCCCATGGGAAATGAATGAACGAAATCCCCTAAACCCTTCTGGGCGGAGTTTTCGTGAAAGAAGAGGAGAAACGGGACCCAAACACTTGCTGAAATGCAAAACTTCAACAATTTACAGTACACTAAATGTCCAGACACTGTATAAAACTGGCAGATACGAGGAATTAATCCACTGCACAAAGAAACAGTGGATTGATGTCATGAGCATTCAAGAACAGATACAGAAATCCAGTATAAAACAAACAACCAGCGGATACCATCTAATAATTTCTGCATGGAAGAATGACCAGGGCTCAAAGATTGGAGGTGTAGGCCTACTACTGTCGCCATGAGAATCAGACAACTTACTGAAAGTGGAAAGGACATCTCCACGTATAATGATAGCAGACTTTGGCGGAAACCCAAAATCTACCGTAATTGCCTGCTACAGCCCAACAAACGTCTCCGCCGAAGCAGAAGTCACCCAATTCTACCATGAGCTGAAGGTTACGACCGATGCAGTTCCAGCACACAATGTTCTCACTGTAGCAGGGGACTTTAATGCACAAATAGGTCCAGGAGACATTGCCTTTACCTACAACCATGCAACTAATCATAATGGGGAAATGCTGGTCGATTATGCCAAAGAGTTCCAGCTGATGGTTGCAAATACCAACTTTATGAAGCCACCTACCAAGTTATGGACATTTCAACATCCGTCTGGAAGCCGCTCACAAATAGACTATATTCTTATTAGGAAGAAGTGGAGAAACAGCATCAAGAATTGCCAGTCCTACTCGACATTTATGCCGCTTTTCCACTACAAACGCGGCTGAGTCGGGCTGAGCCGTGCCGTGCTGAGTCGGGTTGAGCGGGGCTGTTGGAGTTGCATTTCGACTACAACCGCGCTGAACCGTGCTGGCTGGAAGTGGGTGGACACATTGGGTGGAGTTAGCGAAAGTGGGTGGACGTCAGGTGATGTCGTTAAGCGGCGCAAACAGTGACATCAGTGAGCTTTTAAGTGGTAGTCTCACGACCCGGATAGGAAACAATAAACATGGAGGACATGGAGTCGTTAGTGTTGCTGGTCTTGGTGCTGTGGCTTGTTGTCACTGACAACACGGACAGATACTGGCAAGAGCGTATAGATGAGGCGAGGCGCATAAGGCTTCATAATTCTCGTAATTCGTAATTCTTCTCCTTCCGGGTTTGCGGTGTTTACAGATCCCAGCGTGCTTGCGGGGCGTGTGTGGGCATGTGAGGACACTCCTCCTCACCAATCAGTGCACAGGGGAGTGTCTGCTCACGCCCCCAGCCTCACTCGGCTCGGTTTGGCTCGCTTCAGCTCTACTCCAAAACCGTGCGAGTTTTAGGGGCTAAGCAGGGCTGAAGCGAGCTGAGTCGTGCTGGTTTTTGGTAGTCGAAACGCGAGCCGTGTCGGGCTGAAGTGAGCTGAAGCGAGCTGAAGTGAACTGAAAAAGGGTAGTGGAAAAGGGCCATTAGTAGCATTGGTTCTGACCAGGACCAGATTAACACTTTCTGAGGCCCGGGGCTAATTACCAGGATGAGGCCCTTCATATCGTGTCCTAATGCATGACCTCACACAAACCCACGACAGGTGCACTGACACATCAGCGCACACAGTACCAATCTATGACACACTACCGTTTAAAGCGAACTGGCAATATGAATTCAATTCAATTCAAGGGTAGATTTATTGCCATGACTCATTGCAGTAGTGTTGACAAAGCTGACAGAATAATGATGGAAAACAAAACATACGTCTGAATAGACCTATACTTAAAAATGTAGGAAGAAAGAAACTAAGAAATTAAACTTATGGTGACTTGTATTAGGCTAATCATCCCAGAAAAGGTAATAAAATGTATTTGTGGTAGATAGAAGAAAACTTATCTTAAGGTATGATTTAGATTTAAAAAAAGGGAAGTTTTGCAATACTTGTAGCTTAGTCAGATAGAATGAAAGGAAACATTATCGTGTATAGTAGTAATAATAATATTTTTAAATGAATAAATGCATAAATCAATATGTATAGCCTGTAGGTACTGTAGACCAGTGTTTCACAAACTTTTTTTCATGGTGACCCACATTTTAAAAGCCACAAACCTTTTTCGTGAAACAAGTCAATAGAGATTATATGTAATTCACAAAGTTGTAATTGACCAGTATTTAAAAACATTTTTAAAAAGCTCAATGAATACATGTTCAAAATACACACATGTCCAGGTTACTCACAAACCCAAGCAAGAAGGCAGACAGGCAAATTTATGGTGCAACATATTCGGGGTAGGCTATTTGAAATGTGCACACAAACACGCTAAAAACTATTTTACAATTAATGGAGCATATTGAGTAGGCAGCGGCGGCCCGTCAGTAAAAAAACATGACTCACCAAGTGATTTCAAAAGGCCCATTTTCTGCTCTTCCTCAATGCAAAATCATCAATGAGCTCCTCAAAGTCCAGTTGGCCCAGTATGTCATGCTCTATTGACATTAAAGTCAGATTGTTCAGTCTCTCCTCCAACATTGATGTTCTCAGTCTATGCTTGATAATGCCCAGTTTGGAAAATGACCTCTCCCCGCTGGCATTGCTGACAGGCAATGTAAGGTAAATCCTGAGTGCTATGTCGACATTTGGGAAAACATTTTGTAGATGCCTCTCTCGAATGAATGCCAGTAAGTTCCTTGGCTTTCTGTTTTCAGTGGAAACTTTTGCGAAATGTGGAGAGAAATCCGAGGACCGTGACGTCGCCCGGGATGACGCAGCCGGGGCCCCACCCTGGAGCCAGGCCCGGGGTTGGGGCTCGTATGCGAGCGCTTGGTGGCCGGGCCTTTGCCCATGGGGCCCGGCCGGGCTCAGCCCGAAGAGGTGACGTGGGCCCGACCTCCTGTGGGTTCACCACCCACAGAGGTAGCAGTAGGGGACTGGTGCAATGTGGATTGGGTGGCAGTCGAAGGCAGGGGCCTCGACGACCTGAGGAGGAGGCCCCGGGGAAGACCCAGGACACGCTGGAGGGACTATGTCTCTCGGCTGGCCTGGGAACGCCTCGGTGTTCTTCCCGAGGAGCTGGCCGAGGTGTCTGGGGAAAGGGAAGTTTGGGCTTCCCTGCTTAGACTGCTGCCTCCGCGACCCGGTCCCGGATAAAGCGGAAGAAGACGAGACGAGACGAGACTTTTGCGAAATGCACAAACTGCCCCAGTTCGTCAGGGAAATCATCCGCCAGGTCTTCATGGTATTTTGCCTGCAGGTTGACACTTTTCTCGCGTATTTCACTGAGGGACAATTTGTCTAGTTGCATTAGAAATCCGAAGTATGTGCAGGTTTCTTTGTACACTGCGTGTCTCTGCTGTAATGCACTAATCAGTTTGTCTATTATGACAAAGAATGTCTCCCGAAATTGGTCTTCTCCTGCATTGTGCACATGGTCAGGTTCGTCAGTGTCATCGGCTCGGGTGGTGCGCTTCACTGGTCGAGTCACTGTGTACTGCTGTGACAATGACAGTGATTTGGCCTGGGATTCCAAGTGTTTGAACTGGGAGCGTAAATTGGACGCA
Organism: Neoarius graeffei; assembly: GCF_027579695.1. Classification (NCBI taxonomy): domain Eukaryota; kingdom Metazoa; phylum Chordata; class Actinopteri; order Siluriformes; family Ariidae; genus Neoarius; species Neoarius graeffei. Next base: position 7,522,924 of record NC_083587.1, read on the forward strand.
AAGTCTATGAGGGACTGGAGTAATTCCACAGCAGTAACTAGGTCCAAATCCACTGTCTGCAGGGCCGGGCTTGTGATTTCAAATCTTTGCAGCACAGTATCCCATATGATGGTGAGGAATGCTGTCTCGAATCTATTCATTTTATTTGCCAGGGATTTCGCCTCCTCGCGTGTGGCCGATTTCTGATTGTCATCTTCCGCTATCTCCTTTAAAGTGTCGTGGACATTTCTGAAATTTTAAACGGAGAGATTTTGTAGCCCGTGCATGTGCCGCCCATCGCGTAGATGAAAGTCCCTTCACCGTCTCCATGCGTTTGTTCTCGTTAGACTCAAGTCCATCCATTAATATTTTACAGCGGCTAGGCAAAGCTGCGAAAAAAGTGAAAACGGATTGAATCAGCCTAAAAAAAGAACTGGCGTCATGGCAACAATCCACACTACAGACCCCAACAAGGTTCAGGGAGTGGGCCGCACATGGAATCCAATCAGCAAGGGGGTTTCTTTCCCTAATTCGAGCACGCAATCCCTTGTACGCACCTGACATGTTGGACGCATTGTCAAAGCACTGTCCCCTGCAATTTCTGATGTCGATGTGCATGTCCTGCAGCACACTTGTGACAGAGTCAAAAAGGGACTCGCCTGTATGGCTAAATATGGGCAGAAATTTCAAAAATCTCTCAAAGATTTTGCCCTCCTCAGACACATAACGCACCACAAACGTTAACTGGTCAATGTGACTTAAATCCGGTGTAAAATCCACTATCAGAGAAAAATACTTTGCGTTTTGCAGCTGCATAATGATCTCTGCTTGAACTCGCTGACCCATGAGACCAATAAACTCCTCGCATATAGTAGATGACAAATATGAGGGTGTCCCTCGCCCCTTATTTCTGTATTTTTTCAAGTGTTCATCCAGAAAGGGGTCAAACTTGCCCAGCAACTCTAAAATTCCCAAATAGTTGCCGTTGTGCACTGAGCCCAGTGTTTCGTTGTCTCCGCGGAATGCGAGCCCACGCTCTGACAAAAATTGAATTACTGCCACAATTCTCCACAGTACTTCTCTCCAGTAATTAGCCTCATCTTTGAGTTGATCCTGCAGCTCCGCGTCTATCCCACGTACCTGCGTGCGTGCAAGCCAAGTGAGCACTGCATTTCGGTGAGGCTGGCCCACTTCATGCATCTCCACCCGGTCAACGGAATGCTTCCAATCTGAAAATCCATGTGTGAAAGTGGATGATTCATGACCGAATAGTTTGCAAAAAAAAGCAAAACACGTTTCCAGTGGATGGGGAGTAAGAAAGCCATTCTCTTGCTACCTTTTCTCTGTTTCTGAGCGAGCGGCTGAACAATGTTTTGCTCAGACATCGTTTCTGACTTTTATAAGTCCTTTCAGAAGCTGAAAAATTGTCATCTTTATGTTGACAAAGTGTGGGTGCCGTAATTCCCTTTCTGACCCAGTAGGTACGCATCTCCTCATTAACTTCTCCCCAACATGCAACATCGGTCGATGTATCTGTTTTTGCCCCTGCCTCAGAATCAACAGGCTCCTCCGCTACATTACCTGCCGCTGGTTCTTCTCCATCACTTGTTTCTTCAGAGGAGATTGTATTGCTAGCAGACTGGCTAGTTGTGTTGGTTAGTTGGCTAATGGCCGTTGGTTGCTGTCCATCGCTGACAGTTGCATCTTCGCTGGTAGCCGCTACAGCAGGCTGACTAGTACTCCACATATTGGTTAGTTTGGGTGTTTTCTTAAGTAATTCTGTCACTCTTTCATGTTTTATTGCTTGTACTTTTCTTTTTTTGGCCCTGCTCTCATGTTTCCTTTGACCCGACATTTTCGCTTGTTTTTTACTCTACTTCTACTAACTTTAGTCACTTGACATCAGCAACCGGAGGCCCCCCCTTGGTGGTGAGGCCTGGGGCTGCAGCCCTTTGAGCCCATTCTTTTAATCCGGCCGTGGTTCTGACCACCGCACCATCTCCTGCACCACTTGCTTAAGTCTTAGATCGTCTAAAAGGCCAGAGGTCAACCCAATGAAAAATATCGACTGGAAGCTGGTTTCTTCAAAAACAACCATCCGTCAACAATTTGTTATTGATGTGAGAAACCACTACGACATGCTTTCACAACCAGAGGACGATATTGAGACAATTTATAATATCACCAAATGTACTGAGGAGGTTGCTCTATCAACTCTGCCCAAAACGAAGAAGCAAAAATCTCTGCCACTAAATGCTCATGTTTTGGTTAAGGAAGCACAAAATGCTGTCATCGCCGCCAGAAAGCAACATCTGGGTAAACCATTATTGGCTTCACTTTGAAAGATCAACAAAGCTCAGAGACGGCTTGACGAAGCTTATGCCAATGCTGAAGCAGAATATATCCAGGGCAAAATTGATCGACTGCCACCCAAGAATGTAAATCATCAGCATGTCACTGCCTGGGTAACTATCAAAAGACCTTACGGGACACAAGAGCAAACCATTAATTCGTGTAAAAGGCGGCTCAGCTTCGGAAAGGAAAAAGAACTGGTTAGACCATTTCAAAAACCTCCTAAGTGCAACTCCACCAACCTCGAGTGAACAGGAGCTACCAAAGATCCAGATCGCTGACACTCTTAACATAAGCACGGAACCCTTCATCATGGAAGAGCTCAAAGCAGTAACTAGTACCTTAAAAGACCAAAAATCACCAGGTCTTGACAATATTCCTACGCTTATATGGAAAGACTCAACCTTCCATGACCTTTTGCTGCACATCTGTAACCACACATTTCTCCACCTAAACCCCCTGTCAGCATGGCGGAAGACCGGCATCATTCCCCTACCCAAAAAAGGAGATCTGACCCTACCATCAAACTATCATGGCATAGCACTGTCTGTGATAGCTTCCAAGATCTACAATAAGCTCCTATTATGGCACGTTGTCCCTGAAGTTGATCCTTTGCTGCACAAAAATCAAAACGGATTCAGAAAAGGACATTCAACAATCTCATCACTACGGCGTATCATTGAAAAAATGTGGAAGCATTGTTAGGGTTTTGCTGGGATTCGAACCTGGTTTGCTGGTGTGATAATCCAGCAAACCCCCACTAGGATGACTCAAGTGCAGAGGCATGAGGCGGAAGTAGAAAAGTATCAAAAAGTTTATTTACAAAATATATACAATCCAAGGGAAAAAACAAAAGAATAATCCAAAGCTCAGAAGATATACAAAAATAAAAATATCCCAAGGTTCAATGTCCAAAATCCAACTAAGAAAAGAAGAGGCAAAACCTCAAACACTCAGAAGATTAAAAGGTCAAAACAAAATCCACAAAGTCCAAAAGAAAGAAGCAAAAACCAAGAATACAAAGACACAGGCAAGGTAGATGGGACAGAGGGAACGAGCACTAACAGCATAGCATAGGAAAAAGACTCCGTGACAAGGCAACAAACAGAGGGGTATTTATACACACAATAAATTGAACACAGGTGACACTAATGAAGACAAAACAGGCAATGAAGACAAACACAAAACACAGGAACAGTGGCGGCCTCTAGAGGCCAAAACAAACATGACAAGAAAGATAACAGTGGCCTCTAGAGGCCAAAACAGTCCCAGTCCTAACAGGACCCCCCCTCCAGGAGTGTCTCCTGACGTTCCCAGGGCGATCCGGATGGGCCGAATGGAAGTCCCAGCATAGTCCTTTATCTAGAATGTCCCGGGCGGGGACCCAACAGCGTTCCTCAGGGCCATAGCCCTCCCAATCTACTAGATATTGAAGCCCACTGCGGACCCGGCGGGAGTCAAGCAGGCGATGCACGGTGAACACAGTCTGACCCTGGAAGATGCGGGGGGGTGGGGGGTTCCTAGGGGCAGGGGCATACGTGGACGTCAGTACGGGCCGCAACAGGGAAACATGGAATGTGGGGTTGATCCTCAGATTCCGGGGCAACTGGAGCCGGTAGGCAACAGGGTTCACCCTGCGCACCACCTTGAAGGGGCCAATGTAGCAAGGAGCAAGCTTGCGGTTCTCCACCCGCAGCGGAAGGTCCTTAGTGGACAGCCAAACCCACTGCCCAGGGCGGAAAGCGTGTGCAGGTCTTCTATGGCGGTTGGCCTGAGTCTGGTTGGTTCTGGAGGTCTGGATGAGGGTCTTCCTGACCTTGCTCCAGGTCTTGCGACACTGTCTCACATATTGGTTGACCGAGGGCACCCCCGCGTCCTCCTCCTGGTCCGGGAACAGAGGTGGCTGGAACCCGAATTGGCACTGGAATGGCGACAGCTTGGTGGCCAATGACTGCAGGGTGTTGTGGGCGTACTCTGTCCATGGCAGCCAGGTGCTCCACGATGTCAGGTTATCCATAGCCAGGCCTTGCAGGGTGGTTTCCAGGTCCTGGTTGAGCCTCTCCGTCTGGCCATTGGACTGTGGGTGAAACCCAGAGGAGAGGCTGGCAGTGGCTCCGATGACCTTGCAGAACCCGTGCCACACTCGGGAGGAGAACTGGGGCCCTTGGTCTGAGATGATGTCCTGCGGGAGACCAAAGACTCAGAAGACATGAGTGAATAATAGTTTAGCAGTTTCAAGAGCAGAAGGGAGCTTGCACAGTGGTAAAAAGCGGCAGGCCTTGGAGAATCTGTCAACTATGACCAATATGACAGTGTTACCTTGTGACTCAGGGAGACCCGTGATGAAGTCGACTGCCACATGGGACCAGGGATGCCGGGGAATGGTCAGAGGATGCAGGAGACCCTGGGGACGCTGTCATGGGTTCTTGGTTCTGGTGCAGACCTCACAGGACAGGACAAATGACCTTACTTCCTTCTCCATGTTAGGCCACCAGAAGCGTCTTTTCAGGAAGTCCAGGGTCCTCCGAGTTCCCGGGTGGGCGGTGAGAGGGGAAGAGTGACCCCACTGGAGAACCTTGGCCCAGGCTTGATGTGGAACATACAAGAGGCCCGGTGGCCCTGTCCCAGGACCGGGGTCCTGGCGTTGGGCTCGTCGGATGGCCTCCTCAATACCCCAGCGGACAGGGGCCACAATCCGGGACACAGGGATAATTGGCCCGACTTCACTCTCCCTGTTAGTGGCAGAGAACAGCCTGGACAGTGCGTCAGGTTTGGTGTTCTTGGAGCCGGGGCGGTATGAGAGGGTGAAGTCAAACCGACTGAAAAACAGGGCCCACCTAGCCTGTCGTGGGTTCAGTCTCTTGGCTTGCTGGAGGTACTCCAGGTTCTTGTTGTCCGTCCAAACCAGGAATGGATGTTGCGCTCCCTCCAGCCAGTGCCTCCACTCCTCAAGGGCCAGTTTGACCGCTAGCAGTTCTCGATCCCCCACATCGTACCGGGACTCCGCAGGACTCAGGCGGTGGGAGAAGTAAGCGCAGGGGTGCAGCTTTCCTTCCGAATGTTGAGAGAGCACCGTGCCGACCCCGCTGTCCGAGGCGTCCACCTCCACGATGAATGGTTGGGAGGTGTCCGGGAGGACCAGAATGGGTGCCGTGCAGAAGCGGTGCTTGAGGTCTTTGCACGCCTTTTCCACCTGAGGAGACCAGACATAAGATCCACCTGTCCCTTTGGTGAGGTCCGACATGGGTGCTGCTACAGAACTAAAGTTCCTGATAAACTTGCGGTAGAAGTTAGCAAATCCTAAGAACCGCTGAACCTCTTTGACGGACTTGGGAGTGGGCCAGTCCCGGACGGCCAGGGTCTTGGCTGGATCCATTTGGAGTTGGCCTGTCCGTACAATAAAACCCAGAAAGGAGACCTCGGGAACATGAAATTCGCATTTCTGGGCCTTGGGGAACAGATTGTTCTGTAGCAGCCTCTGGAGAACCTGGCGGACATGGTGGCGGTGCTCCTGCACAGTCTTGGAAAAGATAAGGATGTCGTCGAGGTAGACAAAAATGTACAGGTTAATCATGTCTCTCAAGACGTCGTTGATTAGGGCCTGAAAAACAGCTGGTGCGTTGGTGAGTCCGAAGGGCATCACCTGGTATTCGTAGTGCCCAGATGGGGTGTTAAAGGCAGTCTTCCACTCGTCTCCCTGTCGGATACGGATGAGGTGGTATGCGTTCCGTAGGTCCAACTTGGTGAAGACGGTGGCGCCTTGGAGTAGGTCGAATGCTGTGGACATCAGTGGAAGGGGATATCGGTTGCGCACAGTGATCTTGTTCAGGCCCCTGTAGTCAATACATGGTCGGAGCCCCCCCATCCTTCTTGCCGACAAAGAAGAAGCCGGCACCAGCAGGTGAGGTGGAGGGTCGAATGAACCCAGAGACCAGGGCGTCTTTGAGGTATTCCTCCATGGCCTTGCGTTCTGGCTGAGAGAGGGAAAACAGTCTGCCACGAGGAGGGGTAGTCCCAGGGAGCAAGTCGATGGCACAGTCGTAGGCCCGGTCCAGAGGAAGAACGGTGGCCCTGCTTTTGCTGAATACCTCCTTCAAATCCCAGTACTCTGTGGGAACTTGAGATAGCTTGGTGAGATCAGGGGGCTCAGCAGGAGACACAGGAGAGCTAGAGAGCAGACAAGAGGCATGGCACGCAGGGCCCCATTCCACAACCTGGCTTGTTACCCAGTCTATGCGAGGGTTGTGGCGGGTAAGCCAAGGAAGGTCTAGAATCACTGGGAACTCTGGTGAAGGAATCAGGTGCAGGGATATTTCTTCCTTGTGACCTTGAGACTGGAGAAGTAACTTGGGTGACTCTTCCATCACCTAACGCTTGGCCATCGAGGGCAGACACAGACAGTGGGACTTCAAGAGGCGCAGTCGGGACATTGATACTTTGGGCGAAATGGATATCCATAAAGTTTCCAGCCGCCCCTGAGTCTAACAAGGCTTGACAAGAGTGGACGGGCTCACCCCAGGAGATGGAGAGCGGGATGTAGATTCCTTGGCCAGGGAGTCCGGGAGAGAGGGTAGGCCCCGTCACAACCCTCCCTCGGCTGGACGGGGTGGTCCTTTTCCCAAGAGCTCGGGACATGATGCTCGGAAGTGACCAGGCTTGCCACAGTAGATACAGCACTTGTCCCTCCTTCTGCACTCTCTCTCGGCTACAGAGAGACGAGTATGGCCAACTTGCATGGGCTCTGGACAGTCACTGGAGGAGGTAGATGGGCTCCATGTAGAGGCAGTGAGGCCGGGGAGACTCAGGACTTGGCGGCGTTCTCTAATCCTGTTGTCCAGACGAATAGCATGTGAGATCAGAGTTTCGAGGTCACTTGGGCATCCGATAGAGGCCAGGCCATCTTTGATAGGGTCAGACAAACCATGGTGAAAGGCTGAAACCAGGGCTGCTTCGTTCCATCCGCTGACAGCTGCGAGCGTCCGGAACGCGATGGAGTAGTCCGCGACGCTTCCTTCTTGCCGGATGGACATGAGCTTCCTGGCTGCATCTTTACTGGTGTCCGCCTGGTCGAAGACCCGAAGCATCTCTTCAGTAAACAGGTCAAAATCAGAGCACTCGGGTCCCCGTCTCTGCCAGATAGCTGTTGCCCAAGCTCGTGCCTTACCAGCTAACAAGTTTATCATAAAGGTGATCTTGCGGCAATCCGTAGTGTAGGTGGTAGGCTGGAGCTCAAAGGTGAGTTGGCACTGGGTAAGGAACTCCCGGCACTCACCGTGCTTGCCGTCATACCTCTGTGGTGCAGGAAGGCTGCGTTCGTGAGGTGAAGGAGACAGTGTGGTGGGAGGCACTGGAGCAAGATCAGGAGATGCAGGCAGAGGTGTCAGCTGTGCCAGGGTTTTCCCAATTTGCTGAAGCAGTACCTCATGGCGAGCAAGGGCCTCACGTTGGCTTGTGAGTGTTCATCCATGGTCACTCCGAAGCGTGTCAAAACTGCCATAATTCCCTGAAGGTTGGCTGGGTAGACAGTTAAAGCAGCCTCTGCTGAGTCGGTCATGACGGAGTCTTTCTGTTAGGGTTTTGCTGGGATTCGAACCTGGTTCGCTGGTGTGATAATCCAGCAAACCCCCACTAGGCCACCAGGGGGATGACTCAAGTGCAGAGGCATGAGGCGGAAGTAGAAAAGTATCAAAAAGTTTATTTACAAAATATATACAATCCAAGGGAAAAAACAAAAAGAATAATCCAAAGCTCAGAAGATATACAAAAATAAAAATATCCCAAGGTTCAATGTCCAAAATCCAACTAAGAAAAGAAGAGGCAAAAACTCAAACGCTCAGAAGATTAAAAGGTCAAAACAAAATCCACAAAGTCCAAAAGAAAGAAGCAAAAACCAAGAATACAAAGACACAGGCAAGGTAGATGGGACAGAGGGAACTAGCACTAACAGCATAGCATAGGAAAAAGACTCCGTGACAAGGGAACAAACAGAGGGGTATTTATACACACAATAAATTGAACACAGGTGACACTAATGAAGACAAAACAGGCAATGAAGACAAACACAAAACACAGGAACAGTGGCGGCCTCTAGAGGCCAAAACAAACATGACAAGAAAGATAACAGTGGCCTCTAGAGGCCAAAACAGTCCCAGTCCTAACAAGCATAATAAGGAACTGACGCTATGCTTTGTGGACTTTCGTAAGGCATTCGATTCGATAAGTAGACAAGCCATGTTCGACATTCTACCACTCTATGGAATTCCTGAACCTATTGTTGAGGCTATAAAGTCATTATATATTAATACCGAGGCTACTGTTATTTCGCCAGATGGAGAGACAGAGTTTTTTGAGATCTCAACTGGGGTACTCCAAGGCGATACCCTCGCTCCTTTCATCTTCGTCATTGTCCTCGACTACATACTTCGCCTATCCCTTGACAATCTGAACGTCAGGGGTCTACAGATCCAACCTAGGCATAGTCGAAGACACCCGGCACAACACCTAACAGACCTTGACTTTGCAGATGGCTTGGCGCTGATCACAGAACTAGTCGAAGACACTGAAGCGCTGCTCCAGTCCCTAGAAAAGGCAGCCGCCCTTATTGGGCTTTATTGTAACGAGAGCAAGACAGAGTACATCAACACTACTGAAAGCTCCCACAATCTGAAATCTCTTTCTGGAGCAAACATTAAAAGAGTACAAGACTTCAAATATCTTGGAGCATGGATAATGGACTCTGAAAAGGACTTTAAAGTTCAAAAATCGCTAGCCTGGGCAGCTTGTAACAAGCTTCAAAAGCTCTGGCACTCAAACTTGCCAAGGGATTATAAAGTCTTCCTGTTCCAGTATCTAGTTGAACCACTTCTTCTCTATGGTGCAGAGACCTGGACTTTAACAAAATCAACTCAAAGAAGACTGGATGGGACATATACAAACCTTCTTCGCCGGGTGCAGAATATTCATTGGTCTGAGCACGTAACAAAAAAGAGAATTTATGGAAACCTACCCTCTATTTCAGATACTCTAATGCATCGATGTCTCCAGTTTGCTGGACACTGCTTAAGATCAGAGAGCGAGGTCATCTCAACTCTTCTGCTATGGAACCAAAGTCTCCCAATCCGTAACCGCAAAATGACATACCCACAAATGCTATCAAGGGACTCGGGTATCAAAGTTAGTGAACTGATACCCCTTTTCCACCAAATCAGTTCCAGGGCTGGTTCGGGGCCAGTGCTGGTGCTGGTTCACAACTCGTTCAACTTGCGAGCCAGCTGAGAACCAGTTTGCTTTTTCATAGCTCACGGTGCTAAGGGAAGCTACGTCATTATGTCGCTGTATGTGTCAGTTACGTCATTGTATACGTCAGTTACATCGCTACATTTACATAAACCTTGGCACGAATATTGAAGCAAAAACAACACGGAAGAAACAGCAGCAGCAGCAACAACAACAATAATAATAATGGATGGCTTCGCGTTTGTACAGCTGCTGCTTCTCGTCGCTTAAAAATGGCGATCTTTCATGGTCTTGTTATTGTTGTTGGTCTTAACTCCCCCCCCCCCCCCCCGCTGACGTAAGCGGTTCTTTCCTCTGGCCCAGCAGAGTGTTGGTGCTAGCCTGGAACCGGTTTTTCTGGCCCCAGAGCCAGTTCTTTGTCAGTGGAAACAGAAAACCCGGTTCCAAACTAAGCACTGGCCCCGAACCGGCCCTGGAACTGCTTTGGTGGAAAAGGGGCATGAGTCAGGCCATGAGAGACCATGCTGTGTGGCATGCTATTGTTGCTGACATCCCGGCCTCGGTTGCCGAAGGATGATGATGATACTTTTGAGAGACTCTCTCCACACTGCTCTCCAAACTAAAAATCATGGAATTGATAAACTGGTCTCTTCACGCAATTGACACAATCTTTTCGACGAGAAGCCTGGGTTCGGGGGAACCAGCCTGTCCTGCTGGAACATTCGCAGCTGGCTACACAATGGACGCATGGGAGAGGTGGCTGGTCGTGTGCCTGGCGGTTCTTTCTGTGGAGGACATTGAAGACATCTACCTATTCGGAACCATGATTACAGGACTTTTGCTGATTGGATTAGGCATTGCCCTGGTTTATCGAGGAAATCAGAAAACGGTGACAGCTGTCCAAAGCCCCATAAAGCTGCCCGACATGATTGAAGTGGTGGGCAGTGCTGTTGGCACTCAGACTGTGGCTATTCAGAACTTGAACCACAACATGGATAACATCATGGAGAAGCTTTTGGCTTTGCAAAGGAAAATGGATCGATTCGGAGACCAGAATGGACAAACAGAGTAGTCATGTAAAGGAATGCATCTACTCGCCCCAAGACCAAACAATCCCAATCTTATCTGCTTTCAGCTCCCTCACACAGCACTGGCCTTGGCCAAGGCCTTTGCTGGGGAAACAACTCCCCCTGAAGGTCACTGCTGTGAGACTCTCTCGTATTCCACTTCCCACGGTCACCGCTTTTACCCCCAGTGTGACAAGTGGGTAAGCGCCGTCTTCGGCTGCAGGACTGGACTGCTTGTTTGTGCTGGGTTACCTATACCTCTGCCCCTCCCCCCTTACCCCCTCCCATGATTGCCCCCTCCCTCACCCCCTTCCCCCTCGAGTCCCGAGTTTTCATGTTGTAAAGTGTACTGTGTCATTTTTGTGCTTATGTGCTGAGGTGTTTTTTTTATGTTCCCACACTGTACTCCCCACAGGAGCATAGTGTGGGGGTTGCTTTTTTTCTCCTCCCCTCCCCTCATGTTACTCTGTATTTTTCATCCCTGTCTTCCTATCCTGTCTACTCCCCCTGTGGCAATTGTATGTATGTGTATATATACGGACAGGTTGATGGCTAATTTCGCTGGTACTTGTGACTAAGTGACAATAAAGGGTTCATTCATCATCATCATTATCTGTAACTGCTTATCCTGTGCAGGGATAAGCAAGCTGGAGCCTATCCCAGCTGCCTATGGGTGAGAGACAGGGTACACCTCGGACAAGTCACCAGATCATCACGGGGCTGACACATAGACAAACAACCATTCACACCTACAGTCAATTTAGAGCCACCAAATAACCTAACCTGCATGTCTCTGAACTGTAGGGGAAACCAGAGCACCCAGAGGAAACCCACGCAGGCACAGGGAGAACAGACATTCTCCACACAGAAAGGCCCCCATCGGCCACTGGGCTCAAACCCAGAACATTCTGGCTGTGAGGCAACAATGTTAACTGCTACACCACCATGCCATCTCCAATTATGGTTTCACTCTTGTATTTGCAAGGTACTGCTTTATCACTCAAAGAAGGTCTGGCATGTTTTGCACTGAACGGATTGTGGAACTTTTTGAATAAATGTTCATATGTATCTGATTATTCTAAAATTTCAAACAATGATTGAGATAATGGATTCACACTCCAGGTTGGTGATGTCAAAATTCCCTGAAACTTGCCACAAACTTGTTAGCACTGACGTTAAAATGACAGTAAATGTGCTAAAATCTGGGTAACATTCAGAGATATATTGCAGTACTTAGACAAGTTAGTAGCAGCAAATACACAGATGAGAAGTCTTCTTCCGACAATAATTAAGAAACTTGTGGAAAGACTTTGCAGCTTTCACTGGTATTTCTTCCATATAGCGTTCCAGTGCTCTCCCAACTGAGCTGCTTTGCCCGAAAATCAGTAACATCTGAAACAAAAATCAGATGCTTGGTCCAGGAGCAAGGTGAATCCAATTTTTTCTGATGACCACATTTGTAGAACAAGCCCAACCCTGCCACCATCAGAGCTCTGTTCTAATGCTCCCCGAGCCACCATATTGCATCCAGTGCACTGATTTCTTTAACTGCATGGGCCAAATTTCACAGCCATGACCCATTTTCATCTTTAAGAAAAGTTATTTCTTTGTCCATCATTCAAAGTGGGCAAAAATTTTTAAAGGTTCCACTGAGAATTGGACTCAAATGACTGGATTCAAAGGCCAGAGTACTAACTGTTACACCATGGAACCAAGTTATGCTCCACTTTTATTTTTCAGAAGATGAATACAGACCCAGGGCATTGCTAGTCATAAAGCTCTACTGGGGCACAGCCCCCCCATATCAAAGGTTTATGGTAGTTATTGATTTTCACCCTGGCAAAACTGCATAGTTTTTGTAGCTTATATACATGCTAGTATGCACTGACTTTTGAGTGCTATGGGATTCTGTAGATTAGAACTAACTAACTACTTTTTACAATGCAGTGAATTACTGAAGGTTGACAGCCATAAATCAATTGCATACAGCATCAACAACTAGAATCACTTTTGCCAGCTGACAGAGCATAGCTAAATGATGATAATATTAACATACAGCTAGATCATCTTACCTCCCTCCACCTTATCCACATCTCTCCTTACTGTTTCTCTCCCTGCCTCTGTTTTGGATGAAGAATTTCCTGATGTCCATCTGCAGAGGTAATTCAGTAATGTTTAGTGGTATAGAACATACAGCTTCACTTAAAAATATATACTTTTGAACTTGAACTTGCGTGGCATCACTGTACGTTCCTTTTCGCATGCTTGGCTGCATGTGTGTTCCCTACATCCACATGGATGTGCACAGATACACAGAATGTGCGTCTTATGTATATTTAGGGACAGAAAGTTGCCTACATTGATGCACCTTGAAGTAGAAAAACATTCACCCTATTCCTGATATTATCGATCTAAATTAACCATAGGCTATTTTCAGGCTGTACTATCTTTACTTTTAAGCTCATGGTCATTATACGGGCCATCCATCTACATGCTATAATGATATAATCTATTTTGTTTTTTCAGGACAGTCTAGGTTATGATAATATTTGCATATTTCCATCAGGCTTTTCTGTCAAGGCAAAACATTTTGCGTTTCTGAATTTTCCATGTTCTTGAATGTATGCCACTATATGAAGCATGGCAACCGAAATATCTTTTCATACTTGTGTGGATTGTTTGTAATCTGGAAACATAAATATTATGATAGTGAGATAGCCTACTGTATGTCTTAACAATATTTTGTAAATCTATATCATGTACCGACATAAGTACATAATGTAAGCTACATTAGAATATCAGTCCAAAGTTGGAAACAAATTGTTGCTGTAATTTGCTGTTGCTGTAATTTCAAAACCAGATTAATTGCGAAAGGCAAAAGGCCCAGATGAATACTTTATACCATTGGAAATGTTAGAGATTGTTGTTTATTTTGATGGATGTTTTGTTGTGTAAACTCAGGAGTTAGTGAGGTATTGTGTCGACAAGAAGGATGTGGAGATGGATGCAGAGCTGTATGCAGAATATGATTAAATTTGATGTGAATTCATTGATGTTAATTTTTGCAAACCATTGATCACAGCAACTAGTGGGTAGCACCATTGGGAAGCTCAAGTCATGTGGTTTCACATGATATATGTGTGTGATGAGTATTCCACCAGCAATTTAATAGAGACGAATGGGTGCGGTTTGATCGCATCAGTCGTATAGTCTACAACCCCTGGCAAAAAATATGGAATCACTCCTGGAGGATGTTAATTCAGCTGTTTTACTTTGTAGCACAAAAAAAAAAAAAAAAATCACATATATGACAAAATTATTTAATTTAACAGCTGAACATTCTGGCTTTGTAAAATATACCTCAAAAAAATTAAATGAATTTTTTGTAATTAATGGCATATTTTTTTCAAGATCAAGTAGAAGAAAAAATTATGGAATCACTCAACCATTCACACGACCATGCATTTCCTATGCATAAAAAAAAACAAGAAAAGAGAAGAAATGAAGGAAAGAAAAGAGGTATTAGTGTTTGGGTTGGTAAACCTAATCTTCTGGAAAGGTATTGGGTTGGTAAATGTGACTGGGAATGTCAGTGTACGCTTATGGTGAGTGAGGCGTACAAGCTAGGTGGACAGGATGGGCCTAACTATCGTCCCCCCCCCCCTTTTGGAGTGAGGACTGTTCAAAAGGCTTGATTTGATTGTTATGGAAATCGATATGAGGGCGTTTGATTAGGCCTGGATGTCCTAATGCGATACGCGACGGGGGACAGTTTTCCACGATCGAAAGGTCCCAACCAGTGTGGTAGGAACTCGTCTCATATCATCTCTAGCTGCTTTATCCTGTTCTACAGGGTCGCAGGCAAGCTGGAGCCTATCCCAGCTGACTACGGGCGAAAGGCGGGGTACACCCTAGACAAGTCGCCAGGTCATCACAGGGCTGACACAGACACAGACAACCATTCACACTCACATTCACACCTATGGTCAATTTAGAGTCATCAGTTAACCTAACCTGCATGTCTTTGGACTGTGGGGGAAACCGGAGCACCCGGAGGAAACCCATGCAGACACGGGGAGAACATGCAAACTCCGCACAGGAAGGCCTTCGCCAGCCACAGGGCTCAAACCCGGACCTTCTTGCTGTGAGGCGACAGCACTAACCACTACACCACCGTGCTGCCCCATGGTAGGAACTTTTTTAGAAAAAAAAAAAAACTCCTACCAGCTTGGTAAAGTTAAAATACAGGACTTTGTCGCCTATTTGATATTCGTGATGGGAGGCTTTTCGGTCGTAGTAGGCCTTTTGCCCTTTTACGCTTGCTTCTATTTATCTGTTGAGGGGTCTGACCTCTGTAACAGGTCTTTTAATCTCAGCCAACTGGGCTTTTAAAGAATCCAGCTCTGAGCGGAACTCACCAGGTTGGTCTGAGTCACTGGTGTCGGTCATCTCTACTCCTACGTTTAGAGCTACGGTCGGAACGCTCCTGCCGTTTCTGGCCAGAGCGGGGATGACGGTCTTGCTGCCAGCCACCTTGTTCCCTACGACCCTTCTCACATGATGAGAGGTGGTTGCCATAGTCACTGTGGACTTGCCTTTGGTCCCTCCTGGCCTTACCTTGCCGATTCTTCCACTCACCCTGGTGATGGCTCGGCAAGGGGCGGTTCGGACCGGGATTTCTCCAGGGGGGGGTCCCCCTTTTGGAGCTTCACCTCCTAAGGCTAGCAGGGGCCCGTCTGCATCCTGGAGCCTAAGGACTCTGGGTTCATCATCGTTTGTCTGTGGTTTTGACAATGGTCTCCCAGGTCATTTGGGCTAGTTGCCTAGTTTCCCCTCATTGAGTAGAAACCTTGTCGACACGCCAGTGTGACTTGAGTCTGCACGCTTGGGTGGAGGTTATGCAAGAAGAGGGATTTGAAGCCTCTATCTTCTTCCAAGCCTGGTGCACTACTACCCTGGAAATAGGCAGTACGTAGCCGTCTATAATATTCCCGAGGCGCCTCAGACCATTTCTGTTTCATTTGTATGGCACACGATGTCGCGGAGGTTTCATCCGTGTATGGCGCATATTCTTCCCTCATGCAGTTATTCGAAACTTCGCAACTATCGCGAACGTTTGGGGTAGAGTCTCTAAAGAAGCACGAACGCTGCTACTGGAGGTCTTCCAGATCAGTTTAAGTTTCTCTCGTGTTGTGGCTTTCGGTACGTCCATCAGGCATCGGTCAATTTCTCATAAATAATCATTTACATTAGTTCTTTTATTGTCGGGATCGAATCGCTCAACATCTTTGGCAAGTAGGTCAATTTGCCGTAAGCGAAGGGTTTGGTGCACGCTCTTGTGCGACCTTCTTGGCTCTCCTGAGTACTCACTATCTAGGCTACTCTGGTGTTGCTCCTGTTTCACACTAGATTCATAGCCTGATTCATCCGAAGATGGATCAGGGATACTGTAGCACACTGACCTGGGTGTGCTATGGTTCTGGGCTCAGGGTGAGCACAGTACGGCTCCACCCTGGCTAAACGACGAAGTCGTGTAGCGAGTTGATGAAGTTTGGCGGGGTGTCTGGTCCTCGACCAGGTAATCTATGGTGTCCGGTTTGGACGCCTCTTCCCGCTCTGAGCTTCGGCGCATTGTTGGGCATCTTTCATGCCCCTCGTGCTCTTCTTTGGGGGTCTGCTTCTCGGCAGCCCTCTTGGCAGCCTTTTTGGCTTTCTCTAGCCTTCAGGCGCAATCGAGGGAGGTTTTCAAGAGCTCACACTCCCTATGTAAATCATTATTATCGGCTGCCAGCTCGGCGTTGCTGGTGGTCAGCCTGTCAACCTCTCCGTGGAGGCGTCTGATTTCTGAATCAGTATTTTGGAAGTATGACAGGAATAGCTTGCCTAGTGCCGCTTGGACACTAATAGTTGTTCCTTTTGGATTTCTCATATGTTTTATTGAGTTATCTATGTTATTTTGGCATTCACTCTTACTCATGTTCCTAATGTTTGCCTTTTCGGAGGCAAAGCAGTGAATGAGGTCTGCGATGACCTGAAGGAGAGACACGTCTTGAGCGTTGTCTTCAATTTCTGAGACACGAGGGGATGCCATTTTACTTAGATTGGATATTATGTAATTAATTATTCAATGAGTTAATTTATTAATTTTTATTAATTAATATTAACTACGTAATTAATTAATCAAAGTTTGGTTTTGTTTGGAGATGCTATCTCTTATCCTAAGTTATGAATAGGTTATTAGTATTTGTGATATGGTTATCACGCTACTGTTAACCGTCTAACACACCTGGGGATATACCTTGGCAACTGCTGAATCAAACTGATAGTTTACCTGTTGTTGCAACAATATTCAAGAAGTCTACACCAATCTCCTCACACGGGGCACCAATTTAACGTAGGTGCAATTGGTAATTAAGTGATCAGTCTCATTAAATAATACCATTAATTGTGGTGCTTAATAATAAATTACCAAACAGCTAAATTATGGTATATTCCAAATTATTATGATCACTTACTGTATTACATAACTCATATGCACCTTGGAATTCTTTTGAGATTGGGCGACTTCAAAAATATCGGGACAACAAATAAACACACAGTTTCAATAATTAATTGAATTTATAATAGCAAAGATAAAAAAAAAATGAATAATAGACCCCTTCACATGTTTGTAAACAAACCGACCGTTGCCAGGATGCACGCGCAGCCTGGACCCAGAAACAATGGTGCTGCCCATAGACCGGCATTATGAGCTGTCAGATTATGCCAAACAATTGTCGTTACAAGATCGAGAATCAGGGATCCCAGACGTCCACTATTTAGTGGAATTCCGCTATTTTCTAGCGAAAGTGTTTTTTTTTTTTTTAAATCTCTTGTATATCCATTAAAAATATGTTTAAGTAAAATGACCAGCAGAATACGTTCCGATTTGGTTTGCTTGTTTAGTGATGTTTTCGTCAGCTTCGTTTGTTCTCGTTGACATTCGGGAACACTCGGAAGTTAAATTGATGTAAATATCGCGAGACTGTAAGCGATAGAATGAGACAATATGGCTGTGCCCATTTGCTAGAAAACATGTTTTAACTCTGTTTGTGCTTTTGTTTCTAATGCGGTGAACTCAATTTAATTCTAATGTGTTGAACTTAATTCAGAGCACTGCAGGAACATCAGAAAAGCAGAAGGAAAGATCAGAGAAACAAAAGCAGAGAAAACTGGAGGAAAGACAGAATGCACCCCAGAAAAGAGCATTAAATTCCTTTGCAGTGAAACCTTTCAAAAAGAGAAAGGTTTAAATCAAATATCTCCAGTATTTGCTGTACATATGTATATATCTAATATTACTGAATTATTGATTTCTGCTCATATTCATGATTTTTGAAAAATGAATGTGGCTTATATTAGACTAGTTTTGACATTAACTTGAAACAAAAAAAATAAACAAATGAGATGAACTATGGATACTATTGTTATATTATAAAATCAGTGGAATATTTAGGCAAGTATATTCTTCAAAGCTACATTTTTGTCTAATTTTTATAAAAAAAATGTTGCCACTTATGTCATTGATTACAAAATATGGCATCAAATAGATACACATTATTGTTAAATTCTGTTGCTTTTCTATGTTAAATCTATGTAAAAAATGTGTTCTATGGCATCTTTAAATGTTAAAATCTCAACAGCTTCAGGCAGCCCCCTTGACCCCTGCTGATAGTTTCTTACATTCCTCTATTTTTTTCAATTACTGCTGGGATCCCTGGAGAATGCTACATAAATAAGTTAACTCTAACAAGTGGACATCGCCTACCGGATCCGCATTTAATTAAAAAGAGTGGACGGACGATGTTGGTAAGTTCCCTGGTATACAATGGCCAGATATATACTCGTACCTTATTGACAAGACTTCAGTGTACACCCACAAAAAACTTCGTGCCTACAAGTCTTTAGATGCATATGATTATGTGCGGGCATGTACAACTTGATTAACAATAGGACATTCATATTCATTTTGTTTTAATCAAATTATGCCAGTGATGTGATGGCAATGTGGCTTTGGCTACAACAGCAAATACCAACACTAAACAGCAATTTGCAGGAGGTAATGGCATGAAAGGAATGATAGTGTAAAGAGTGCAGCTAAGAGAAATCAGAGCTGCGTAAAAAGCGAGAGGCAGAGACCAGAAATGAAACTGAACGGGGCGGGAGCTAGGTTAGAGCAGTCAACATAAGTTGGCATTTAGAGTGAGGGCACACAATTTTACCTTTCCATCCTTGCTTTAAAATTGTGATTTTCGGCATACACAAATAATGATGGCACAAAATCTGGACTGCTTGAGTCAAGCGAGACCTCTCCTACAAACAAAATTGCATGCAAAGCTAAGTTAACATGCTAACAATATTCATTACATTGTGTAACTATGACCCAGCTAATCAAACAAACGTTACCAAAGTATTTTGCTACATCGTGGAGGAAGTGATGTAGATTATCCTGCCCAGGCATGACATAGGTCAACGCGGAAGTTGGTTGATGGGAAATGTAGTCTCTTAGAGATGGGCTGTTGTAGTTCTTAGACGGACTGTGTTACCTACAACTCCATTTTCCACTATTTACACACAGGCATGAAAACGGAGTTTTCAGAAATCTCCACTTTGCCCGGAGTTTTCAAAGATATCCGTTTTCAGTGACTGAAACCTCCATTTACATGTAAATGAGAGGTGCAACTGCATAAATAAATATGCGTCTTCATAGATATCCGGCTACATGTAAACGCACCACGAGAACGCATGTCGCTTTATAGCTCTGAGGAACACTGGGAGCTGTTTGAGATGTGCTATCCTGGGGTTTAATATTGAAGGCACGTTCACGCTGTCCCTCTTCTTCCTTGTCACCTGCTTCCTCCTTTTCATCACTTTGTTCGCACTGAACCCATTTTATAACGCCATCCAAGAAGGCTTTGTAAAACTGAAATTTTGGTTCGTACCAGTCTGTATGATTGGCCTCTCTTTCATAGTCCTCTTTTATCAATCTCTGTACTGATGCTTGCAAGTTATTAAACTCAATGAAAAATCCCTCAAATAACTTAATTTGTTTCTCAACAGTTTCTTTATTTTGGCCGGATTCAATAAGGCTGTTGATTTCGTTACGTTTATGTGTTAGAACACCAAGCTTCCCTCTGCGTGTTGCAATTAACTTACAGTTCTCGTTCATTTGAGAAATCCTGGTCTTCAGTCTCTTCCTCAGTCATATTGAAACTTAACTCAAAAGCTTTAAACACAAAAGTTCATTAACTTAAAAAGGTTGAACACAGCGCAGTAGGAAAGGCGAAAGGCAGTGCGTGCACAGGCCGGTTCAGTTTGTAAAGTGCGCACGGCGGCCCGTTCAGCAGTTCAGCCTTATTCTCACCAACCAGAAAAGTCAGTCAATCCTACAAGCACATAAATCCACATCCACGAACTCCTGACAAGTAATCCACAAGCTTGCGACAACGCAGCTTCCAATCTTCCAAAACCGTGTGCCTGCTGGCGTCTCCAAGCTTCTAAGCTTTCCATACACCCTTGAGCACTCACGCGCGCTCCGCTAATTAGCGCAGGTGAACCAATTAACCCTTTCATGTACCGGGCTCCACTTAAGGCCAACATCTCATATAATCTCTAGCTGCTTTATCCTGTTCTACAGGGTCGCAGGCAAGCTGGAGCCTATGTTGCAACAGAAGGCTTGGTTCGTCTTAGAAATGGTCAATGCACGACATGGGGGATGGCATATGAATCCCCAAGAACGTCACAAGAAACTAAATTGCTATAGAGCATAATTTTTTGATGCTGAATTTTCCTGATTCAGGGATTATTCTTTTGAGTACAAATTCCAACTCTGGACCCACGAGAGGGAGGGAGGGTCGGTCGGTCAAGGATCAAGAATTAGAAGGTTTTGAGGTTAAAACAGCAATCATTGCTAGTAAAGGGGTCAAGGTATTGTATACAGAATTAGAAGGCTTTGAGTGTAAGCAGCCAATTAAGCCAAGTGTATCGTATAAAGAATTGGAAGGCTCTGAGTGTAAGCAGACAATTAAGCCTAGTGGGGGTATCCAGTCAATCAGACTTGTTTTAAGGGCTATTCCCCACAACCCCCGAACCTAACCACAACCTCTACACCTAAACTTAACCGTGATCCCAGTACCTAACCCCAACCCCTAATCTCAACCACTAAAATCAAATCTTGGATCTAGACCTTCCCCTCATCCCGTTCCCGAACCCTGGTTGAGGACCATCAGACTGATCAACCCCTTCAACCAACATCCAGATTAAGGTACAGAAAGATTTTTTGCTCAGGAGTGTGGTGTCTGGGCTGTGGGGGGTGAGAGAGTAGATGGACTTTGGACAGGCCCGTGCAGAACGCAGGCCCCAGCTTTTGCTGGGGCAAAGGAAAACTCTCACCCTCCCCTAATCCTAACCAGAGGTAATCTATTTTGGGGAGTGGGCCAAAGATAGCACCTTCTGGAACACCAAACTTTACTTTAGCATGCATACAAAAGTCACCATTTACGTATACAAACTGACAATGATCAGTTAAATAAGACCTGAGCCAGCAGAGGACCATTCCTTTACCTCCAATGACATTTTCTTGTCTATCCAGCAGAATGGAATGATCAGTGGTGTCAAAAGCTGCACTAAAGGTTAAGCAGCCCAAGCAAGGAGACACACCCCTGATCAGGAGCCATTAGTTGGTCATTTACTACTTTAACCAGTGCTGTGGCTCTGCTATGATGAGATCTAAATCCTGATTGATACCTTTTATGGATGTTATTCCCATGTAGATATGAGCATAACTGTTATGCCACAGTTTTTTCTAGGATTTTGGAGATAAAAGGGAGGTTTGATATTGGCCTATAATGGGACAGCTGACAAGGGTTGAGGTAGTTTCTTTTAATCAAGAGTCTGACAACTGCTAGGTAAAAGGATTTAGGTACATAGCCATTGCTAAAAGAATAACTGATTGCTTCTGGTGTTATTTGTTTAAAGAATCATATAGGTAAGGGGTGAAAAAAATCCCCACAAGTACACAAGTTGAAGATTTTGATTGAATAAGTTAAATTAGTTCGGTCTCTTTAAGGAGTGTAAAACACAAATCATTGCTCATAGTCATAGTGTTGGATACTTATCAAATTGTCTAGTTTCAAATTAATAGTTTGATATTTTTGCCTGATATTTTCAATTTTGCCATTGAAAAAAACTTCATTAAGCCATCGCTACTACATATTGAAGGTTTGCATGTTTCTGTGGTGGTCTTATTCCTAGTTAATTTTGCAAAAGTATTCCATAAAAATTTAAGATTATTTTTGTTATCTTCTATTATAGTGGAGAGAAACATTGAACAAGCAGCATTAGAAGCTTGTCTCTGGAGTTGCAGTGGCTCTCATTCCATGCTAATTGGAATACTATCAATTTTGTTTGACACGATTTTCTAATTTTACATGTATTTTGTATGTTTTAAGGTGCACGTGTGATTGTTATACCAAGGTGCTAGGTTTTTTTTTCTCCTGAATTATTTTCTTTTAAGTGGAGCTACATTATCTAAAGTAAAGCAGAATGTTGACTCGAAGCATTCAATTGTCTGATCAAGTTCTGTGAGGTCTAATGGGGATCCAATCATAGTTGATAACTCTGGGAAACTACTGATAAAACTTTATGCAGTAGTTGATGTGAATGTACTTTTGATGTGATGGTGTGCAAGGTGCATATTATTGTTAAGACATTTCAAAAAATGAGGTAATGGTCTGAGGGAGCATCAGACTGTGGAAGTATGACTATATTTTCTATATTTAATACAAATGCAAGTGCTAGATCGAGTGTGTGACCACTAGGAATCGTACAAAAACCTGAACAAAAATAGGGTTAGGTCCTATGACATTCTGATTCACCCCTACTGAATCTAGAATGGACACGGATGCTGTTCTCAGAGTCTTCCAGGTGATCAAAACAAATAATGTCTCTAACACTTAATTTGTTGTCTAAAGATACAACCAGGTTTGAGAAATTCCACAAATTCAGAAACAACTTCAGAATTTAAACCACGGGTCTGTAAATAATTAGTTGAATCAACTGCGTAGATTTTTTTTTTAGCTACATACATTAGGATAAAGAACTTCAATCATACTGAATTTTTGTTCAGGTTTTTGTACAATTCCTAGATTATTATAAACAACTTTGATGCCTTCTCCTCAACCAGTGAGACGAGGTGGATGCATATAGTTGGACAAGCTTCATTTAAGTGCTCCGTACTCATTTGGTTTGATCGACATTTCCATTAAACATTAAAATCCTGATCAGTAATAATTCCATGAACAATTAGTCACATGCTGCAGTACTACACTGATAAGTGTTACAGTTAAATCATTATTTGTATGTTGGTAATTAATGACTACTTAAGAGCAAAACATTAACAGTCTCATTTTAAACATCACTACAAGGTTACATATTTTAAAACAGTCATAGAACACTGGTCTACAGCCAAAATGCTTCTGAAATAAATATAGTCAAACTTTACTAATTCTGGATCGCTGAGAACGAAAATGAAACTTAAAATTGTTCATTGGCTCGTTTTCAAGATTGGTTCTATGAATAAATCTATGAGTGGCTTTGGATAGTACTTACTTTTTTGGCAAAACAATGAATGATGCAATCTGAAGCCGGTATTGCATCATACATGACATTAGGTTATTCTTAGAAGTCACTGATGATGCATTCATAAGTCAACTGACATCACTCTGCTGAACAAACTGGTCTTATATCAGCTCAAAAAAACTCATACAGTGCTATGCACTCGAGATCAAGTCTTTGCTTGACAAGAGATGCTCCGTTTCATGAATACAAGAGGCAAGCTGCCAATAAATAAATAAAAACCCACTGCGTACACACAGAATAAGGACGAAACCTATTCAGTACTTATACATAATTGGTTTTTGCAATTTGGTTCATAATAGATTTTATTTATATAAACTTTTTTGCTGATTTTCTAGTGTTACATAAAGGGAACAGGTGAAATATCATAACGGACCATAAACACATGAAGAGACCTATTGTACAATTTATATTTAAAACATTACGATCTATACAATGTACATAAGTATAACATTTAAAATCTTTAATATCTTGGAAGCGTACGTCGCGTTAACCGACAATTGTCCGTCATTGACGGATTTTTTTTTTTTTAGCTATGACGGAAAAATCTGAAGGCCGTCGGTCATTGACGGATGTTTACCGTTACCAATAACAGTAATAGCCTAATAATAAAACAATGAAACACACAATTGAAATGATTAGCAAGTTGTGGCAGAGTTTTCTTACATACAGTATACATAGTCTTCACTGCCGTCACTTTCAATCTGAGCCGACGTTGCGGCAGTCTTGATGTTCAGTGCATAGGCTACTCATGTATACATTGTAGCCACTGCGCAAGGCTGTTCCCCCCCATCGCGCTCCTGACCGCGCTCTGACTTTTCTAACCATTAGCACAGTGAGATGTATTAATGTTTCCCTTCTCTGCAGAAGACACACCATTTTTGCTATTAAAAAAAAAAAAAAAAAAAAGATGCATTGGGTTGTTTGTGTCGTTTCCCTGCCTGTACGTCTTAATGCAATAGCACTCATTTAAGCTAGTTGTTTTCTTGTTTTTAAAATGAAACAAATGCCGATTTATTGTATTCTTCCCCAGCAACAGTGGCGGTTCTAGACCAAAATTACTAGGGGGGCCGAGGTGGGGCCAGTGTTTTTTCAGGGGGGCACATATGGACAAAACATGGCAATATTTAAGCGTTCAAAATGTTTAGTTTATTTAAAACCAAAACAAAATACATTGAGCATAAATACAATGAGATAAACATTGTCTCAATAGCCTAAACATAAAATAAATTGTGCTCAATAAATCTTAAAACCATGTTTCTCTTTTTTGTAAAATAAGATTTCTATTTTTGCATACAATGAACCTTTTCTTCAGATGTGGCTGCACTGGAGTGTCATCCAAGCACTTGCTGATATCTGGAGAAAGATGAATACAGTAAATATGAGTGCTACTGAGAACAACATTTATTTATCATTATTCATTTATTAATTTATTATTATATCTATTATTTATATTTTATATTTATTATTATTCAGACTTCACACTTTCAGGGTAGGCTATATGAATTGTAGGCCAACACTGCTCACACATGCATTTGTTCAACATCACAAACCTGATGGTGCTGTACTTGATATGCATGGTGAATCTGGTTGTCCCAATGACTCGTTGGGTTGTCCCTCATTCTGTCCCTCAATCTGATCCTGAATGTCTTCATCCTCACTCTCAGATTGCCTTTCAGATGCCTCACTTTCCATCTCTCCAACCACCACCTCTGGCTCTCTCTCCTCTTTCTTACTCTCTCTATGTTGCTTTTTGCTAATAGGGGCAAAAAAGGACATAATGTCCTTCTTGCTCCTTTTCATGATGATAGCCTACAGTAGGTCTATACTAAAAAGTAAACGGAGAGGAATGTAGCCTCTACATATCACAAGGCCATCCGAGTTTTACAAGAAGGTAAACACTGTCGGTTATTTTACCCATTTCCCAAAAATATTAAGTTAGGCTACTTATTGCTGTGCAACGCACTTTTAAGAAAGCGCAATAAAACGGATTTATTATTGTAGTGAACAACAACAGTAAAACACGGATATGTGCAAACACTGATGTTACAAAATTGAATAATTTTCCTTACCTTCGCCTCTTTGCAATAGCCTAGTTCTTGCAGGGCTGCAGCTGCTGTTATCTCTCGCGTCCGAAGTTTACAATTCGCACTGCTGCTGGTCTTTCTGCTGCAGGTAACAGTGTGCGTGTAGCGCTTTAAGGAGTCCGTGTAGAACACTCCGTCATGTCAGTTCCGATCTTCGAGCCAGCGCACGTCGAAATTAATAAAGCTTATTATCTGTTCAGCACAGGGGCCACAACAGGGGCCAGGAGCAATTTTACAGGGGCACTGGCCCCCCCGGCCCCCGTTTAAAACCGCCTATGCCCAGCAAGCTTAGGAACATCACTGCTCGAATATCTGCTAAACTATCATTTTAATGAGAGCACGGGTAGACAAACTAACATTTAAACATAACTTCGTTTTATTTAAGACCTTCCGTGTCAGGTTCCAGGCTCCGCCGAGCCGAGGGGTGCAGCTGCACCACTGGTGCAGAAAGACCGCATGCTGCAGGATTTCCTCCCTATGAAGAGAGTACTAGCAGGGTCGGGAAATCCAACTTTCAGAGGCTCTTGCCGGCTTCTGATCACTTCCCTGGGAGAAATGTTTCCTGACTTCAGAACTTTGGCTGAAGTGGCGCTGCTTATTCCAGTCTCCAGTGTCGCAGCAGAGCGCGGGTTCAGCCTTCAGAATAAAATTAAAACGTCAATGAGAAGTCATCTGTCCGAGGCAAAGACGCAAAATTTAAATGACAATTGCCTCGGCAGCAGTCTCCATTGACGACTTTGATTATGCACAAGCGAGCTCCCAATTTAAATCCATGCGGGCCAGAAGGAAGGTTTGAGCTCACGCAAACAGGTCAAATTAGATTGTCACTTAAATCGTTGTAGTGGACTGTTCATATTTTAACTGAAATTGTCTTGCTACGTTGTAAAATAACATTGTTCATATGCCCGTTAAGGCACAACAGCCGCAATATTTTTAGCGGAGGGAAAATGGGTTCACAAGTGACCGAACGTCAGAATCTCTGTTCATCTTTTTGCATCATAAATACATAAATGATTAAATACAAGCTTGTTCTGTGAATTAATTTTTAAATGAAAATGAGTCCATGAAAACACAAGTTATTAAATATATAGCATTTATAGCCTATATACATTGTCATTTAAAAGTTAAAATAAAATGGCAGATAATAATGGACAATGACGGAATTTTTACGACCCTGTCCGTCAAAATGACGGACAATGAAAAAGTCTAACGCAACCACTGCTTGGAAGCCATAGCTAATCAGCTGACATCAAAGTTGCAGCATCTAATTCAACACACCAAATTTCATAATAGCCGACTTCATCTCTGAAGCAGACAACTTCTGAAAAATTGTTGACCAGTGCATACATGTCAAGCTTTGGTCAATCAAACCTATATAACCAACCTCCAAAATCCTTATTTCCCTTATAAAATCCTTATAAGATGCAAATTAAAATAATTTACCTAAAATTTGAATGATAATTAACAATGATATATCCCCGTTACTTTTTATTCAATATTAATAACAATAAACATTCAGAATGAATACAAAGCTCCAATGTTTGACAAAAACACAAAGTGTCACTCTAATGTTCTGAATTGTACTCCATGACAGCTTTTTTAGCACTCTGCACCAATACCTCACTCGGCTGCATGTCACAGCAAGTGTCTGTGTTGATCTTACACTGCAGTACGCCAGGTCAGTGTGTCTGCATTCAGGTTCTTTCTGCTCTGTGTGCATCTTCCTGACTTGAGAGAAAACTCCCTCACAGTCGGCATTACTGTGGGGTAAACAGAGCACTGCCTAACTTGAACTAAAACGCCCACTACCTTGTGTTTTCTGTCTTTTCCAGTTGTTGGCATATCAGTTTTTGAGCGCGCAAATACTGTCATCAGTGGCTGATTTTGCCTTGCATTCCGCTGATGTAGTTTCGATTTGAAATGTTCCTTCACATCATACACTCCCGATGCTGCAACTTTGATGTCACGCACACACAGCGTGCAGGAGGCTGCCGGTTGGATTATGCCATTGAAAAGGTCCTTCCATTCAGGGAAAAACCTACCGCTGTATTGTGTTTTGAATTTCTTTGCCGGAGTGCCCATTCAGAATCTTTTCAATCGCTATTGAAAGTCGCTCAGGTGGAAATACGCTTTTCAAACAAAATGTTTGAAACCACAAGATACCACAAGATAACGCGCGATTTCATAAGACTCTTTACTGGCTGTGTTGCAAGGATGGACGGCGGTGGAGCAGACAGAGAGCCGGAAAACTACTTCCTCCAAAAATATATTTTTTATTTTTTCTATTTTCAAAGCTTTTCTTAAAATAGTACAAATATTTACAGTACACCAACCAAAGGTTCAAATTGCCAAAAAGAAAACTATACAAACAAAATAAGAAAACACAAAAATAAAGAGGCTTCAAGTTTGTCAGACTAAATTAAAAAGACCCTGAAGAAAACTATTAGTCAGCCAAACCACAGTACCTTCCAACAAGACGTTCCAACCACAGCTGAGGCTCTGGAGCTACTGCAGAGCTCACATGCCTGCAGCCCCGCCCACAGTTGAGCCCAAATTGCAAAATTAATCAATCAACTAAATAATGACATCCTAAATACAAAATAACAATTTAAAGAAACAAACACAAATTATACAAACATCCAAAATAATTTTCTTTAACCAAAAACCCTTCAGTGCATAGTAAAATACATGTTTCCCCAACACCAGTAAAACACCCCCATTAAAATAGTCCGTTCTACCAAACACCCGCGAAACCCCTCCATAACAAGCCAATGGTACAGTCCCTCAGTTTCTCGCAACAAACCAGAAGAGCCATTCTAAGCTAACCTACACGTCATAGTCATTTTTTCAAATCTGCACCATGCCAAACCCAGACGTAGTTAATAATAGGGGCCAACTTTCCTTTCCAGCCAGCAGCCTTGAGGAAGCCAAAAGCCTAGCTCTGAACAGGCCAGAAATCAAAACTGTTCATCTGAAGTAGTCACAAGCATATTTAACCTGTAGAAGTGACCTTATGTGCACTTTGAATAAAGACATTTTATCTTGCATACAAACCGAAGGATCTGCAGCTGATAACATTTTGGAAAACTTTGTTCACCAGGTCGAACTAAGGACCACTTTATTCTGTGCATTGTTATGTGGGAGTTTAAAAATAAATAATAATAAATAGATACAACTTTTGCACTTTGTTTCATACTGGTGGAGGTACTCATCACGGAATTCACATTTTTTCGGTCTCCAAGGTCAGCAATTTACTAATGTATGATGGCCTGCTTAATTTAGGAATCTCTAGACTTCCCCCTGGTATACTCATCTCATCATCTCTAGCCGCTTTATCCTTCTACAGGGTCGCAGGCAAGCTGGAGCCTATCCCAGCTGACTACGGGCGAAAGGCAGGGTACACCCTGGACAAGTCGCCAGGTCATCACAGGGCTGACACATAGACACAGACAACCATTCACACTCACATTCACACCTACGGTCAATTTAGAGTCACCAGTCAACCTAACCTGCATGTCTTTGGACTGTGGGGGAAACCGGAGCCCCCTGGTATACTGTGTGAGACAAATGGTACATCTCTCCCAGAAGGCTACGAACTGGATAAAACATTTCTTCAGACAATATTTTTGAGGATGTAGCTGTCACGGAAGTCACATTTTCCTCCTGTTTTTTTTTTTGTATGAAAATGTAGTTAGAAATGAAAAAAATGTTGGCTATACTAAGGAGCTGTATAATGTCCATGAAATAAATGCATAACATTTTAAATTTGTTCTGGAATTTATGGGCCATAGCTTGACTTCAACCAAATTTGAGTAGCTTTCGTCACGGAAGTCACCTTGGAATGGCTGAGAAGTATGCGGACCTCGCGTGATGAGTTACTAAAAACTATTTTGTGTTATAAAAATGCTAGAACTAAATAAACTTGATGTTAGAAATAACCGGTTTGTACATGTGTTTCCTAGACCATAGGCAATGCTTAACAGATGGGAGATGAAAATGCTGAGAAATGTGTGATGCGTTTTACATATGAGTGGAGCCAAACAAATGTTACTAGAATGCCGGTAGGCCTTTCCCTGCACTCGTAACAAATGTTGCTCTCGTTAGAAACTATGGCAAATGGTGGAGTATGAAATGCTTGAAAACCAGTAATACCCATACAAAAAACAGTAATGGAAATGAAGTGCAACTCACAGCGACAGGTCAGCCAAGATGTTTGAACGTTGCCAGCAGATTGCTGCCTATGCGCTTGTGAGAGAGAGGTGCATGTGTGAAGGTGTGTGCGGGCGAGCGTCACAGCTCACTCCGTGAGAGGCTGTCTGTGCTTTCTGTGGTGTACAGTACGTTTGTAAATGTTATGCACTCTTATCATCGTGGGAATTAAATAAATAAATAAAATATTGAAGTTTTTTTTTAAAATCCGTATAACTTTATTTGTACGCCCGTATACTACGTTTATTGAATCAAATCCGTATAAAATACGGACATTCCATATAGGTTGACATGTATGCCAGTGTAACATGAACAATAAAGTTCAAAGTACAGGTCATTTTCAGTCAAAACTGTAACAACCATATTTAATTTGACAACTTTAAATCATGCAGTGTCTCCTGAGTTAGTGCACTTGAAGGTCTTAAATGTAACTAAACAAGCAAACATCTTCCCACACTGTGAGCAGTGATACAGCTTCTCTCCTGTGTGAATGCGCTGGTGTGTTTGGAGAGCACTCTGCTGAGTAAAACTCTTCCCACACTGTGAGCAGTGATACGGCTTCTCTCCTATGTGAATGCGTTGGTGTTGTTGGAGATCACTCTGCTGAGTAAAACTCTTCCCACACTGAGCAGTGATACGGCTTCTCTCCTGTGTGAATGCGCTGGTGTTTTTGGAGATTACTCCGCTGAGTAAAACTCTTCCCACACTGTGAGCAGTGATACGGCTTCTCTCCTGTGTGAATGCGCTGGTGTTGTTGGAGATTACTCCGCTGAGAAAAACTCTTCCCACACTGTGAGCAGTGATACGGCTTCTCTCCTGTGTGAATGCGCTGGTGTGTTTGGAGCGCACTCTGCTGAGTAAAACTCTTCCCACACTGTGAGCAGTGATGCGGCTTCTCTCCTGTGTGAATGCGCTGGTGTAGTTGGAGACCACTCTGATGAGTAAAACTCTTCCCACACTGTGAGCAGAGATACGGCTTCTCTCCTGTGTGAATGCGCTGGTGTATTTGGAGATTACTCTGATGAGTAAAACTCTTCCCACACTGTGAGCAGTGATATGGCTTCTCTCCTGTGTGAATGCGCTGGTGTAGTCGGAAATCATTCTGACGAGTAAAACTTTTCCCACACTGTGAGCAGTGATACGGCTTCTCTCCTGTGTGAATGCGCTGGTGTAGTCGGAGATAACTCTGCTGAGTAAAACTCTTCCCACACTGTGAGCAGTGATATGGCTTCTCTCCTGTGTGAATGCGCTGGTGTGTTTGGAGATCACTCTGACTAGTAAAACTCTTCCCACACTGTGAGCAGTGATACGGCTTCTCTCCTGTGTGAATGCGCTGGTGTCGTTGGAGATCACTCTGACGAATAAAACTTTTCCCACACTGTGAGCAGTGATACGGCTTCTCTCCTGTGTGAATACGCTGGTGTATTTGGAGATTACTCTGCTGAGTAAAACTCTTCCCACACTGTGAGCAGTGATACGGCTTTTCCCCTGTGTGAATGTGCTGGTGTCGTTGGAGAGCACTCTGCTGAGTAAAACTCTTCCCACACTGTGAGCAGTGATACGGCTTTTCCCCTGTGTGAATGCGCTGGTGTTGTTGGAGAGCACTCTGCTGAGTAAAACTCTTCCCACACTGTGAGCAGTGATCCGGCTTCTCTCCTGTGTGAATGCACTGGTGTTTTTGGAGATCACTCTGATGAGTAAAACTCCTCCTACATTGTGAGTAGTGATACGGCTTCTCTCCTGTGTGACTGCACTGGTGTGTCTTGAGTGCATTCTGATAACTAAAACTCTTTCCACAATCTGAGCAGTGGTGAATTTCCTTCTGTATATCATTATGGGAAGTATCAGAATGGATAATATTAGTTGATGTTGGTTGACGACTGGAGCATTTGGAGGGGATCTGAAGCTTATATTTAATCTCTCCTGATTCTCGCAGTCTCACGTACTCTTCATAGTGGCATCTCTGGACATGCTTGTTGAGGTAAATTGGAGATGCATCGGAACGAGGGCATGTGGAGCATGAAAAGACTTGCAGCAGAGCGTTCTTTACTTCTGGAGAAATGAAAGGACAAAAATAACAAAATTGAACATGAAATGCGACAAGATTATAAAATATAACAACACTAACCCAATGTAAGGAGTGCTTTTACTGAAACTTAAATCAAGATTCTACATGAATTAAGACTGAGACAAAAAAGGTTGCAGACTAAGATATAGCAGCCTCTAGCTTGGAATACTGGGAGATTCAATAAGGTCCTGGAACAGCAGCTATGCACAGCATTGGCCATAGCCCCGTGGGTCTGAGCGACCAAAGGGGAGTTGTTGGTTCCTGTTGGACATCATGTCAAGTCTAGGTAATGGCAAGCCTAGCCTTATTTACATCTCATCCAGGATTGAGAAGGAAACTCAGCCCTCACATTCAAGGTTCTGCAAGATCCAAAAATGGGCCTTACAGTGGTGCTTGAAAGTTTGTGAACCCTTTAGAATTTCCTACATTTCTGCATAAATATGACCTAAAACATCATCATATTTTCACACAAGTCCTAAAAGTAGATAAAGAGAAACCAGTTAAACAAATGAGACAAAAATATTATACTTGGTCACTTATTTATTGAGGAAAATGATCCAATATTACATATCTGTGAGTGGCAAAAGTATGTGAACCTCTAGGATTAGCAGTTCATTTGAAGGTGAAATTAGAGTCAGCTGTTTTCATTCAATGGGATGACAATCAGGTGTGAGTGGGCACCCTGTTTTATTTAAAGAACAGGGATCTATCAAAGTCTGATCTTCACAACACATATTTGTGGAAGTGTATCATGACACGAACAAAGGAGATTTCTGAGGACCTCAGAAAAAGCGTTGTTGATGCTCATCAGGTTGGAAAAGGTTACAAAACAATCTCTAAAGAGTTTGGATTCCACCAATCCACAGTCAGACAGATTGTGTACAAATGGAGGATATTCAAGACCATTGTTACCCTCCCCAGGAGTGGTCGACCAACAAAGATCACTCCATGAGCAAGGTGTGTAACAGTCGGCGAGGTCACAAAGGACCCCAAGGTAACTTCTAAGCAACTGAAGACCTCTCTCACATTAACATTAGCCAATGTTCATGAGTCCACCATCAGGAGAACACTGAACAACAATGGTGTGCATGGCAGGGTTGCAAGGAGAAAGCCACTGCTCTCCAAAAAGAACATTGCTGCTCATCTGCAGTTTGCTAAAGATCATGTGGACAAGCCAGAAGGCTATTGGAAAATGTTTTGTGGACAAATGAAGAAAATAGAACTTTTTGGTTTCAATGAGAAGCGTTATGTTTGGAGAAAGGAAAGCACTGCATTCCAACATAAGAACCTTATCCCTTCTGTGAAACATGGTGGTGGTAGTATCATGGTTTGGGCCTGTTTTGCTACATCTGGGCCAGGATGGTTTGCCATCATTGTTGGAACAAGGAATTCTGAATTATACCAGCGAATTCTAAAGGGAAATGTCAGGACATCTGTCCATGAACTGAATCTCAAGAGAAGGTGAGTCATGCAGCAAGACAGCAATCCTAAGCATACAAGTCGTTCTACCAAAGAATGGTTAAAGAAGAATAAAGTTAATATTTTGGAATAGCCAAGTCAAAGTCCTGACCTTAATCCATTCGAAATGTTGTGGAAGGACCTGAAGTGAGCAGTTCATGTGAGGAAACCCACCAACATCCCAGAGTTGAAGCTGTTCTGTATGGAGGAATGGGCTAAAATTCCTCCAAGCCGGTGTGCAGGACTGATCAACAGTTACCACAAACGTTTAGTTGCAGTTATTGCTGCACAAGGGGGTCACACCAGATACTGAACGCAAAGGTTCACATACTTTTGCCACTCACAGATATGTAATATTGGATCATTTTCCTCAATAAATAAATGACCAAGTATAATATTTTTATCTCATTTGTTTAACTGGGTTCTCTTTATCTACTTTTAGGACTTGTGTGAAAATCCGATGATGTTTTAGGTCATATTTATGCAGAAATATAGAAAATTCTAACAGGTTCACAAACTTTCAAGCACCACTGTATTTATCAAACTGGATATGGATAGATTTATTTGCAAATAGTTTCTAGTAGCATTTACACAAGCAAATATGTATTTTCTATCTGGATTTTTTTATATGGATTAGGTTGTCAAGTTTAAAAACACTTATTAATTTCAATTACACACTAATTTCATGAAATTAAGTTCTGTGGGATTTTGTGAAGCCCCATGATTCATATTAATGTAAATGATGAAAGCAAGCCAACATCCATAAATTAAGACATATAACAATAGTCATTTAATTTAAATATAGGCGTATAAAAAAAGGGACACACTGCATCAGTTCAGATGGCATTCAAGTAGGTCTGCAGCAGTAGGAATTTCCTTACTGCAGTATTTGAAGAATGCCACTGTGTGATTTGTAGTAATAAAGCAACCAAACCTCCATGTGTTTAATTGTTCGTTAATTCATCAGACACCATTTGTTCCTTAACATGTTGAAGTTCTTCAGCTGCAAGAGTTTAAAGTGCATATCCTGGACCTATTTATTTATTTTTATACAGGTCCTTCTCAAAAAATTAGCATATTGTGATAAAGTTCATTATTTTCCATAATGTAATGATAAAAATTCAACTTTCATATATTTTAGATTCATTGCACACCAACTGAAATATTTCAGGTCTTTTATTGTTTTAATACTGATTATTTTGGCATACAGCTCATGAAAACCCAAAATTCCTATCTCAAAAAATTAGCATATCATGAAAAGGTACTCTAAACGAGCTATTAACCTAATCATCTGAATCAACGACTTAACTCTAAACACCTGCAAAAGATTCCTGAGGCTTTTAAAAACTCCCAGTCTGGTTCATTACTCAAAACCGCAATCATGGGTAAGACTGCCGTCCTGACTGCTGTCCAGAAGGTCATCATTGACACCCTCAAGCAAGAGGGTAAGACACAGAAAGAAATCTCTGAGTGAATAGGCTGTTCCCAGAGTGCTGTATCAAGGCACCTCAGTGGGACGTCTGTGGGAAGGAAAAAGTGTGGCAGAAAACGCTGCACAACCACAAGAGGTGACCGGACCCTGAGGAAGATTGTGGAGAATGGCCGATTCCAGACCTTGGGGGACCTGTGGAAGCAGTGGACTGAGTCTGGAGTAGAAACATCCAGAGCCACCGTGCACAGGCGTGTGCAGGAAATGGGCTACAGAGAAGCAGCACTGGACTGTTGCTCAGTGGTCCAAAGTACTTTTTTCGGATGAAAGCAAATTTTGCATGTCATTCGGAAATCAAGGTGCCAGAGTCTGGAGGAAGACTGGGGAGAAGGAAATGCCAAAATGCCTGAAGTCCAATGTCAAGTACCCACAGTCAATGATGGTCTGGGGTGCCATGTCAGCTGCTGGTGTTGGTCCACTGTGTTTTATCAAAGGCAGGGTCAATTCAGCTAGCTATCAGGAGATTTTGGAGCACTTCATGCTTCCATCTGCTGAAAAGCTTTATGGAGATGATTTCATTTTTCAGCACGACCTGGCACCTGCTCACAGTGCCAAAACCACTGGTAAATGGTTTACTGACCATGGTATTACTGTGCTCAATTGGCCTGCCAACTCTCCTGACCTCAACCCCATAGAGAATCTGTGGGGTATTGTGAAGAGGAAGTTGAGAGACACCAGACCCAACACTGTGGATGCACTGTGGATGTCGAAGCATCCTGGGCCTCCATAACACCTCAGCAGTGCCACAGGCTGATCGCCTCCATGCCACGTCGCATTGAAGCAGTCATTTCTGCCAAAGGATTCCCGACCAAGTATTGAGTGCATAACTGAACAGAATTATTTGAAGGTTGACTTTTTTTGTATTAAAAACACTTTTTTTTTTATTGGTCAGATGAAATATGCTAATTTTTTGAGATAGGGATTTTTGGTTTTCCTTTACTTTTTTGCCAAAATCATCAATATTAAAACAATAAAAGGCTTGAACTACTTCAGTTGTGTGTAATGAATCTAAAATATATTATAGTCTAATGTTTGAGTACATTACAGAAAATAATGAACTTTATCACAATATGCTAATTTTTTGAGAAGGACCTGTATATGAAAAGTATGTCCCTTTACACACACATCCAGAAGGGTAATTTTGCACAAGACCATCTGTCGACAGCAGAAAAAAATAAAAGAACAAAATGCATCTGGAAAAATCCCAAGGGAGTCTGGAGCCAGATTCGTGACGTCACCTGCGGAAGCGCCAGCAGGCTGCAAGCGCTTGCACGGTTTAAGTGCACAGCCTGTGTAGACCAAGCGCTCCCATTTCTCTCTCATTGTCCAGTCTTTTGGGAAACGATGAGGACTAATCCCATCATGATTGGTGTTGCTACACCCTCCTACAATACATCTATTAACCATTTTAATAATTACGTGATAACAGTGAAGAAATTTGCAGAAAACCACCAGGTCGTTTTCTCATAAACAAACCAGCGCTGGATTCAGAGGGAGGCGTTCTGCACGCGACATCACGAAAATCAGTGTTTGCTGGGAAATTCAAATGCCAAGTTTTTCCAAAGGCAGACCAATTCGCCTCAAATGGCTTGATTTCAACTGAATTTTTCTGGTATTGCGCAAGGTAAAAAAATTTCAGAGAATGCAGAATGTTATAGATATTTGACCAAAGTTTAATATAAAATAGGAGAATTACATTGATCTTGCTCCTGAATTTACCCGTGATATGCACTTTAAGGAGCTAAAATTTAACATAATTAAAAAGATAAGTTCTCCATGGTATGACTCTTGTGGAATTATTGAATTCCATAAAAATACTAAAACTGTTATTGCTTGTTAAATTGCTTGATAATAACCATCACATATGCTCCTGAAATAAAGCAAATGTGTTGCAACTGATTTTTATAATGGTTGATGGGTTTGACTGACATCTGCATTATCCAATTAACAACTTTGCTTGGTTCAGACACATTGCATGTGTGTTTTCAACTAACTTCTTTCCAGCCAGCTGGTTATATTGCACTGAAGGTATTATAATGCCACCCCCAGTGTTTCTGTAATATGGGGAGGTCTAACATTATCCTATGTGTTTGCTGTGACAGGGCATTCCCCCCGATTTCTCCCCAATTTTCTCCCTAATTTAGCCATGGCCAATTCCCACCCATCAGACTCCTCTCCAGTATCACATAACAGCTACCAACCAGGGAGGGCTATCATGTTCTTCCTCCAAGACAAGAAACACCAGTTGACCACGTTTTACTCATACAATGTCAGGGGGCTGCAAAGCACACTCGGACGAAAGCCCAAATCAACTTACCGTATTTTCCGGACTATACGTCGCTCCGGAGTTTAAGTCGCATCAGCCAAAAAATGCATTATGAAGAGGAAAAAAACATATATACGTCGCACCGGACTATAAGTCGCACTTTTTTGAAGGGTTATTCTATCCATAGAATCTGTGATTGTATCTGATAAGCGGCGTGTGGTTACTGCGCGACTGCATTGTTTATTTAATAAACGAACAGCTGAGCAGTGATAACGCGCCCTTTGCCCTGTAAGTAGCCTAGTCTGATTATTTTAAATATCTACTACTATCTTTAATACTATCACTATCGTTATTACTAATAGCCTATATTATTATTATAACTAATATTAGTAGCCTATTACTGATGCATTAATCAGTTTGCTTTTAGAATATTTTTACCGGTAGGGCTTATTATCGCCCCATGGCTCTTTCATCTGTGTTATTAAAGCTGTAGTCATCATCGAGGAGTGTCATTCTTCATTTTTGTCGAATTTTATTTCATCAAATCAAGTAGGCTATAGGTATATCATCTCCAAAGACAGGTACGGTAGTAAAAACAACCGTCTAGTGAAAAAAAAAAAAACAACAACCGCTTTTAAATCCCCAACTTAAATCCTTAAAATGAGTAATTTAACTCATGTCTTGTGTGATCTGATCTCCAATGGTGAAATAAACCGGTTGTGATGAGTACAGTCTGTTATTTTAGAAGATAAATGTAATATATAATTTAATATATAGACTAATAAAAATTAATATTTTATAATATAATATCACGACATATTACTGTCTGTAACTGTTTGTCACTAAAGCGTTTTCTAAGATCATAATGTCTGATATTATTATTATTTTACACACACAATAAGCGCGTGTGCGTAAAGTTATAGTAAACCATCCCCCGCCTTTTTTTTTTTTTTTTTTTTGAGTCGCCGGACCCACCCACCTCCTGCGTTCCGGGACCTCCCACTTCACAAATTAAGCACTGCCTAAAATCACTACATAACTTATTTAAATAACTATAGGCCTATCATTAATAATAAAACACAGGTCAATCAAGTTTATCAAGCTGATGATTTCACTCCAAATCAGCAAATCCATTGAATTCTTCATCCTCGGTGTCGCTTCTGAACAACTCTGCCAACTCCAGCGGCAGATGAAGCACCGTTTCCTCTTCTTCTGCGTGGCTGTCGTCAGACTCAGCATCAGCTCCAGTTATTCCGCGGTGAAAAAACAAAACAAAAACATATATACGTCGCACCGGAGTATAAGTCGCATTGCCAGCCGAACCATGAAAAAAAGTGCGACTTATAGTCCGAAAAATACAGTACTTCCTATTAAATGTGCTCTCACACACCCATGACTGGCCAGTGTAACTGACAGGGCAGAGAAGAGAGAGCATGCCATCTCTCCCTCCCAGAGAGCCCAGACAATTTTGCTCTCTTGAGCTCCCAACCACAGATGATTGTGGCGTCATCAGGATTTGAAAAAGTGGCAATATCTGGATGATGGGGAGGATGACGGGGACAACACTTTTCTGCTGTGCCACTCGGGATCCAAAGGGCATGCATTTTACGCTACTTCTGGTTAAACTGGGCATGATGAATAAAACTACAACAATATCTTGTGGTTTACTATATACAGTGGCGCTTGAAAGTTTGTGAACCTTTTAGAATTTTATATATTTCTGCATAAATATGACCTAAAACATCATCAGATTTTCACACAAGTCCTAAAAGTAGATAAAGAGAACCCAGTTAAACAAATGAGACAAAAATATTATACTTGGTCATTTATTTATTGAGGAAAGTGATCCAATATTACATATCTGTGAGTGGCAAAAGTATGTGAACCTCTAGGATTAGCAGTAAATTTGAAAGTGAAATTAGTCAGGTGTTTTCAATCAATGGGATGACAATCAGCTATGAGTGGGCACCCTGTTTTATTTAAAAAAACAGGGATATATTAAAGTCTGACCTTCACAACACATGTTTGTGGAAGTGTATCATGGCATGAACAAAGGAGATTTCTGAGGACCTCAGAAAAAGCGTTGTTGATGCTCATCAGGCTGGAAAAGGTTACAAAACCATCTCTAAAGAGTTTGGACTCCACCAATCCACAGTCAGACAAATTGTGTACAAGTAGAGGAAATTCAAGACCATTGTTACCCTCCCCAGGAGTGGTCAACCAACAGAGATCACTCCAAGAGCAAGGCGTGTAATAGTCGGTGAAGTCACAAAGGACCCCAGAGTAACTTCTAAGCAACTGAAGGCCTCTCTCACATCGGCTAATGTTACTGTTCATGAGTCCACCATCAGGAGAACACAGAACAACAATGGTGTGCATGGTAGGGCTGCAAGGAGAAAGCCACTGCTCTCCAAAAAGAACATTGTTGCTCGTCAGCAGTTTGCTAAAGGTCACATGGACAAGCCAGAAGGCTATTGGAAAAATGTTCTGTGGACAGATGAGACCAAAATAGAACTTTTTGGTTTAAATGAGAAGCGTCATGTTTGGAGAAAGGAAAACACTGCATTCCAGCATAAGAACCTTATCCCATCTGTGAAACATGGTGGTGATACTATCATGGTTTGGGCCCGTTTTGACGCATCTGGGCCAGGACGGCTTGCCATCATTGATGGAACAATGAATTCTGAATTATACCAGTGAATTCTAAAGGAAAATGTCAGGACATCTGTCCATGAACTGAATCTCAAGAGAAGGTGGGTCATGCAGCAAGACAACGACCCTAAGCACACAAGTTGTTCTA
Source organism: Neoarius graeffei (assembly GCF_027579695.1). Classification (NCBI taxonomy): domain Eukaryota; kingdom Metazoa; phylum Chordata; class Actinopteri; order Siluriformes; family Ariidae; genus Neoarius; species Neoarius graeffei. Next base: position 7,562,610 of record NC_083587.1, read on the forward strand.
CCAAAGAATGGTTAAAGAAGAATAAAATTAATGTTTTGGAATGGCCAAGTCAAAGTCCTGACCTTAATCCAATCAAAATGTTGTGGAAGGACCTGAAGCAAGCAGTTCATGTGAGGAAACCCACCAACATCCCAGAATTGAAGCTGTTCTGTATGGAGGAATGGGCTAAAATTCCTCCAAGCCAGTGTGCAGGACTGATCAACAGTTACCGGAAATGTTTAGTTGCAGTTATTGCTGCACAAGGGGGTCACACCAGATACTGAAAGCAAAGGTTCACGTATTTTTGCCACTTACAGATATGTAATATTGGATCATTTTCCTCAATAAATAAATGACCAAGCATAATATTTTTGTCTCATTTGTTTAACTGGGTTCTCTTTATCTACTTTTAGGACTTGGGTGAAAATCTGATGATGTTTTAGGTCATATTTATGCAAAAATATAGAAAATTCTAAAGGGTTCACAAACTTTCAAGCACCACTGTAGTCAGTTTTGCAATAGCAAGATATGACGCGGTACGCGGTGGTCCGGATCACCGTATTTTCCATACAAAACGAGGGCATTAATTAATTACTTTTCCTGGATTGTGGTCCGGTTCACCGTATGCTGTATTATATTACGATATAAATAAAAACTTACCAAAATCATACTGTGTTTGTCATTTAATACGAGTTTTTTTACAAAGTCGTACATCATTTGTTATTTTTTCTCAAACCGGAAGAGAAATGCATGCGTAAAACACACGCGCAATAAAAGATACCAGTTCTAACGCATGTAAAAAAGCGGGAGCTGCCACGAGGGAAGTGAAAAATAATTTTACCAACTTTCGTCATTATGTCTCAGGGTGGTTATGAACAGCTTCTAAGGAATAAGAAAAAATGTGCTAGAGACTACAAAGCAACAGAAGAAAGGGCAAAGGAAAGAATTTATTCTAAATTAGGGGAAGAAGTAGCTGAAAATTTAAAATTTATTTGTCTTCTGAACTTGGTGGTCTGGACCACACCTGAAAACGGCGTGGTCCGGACCACAACGGTAGTCCGGACCACCGCGTACCGCGTCATATGCAGTGGGCGGACTTCACGTGTCTCAAAGGAAGCTGATAGACTTCACCCTCTCTGGTTGGTCACGGTCATATGATCGAGAAGACCTACCTGGTTGGTGGAACAGGCCAAAATGAGTTCTCTGGGGAATGCTCTAGTTATTGCAGACTGCATTGTACAACAGCTTTCATCCCAGAAACACTGGTAGGCTCAGAAACGTCACGAAATGATGCAGAAAATAACCTCTATAACCTCTTAGACAAAAGTAACACCTTGCTGTCTGGTTGTTCCTGTAGGTGCAGGACTGAGTTCTTTGGTGTACTCCTCTTCATGCCACACCAAGAGCTCCTGTCCTGGGTTAATGGATCGACAGCAACGATACAGAATTCCCCCTTGATACTCAAATGCCACAAGATTCTGTTCTTCTTCATTCCGAGCACAATTCACATACCTAAAAGAGTGAGGCAACGTTTCAGAAAAAGGTAAAAAATCAGATCAGAGTTACAGACTTGGAGAAAGCATGGTGGAGATATCAATGATATGAAGATAAAGTTCTTCCAACAAATGAGGAGCTGTAAAATCAAATCACTAAAATGACCCAACAGCTAGTGTACTGCTCACCTCATCCAATTCACATGTGTCTCTCTTTTGGCATCGATGTATTCTTCACACTGCATGCTCCTGTATACCTGTAGAAAAATACCACATTTACTTTTTATTTTTTTTTACACGAAATCAATACAGTGGGGCAAAAAAGTATTTAGTCAGCCACCAATTGTGCAAGTTCTGCCACTTAAAAAAATAAGAGAGGCCTGTAATTTTCATCAAAGGCACACTTCAACTATGAAAGACAGAATGGGGGAAAGAATCCAGGAAATCACATTGTAGGATTTTTAATGAATTAATTGGCAAATTCCTCGGTAAAATAAGTATTTGGTCACCTACAAACAAGCAAGAATTCTGGCTCTCACAGACCTGTAACTTCTTTAAGAGGCTCCTCTGTCCTCCACTCGTTACCTGTATTAATGGCACCCGTTTGAACTCGTTATCAGTATAAAAGACACCTGTCCACAACCTCAAACAGTCACACTCCAAACTCCACTATGGCCAAGACCAAAGAGCTGTCAAAGGACACCAGAAACAAAATTGTAGAGTGGCACCAGGCTGGGAAGACTGAATCTGCAATAGGTAAACAGCTTGGTGTGAAGAAATCAACTGTGGGAGCAATTATTAGAAAATGGAAGACATACAAGACCACTGATAATCTCCCTCGATCTGGGGTTCCACGCAAGATCTCACCCCGTGGGGTCAAAATGATCACAAGAACGGTGAGCAAAAATCCCAGAACCACACGGGGGGACCTAGTGAATGACCTGCAGAGAGCTGGGGACAAAGTAACAAAGGCTACCATCAGTAACACACTACGCAGCCAGGGACTCAAATCCTGCAGTGCCAGACGTGTCCCCCTGCTTAAGCCAGTCCATGTCCAGGCCCGTCTGAAGTTTGCTAGAGAGCATTTGGATGATCCAGAAGAGGATTGGGAGAATGTCATATGGTCAGATGAAACCAAAATAGAACTTTTTGGTAAAAACTCAACTTGTCGTGTTTGGAGGAGAAAGAATGCTGAGTTGCATCCAAAGAACACCATACCTACTGTGAAGCATGGGGGTGGAAACATCATGCTTTGGGGCTGTTTTTCTGCAAAGGGACCAGGACGACTGATCCGTGTAAAGGAAAGAATGAATGGGGCCATGTATCGTGAGATTTTGAGTGAAAACCTCCTTCCATCAGCAAGGGCATTGAAGATGAAACGTGGCTGGGTCTTTCAGCATGACAATGATCCCAAACACACCGCCCGGGCAACGAAGGAGTGGCTTCGTAAGAAGCATTTCAAGGTCCTGGAGTGGCCTAGCCAGTCTCCAGATCTCAACTCCATAGAAAATCTTTGGAGGGAGTTGAAAGTCCGTGTTGCCCAGCGACAGCCCCAAAACATAACTGCTCTAGAGGAGATCTGCATGGAGGAATGGGCCAAAATACCAGCAACAGTGTGTGAAAACCTTGTGAAGACTTACAGAAAATGTCTGACCTCTGTCGTTGCCAACAAAGGGTATATAAAGTATTGAGATGAACTTTTGTTATTGACCAAATACTTATTTTCCACCATAATTTGCAAATAAATTATTTAAAAATCAGACAGACAATGTGATTTTCTGGATTTTTTTTCCTCATTTTGTCTCTCATAGTTGCAGTATGCCTATGATGAAAATTACAGGCCTCTCTCATCTTTTTAAGTGGGAAAACTTGCACAATTGGTGACTGACTAAATACGTTTTTGCCCCACTGTATATGGCTTTAAATGAGGTTTACAGAAACAAGAACAATGGCTCATGCCAATATTATTAAGCCTCACAAAGGCTGAATTAAAGGTTTTTGACTATCGTAAGATTCACAAAACAGCTGACAAGCTCCGAGATGAATTTAGTAACTATAGGAAAATGCAGGCAAGGCTTTATCAGAATTTAGGCAAAGGAAAGGTTTCTCATAAAAGGCTTTACTTCTGACATGGCAAAGTTGTGCATCAGACCTCTCTGATAAATATCTATCTGTCCCTTGTGTTTTGATCTCTAAACAGGCAACTACAAAAATACACAATTTTAAGTCAGTTCTGTCTCTAAATGGGTTTTATATAAAATATTTTTGATCTGTACAAGTAATATTTATTTGGGCGCCAATGTTGTTTTAGTTCAGTGTGGTAGTGTTCATCTTTAATTTAAATTATTTTACATTTACTTTTAATCTTGTGTCTGAAAATAGTAGTTACATTTTAGTCTTTTTTTTGGTCAAGATTTCATCAATGGAACTCAATTTTAATTTTAGTCTAATTCTATCAATGTTTTAATCATAATTTCCTCAGAGAGTTGCATGGTACTTGTAAAATATGCCCTGCAGTTTTAAGAGGGCCTGTTGCAGCAGGGATTTAGCCGGATTCCCCCCCAGCATATGGCTGGTTTTGTCACTATCCAGAAGTTACAGTACTCAGCGTAAATGAGTACACCCCTTTTGAAAAGTAACATTTTAAACAATTTCCAAAATGCTGACGAGACAAAGTTTTATAATAACATCTGTTTAACTTATAACGTGAAAGTAAGGTTAATAATATAACTTAGATTACACGTTTTTTTTTTTCAGTTTAACTCAAATTAGGGTGGTGCAAAAATGAGTACACCCCACAACAAAAACAACTACATCTAGTACTTTGTATGGCCTCCATGATTTTTAATGACAGCACCAAGTCTTCTAGGTATGGAATGAACAATTTGGCGATATTTTGCAACATCAATCTTTTTCCATTCTTCAACAATGACCTCTTTTAGTGACTGGATGCTGGATGGAGAGTGATGCTCAACTTGTCTCTTCAGAATTCCCCAAAGAAAATAAATTTTTTACACCACAAAGGTGAAGGCTACAAGATGATCAGCAAAGCTTTACTTTATCAGTCAGAATACTGTAGACAAAGTGATACAAAAATTTAAGAAAGATGGAACTGCAACCATCTCACAGAGATGTCCAGGTCGTCCACGGAAGTTAACACCTCGACAGGAGCATCTTCTGATGAGAAGGGTTGAAGAAAATTGGCATGCAAGTTCACTGCAGTTACCTAAAGTAGTAGAAAGCCAAACTGGGGTGACTACTTCCGGTGACACAATACGGCGTACACTGCAGAGGAATGGCATGCATGGATGCCGTCCACGAAAGAAGCCTCTCCTAAAGCCCAGGCACAAAAAAAGCCCGCCTCAAGTTTGCCAGGGCCCATGCTGACAAAGATGAAGCCTACTGGGACTCTATACTCTGGAGTGAGGAGACCAAGATAAATGTTTTTGGAACTGATAGCTTCAAAACTGTATGGCGTCGCAAAGGTGAGGAATACAAAGAAAAATGCATGGTGCCTACAGTGAAACATGGTGGTGACAGTGTCCTTATGTGGGGCTGCATGAGTGCTGCTGGTGTTGGGGAGCTGCATTTCATTGATGGCATCATGAATTCACAGATGTATTGCTCTATACTGAAAGAGAAGATGCTACCATCACTCCGTGCCCATGGTCGTTGTGCACTTTTCCAACATGGCAATGATCCTAAACACACGTCTAAGGCCACTGCTGGATTTCTGAAGAAGAACAGGGTGAAAGTGATTCAGTGGCCAAGTACGTCTCCTGATCTGAACCCAATCGAACACCTATGGGGAATTCTGAAGAGACAAGTTGAGCATCACTCTCCATCCAGCATCCGGTCACTAAAAGAGGTCATTGTTGAAGAATGGAAAAAGACTGATGTTGCAAAATGTCGCCAACTTGTTCATTCCATACCTAGAAGACTTGGTGCTGTCATTAAAAATCATGGAGGCCATACAAAGTACTAGATGTAGTAGTTTTTGTTGTGGGGTGTACTCATTTTTGCACCACCCTAATTTGAGTAAAACTGAAAAATGTGTAATCCAAGTTATATTATTAACCTTACTTTCACGTTATAAGTTACAGATGTTATTTTAAACTTTGTCTTGTCAACATGTTGGAAATTGTGTTCATTGAGATATTGTTTAAAATGTTACTTTTCAAAGGGGGTGTACTCATTTACGCTGAGCACTGTATGTGGAGTTAGCCACGACTGTAATGGTGATGAGCGCTATTTTCATATGAAGATGTTACTTTGTTCAGACCAATGCTGTGTGTGTGTCCTGACTCATATACCCGTTAGAATCCAGGAGCATTATGAAAGCCATGCGAGCAGGGAAGTGAGCGAGTCTAGCAAACCGGATTCACTCCCGCTTCCCAACTACGGTCAGGAAAGTGAAAAAGAGGGAAGGCAACATACTGGAATGGATTTTGCTCAGGATATTTCCCCTAGCTGTAAAAATTCCCTTGAGAAGTAAGCTAGGATGACTGTCTGAACAGAACCAGCTATCTTGGGTCACATTTATTCGTCAGGGCATAATGAACAGAGATTTTGTTTTGCCGTGCTTTTACCAGCCCTGTCTGTGGGCCTGTCATTTCAGGTTCACATGACAGCATACGTGTTCTCACCGGTCAATCACAACCAAGTTAGCTCATGCACATTAACATTCTACACTAATGCAAAAGCAGTGTGCAGCAGTGAAACAAAAGCCATGGAAAGGTCAAAAATTAAAGGAGGAGCTAAAAAAAACAAACCAGGCATTAGAGGCATAGGCTTCCAAATGTTTAAAAAAAAAATCTACAAACTGTTTGGGCATCAGCACCCTGAATTGGCCTGCAATGCCATTTTCAAGGACCAGAATGAAGAGCTTAAAATGGACATTAAAACATAGCTATAGACTAGGCTGTTGCCTCTCGCGGTTACCAGAGGACTAGCCCCCCTGTAACCCTAGCTGTATAGGTGAGAGGCCGAGGGCTATGGAAACGAAGGTCAGCGCCGCCCAATGTGCCTGACTGCATGGAGCGGGAAGGACTTTAGAGATGGGCTAGGCTGCATGTTCACTTAAAACTGCTGTAACTTGCCCAACCATAACTGATTATCATATGTACCAGAGATTGTTGGGGCTGAAGCACATCAAAGGTCAAATCAGAATGTCAAGGCACACCAAATTAAAAGTTGGCTATCGATTATGAAGAATGTCACACACATTATGATGGGCTAGAAGGTCATTTGCAAAATTTGACCCAGATTGCACGACAGCAGATTGTCAAATAATTATTAAAACAGATAGGTAAATCAGACAGGCAATTGTATAATTTATTAAAAACGTGAGGCAACGCTCATTACAGTGTTTTCCATGAGTTACCTAGACTGTAGTGACGGAAGCATTTTCAGAACACAAACACCATTTGATTTGAGACTGATAACATGAAGTGTCCACTCCAGTCATCCACTAGTCCAAACACAATACGATGGTTATCAATTTAAAACAGCAAACAGATAACATCAATGGAGAAGTTAGCATTGATAATTAGCATTCATCAAACTTGAGCTGAGAGAATGTTAACATCAGCATGTCCGAATCTCATCTCCTCGCTTTAAAACAGTGCACGGTTAAATTTGTAGAGTTTTAGCTTATTTGAGTCAGAAAAGCTGCCAACACATCCGGTAGCATGTATTCGTCATTCAAAACACAAGTGCATGCTCTAACCAGAGTTCAAAATAGGTTTATTTTTGGCTAAAATGAAATTATTCTGCATGTTCTCTATTCAATATTTTAAATTTTCTAAAAAAATAAATAAACCAGTTGAACACAGGTAACCACTTCTGCTTCATTTCTTTGAGGGCTGAAATGTATGCTCTAGTCATTTTTTAACCATTTATGAACTGTTAAACTCCTTAACAATGCTTTGCGGGTGTGGCCTTTTTGCTGTGGCATCACCATTCATATCGATACAACCAGTGTGTTTATGCTTAAATTACTAAAGCACGAAATTGTTTTGTACAAGTTCTTCATAGATCTCATCTCATTATCTCTAGCCGCTTTATCCTTCTACAGGGTCGCAGGCAAGCTGGAGCCTATCCCAGCTGACTACAGGCGAAAGGCAGGGTACACCCTGGACAAGTCGCCAGGTCATCACAGGGCTGACACATAGACACAGACAACCATTCACACTCTCATTCACACCTACGGTCAATTTAGAGTCACCAGTTAACCTAACCTGCATGTCTTTGGACTGTGGGGGAAACCGGAGCACCCGGAGGAAACCCACGCGGACAACATGCAAACTCCGCACAGAAAGGCCCTCGCCGGCCACAGGGCTCGAACCCGGACCTTCTTGCTGTGAGGCGACAGCGCTAACCACTACACCACCGTACCGCCCCTCTTCATAGATCTGAAACTCTTAATTTTGCTCTCAAAGTGCACCAGTTTGATACATCTCATCTCATCTCATCATCTCTAGCCGCTTTATCCTTCTACAGGGTCGCAGGCAAGCTGGAGCCTATCCCAGCTGACTACGGGCGAAAGGCGGGGTACACCCTGGACAAGTCGCCAGGTCATCACAGGGCAGTTTGATACATTTAACTTTAAAATAAACAAAATTATCTCACAGGGGAGCATGCCCCCAGAGCGAGGGCCACTGACCCTAGTTTCACAAAATCCTGAGGGAAACACTATTATTCTGTCTGTTTTTTTTTAAATAACTACTGCCAGAGGAAAAGTTACCTGTTCTTTTGCAAGTTAGGGTTGCTGTGAAAGAAATCTCTCTCAACTCAAACGTAGAAGTAGGTGACCGTGATTATGCAACATATCCTAGAAGCATGTTGATGTTCAAAAATAAACTTGACGGGTAGTGAACTAATGTGGCAAGTGTGTGTGGAAGGAGAAATCATGAGACGGAGAGCTCCGCTTTTGAATATAAAAGTGTCATTGCATATCGTATAACGAAATTGGACGCCATCCTACCAGTGCAACATCTGCTTATTTTAGATTTAATTATTTATTTCGGTCATTTCAACTTTCAATAACATACACACTGGCTACATACATATCAGCAAGAAAGACCGAAAATGATTAGACTGAAGCAAAAGCTTAATGCGTCTACCCTCATCACATTTCATAAATTAATAAATCTTTTTTTTATGCCAAAGGAATTAAGGAAAGAAACAAAAAGGAAAAAAAAAAACCCAAATCATAATACTAACAATAGTATCTGTTACATTTTGTTCAATACAATTTTACAGCTTTCAATTTCAAATTAACACCAAAACATACATATTGGATTTTGATGTTTTCATATTCTGTAGCGTTACATATCAAGTAGCTGGATCAAATTTAAATCAAACCATTTTTTTCCCAAACATATTTCATATCTCAGTTTTGTACTTACTGATAATCTTATGTTTGTATGCTTTAAGGCCTTTAAGCGTGTTACACAGTTTAATTTCATTTTCAAGACCATTCCATAAATTAACTCCTGTTATAGATATACACCTCTATTTCACATTTGTTCTGAACTTTGTTTTAACAAAACATATGAGTTCCTCTCAATTCATAACGACTCTCTCCGATTTGAAAAAAACTCTGAATACAGTCAGGGATAGTTTTGTTTTTGATTTTAAACATAAATTGAGCAATTTTGTAATCCACAAAAATCACGAAATTTAAGGCCATTCAAGTTTATAAACAAATGATTGGTTGGTTCACTATAACATACGTTGTGTATGATCCTAATAGCTCTTTTCTGCAATATGAAGATCGGGTTTGTGATTGCATTTCCCCAGACCTCCACACAATAAGTTATGTATGGAACAAGCAGAGAATTATGAAGTGTGTGCAATGATTTTTGGCTTAGAATGTGTTTAGTTTTATGAAGTATTGCAATAGACTTGGACATTTTTGTTTTTACATGTTTAACTTGACTTGACAGGTAGTGAACTAATGTGGCAAGTGTGTGTGGAAGGAGAAATCATGAGACGGAGAGCTCCACTTTTGAATATAAAAACGTGCCATTGCATATCGTACGACGAAATTGGATGCCATCCTACCAGTGCAACATCTGCTTATTAAGGCCCACTTTACACGGGGACGGTCTGAAACAAAAACGCAAAAGTCCGTTTTCGTTCTCACTTTTTTCCGCGTCTACACGACCGTTTTCAAGGAGGAAATCTGCGTCTATACGGTGACGCATAAATGTGTGGAATTCAATTGGATGTTGTAATAGAGTGTGCCAAGTGGATGGAGTAGTCAGTCAGAATGATGAGCAAAACAAGGAAAATTCTTGTACAAAAATAGTTTTCTTTTTATTCTTAAGCCGGCAGTTAACACAAACAGGACAAAAAAAAAAAAAAAAAAACGAAACACTGATGACAAAACCAAACAACAACAAAAAAAATTCTGGGACAAAATGCCCACGCAAGCTAGGCTACTCTGGCATTACTCACACAGAGCTCAAGTCATGCGTCCTCTCCCTGCAGAGGCCATCTCCTGAATGAACAGTGCAGCGCATATTTAAAAGACTACGTCACAGTCTTAACACAATTAAAATCAATCAACACATCTAGACAGATTTTAACAGTTCTAAACATTTTCACTGCATGCATTACACTCCTACAACAATGTGCAGACCTTAAATATTACAACAAACACTTACGTAAGATTTTTAGACCATTTCTCTCCGCTCTAATGAGCTGCTTTCCCGCGCATCGCGGAAGAAACCTTGAAAAGCGCTTTCAGACCTGCACTCTGGTTTGGTCCCGCACCCGGAAGACTACAGCAGGTAAATGGCTACAAACATTTCTGGCTGATGTTAGATAAACTCTAGCAGAAGAGGATTCAGATGTTAAACGTGCGCACTTAATGAATCTTTACACGCTATTGTTTATAGTGAAAACTAATAAATGCTTGCGCTGTTTAAACCTGCGTCGCGTCTTTTACTATGAACACATGTACCAAACATTTCAGGTTTACATATCTAAAAGTTGTAACAAATGTACCTGTAACAAAACATACTTGTAAAGCCCCCATTACCAAACCCACAACAGACATACAACACAGATTGTATTTGGAATGTCTTTGCAACTGTGGTTTAGTCCATTGCACTTGACCATTGAAACATGACCAGCGGGAGGAACCGCTGTTTAGTGACGGACGCATTGCGCTCTGTCACAGATATGCATGCCAGGCGGTGCTGTGAAAGACCTCCGCTATGTCTGCACGCATGCGCAACGTCTTCCGTCTTGTCTGATTTGCACATCTGCGCCGCGAAAACTTTGACTACTCTGGCTATGGTAAGTAAGAAAGTAAGTAAAAAAGTAAGAGCATACTATACCCGCCTCTGTTCATTAACGGTATATGTGCAGATTCGGTATAGATGTTCGAAGGACTCCTGGACGTTTATTAAAGCTGCCAGAGCAGCTTGAAGGTCCGTTGGATCGATGTAATCAGACATGCTCTTACTTTTTTACTTACTTTCTTACTTCCCGGGCTGGCATGTACAGTATATGACATATGTATGACGTAAACGCGTACCCGACGTGAGCAGATCCGAGCAGAGTTTCGCGTATTGGGTAGTTTAGACGGATATGCAACGGGGGCTGTTTTTAACTTATCCACTTTGGAAGGCGTTTTCAATTTTTTCCGTTTTTCAGCCTCGGAAACGCCGTCCCTGTGTAGACGAAAGGCACTTCTGATAAAATATTTAGTCGTTTTTACCCGACAGCGTCCTCGTGTAAACGGGCCCTAAAAATAAAGAAATAAAATGTCCATATAATATATATTAACAACTCAAAAACTCTAAAAAGACATACACGCACAAAACATTCACACTGCTGTTTTTTTTTTTTTAATTGCACGGTCCCTTTAAAACAAGCACTGTTTAGTGCAGTTATGGCTCTTGGGTAGAAGCTTTTTTTTCGGTCTATAGACCCCTTACACTGACATCACATTTACGTTAGCAACGGTCACTACCCTACCCTATACCTGGGGGACAAGCAAACTTTGTTTCCATACTGTTCACGTACTGAAGCCAAGCAAAGATGGCAGACGTCCGTTGCTGTTGTCTGAAGAAAACTACAGCTAAAAAAGCTCTACTAACGGATTACTTGGATAATCTTAGTTATAAAGAAGTGAAGGATACATGGAAATTAGAGTTTATTAGTGGCTATGATCTGTACAAAATTCCTCAAAACCAATGGAGTGACGGTGCAGATTTGTGGTCTAGTGTTGGCTACATGGTGGAATGTACTTTCCTTTTCCGGAAGAATCCAGACATGGAAGAACAGTTTAAAAAAAAAAAACTGCACACCCCACTAAATAAACAAGAAAACCTTTGTGTAAAGAATTTTTACCGACATCAGCTTTAGGGAACAGAATGCTGCAAAAGCCTGAGCATTTACTCTCAAAGGACTACTACTTGAACTGTGGGCTAGATGGTATTCCCGGCCCGCCATGTCTCAACAACCTCAAGGACATCAAGTTACAGAGCTATTTGCACTCATTTATACATTGATATTTATGATTTGTTAAAAAAGAAACAAATCTCTGAAGTATTATTATTTGTAAAATAACGTTATCTTGCTTTAGACTTTCAAAAAATCAGGGATGTGATTTGGGGCTGGTGAAATTATCTGAAAATTTTAGCTGGGGGTCTGGGGTCCGCAGGCCCCCAGCTGGTCCAGGGCAGCGCCCTGGTGGGGGGACAAGGGGGGGGCGAAGCCCCCCGAAGCTCCTGGGTTCTGGGGTTTTCTGACTTAAAAATTGTACTAAAATGGCAAGCAAACACACAAGAAAAAACTTGTCATGATTAACAAATTCAAGCCAATTTAATGGTCAACATGCAACTCTGAGCCCCTATAGTAAATTCAATGATTCTTAACTGACAAAAAGCCAAAACATGAAACCTAAAAATGTCATTCTAAATTAAATCATCTGCATTAGAATAAATAGAAAATTGTATAAGGAAAAACAAAATTTATACTTTCAATTACTGTAGAAGTTGAACATACCTAAATGTGCCTTTTCAAACAAACATGATGCAACATAAGAATTCATCCACAAGTCTTCAGGAACTCTCAAAGAAAAAAGATGCTAGCATCCATGTCCAGTTCCAGCATATCAGTCACTTTTTTTCTGCAGTTTCTACTCTAGCAATGTCAACTTCATATACATAACTCTATAGTGTTCACTCACCAAAGGATAATCATAACTCCACAGTGTTCACTCACTTAAGGATATTCAAAACTACTGTGTTCACTCACTTAGGTTTCGTTTCTATCCCGGGCTCCAGCCCGACTTTGCACGCTCGTAGCTCGGGCAGGGGAGGTCCCAGCATCGCCAAACTTGACAGCCAGAGTCCTCTGCCCTCTCCCCAAAGAACCAGCGCGGCAGGGCGCGCTAGCCCCATGCCTCAGGACGTAATTCGCCCCGAGGCGAGCCATGGCGCTCCGCTTAGGTTTCGTTTCTATCCCAGGCTCCAGCCCGACTTTACACACTCGTAGCTCGGGCAGGGGAGGTCCCAGCCACCCCAAACTTGACAGCCAGAGACCTCTGCCCTCTCCCCAAAGAACGAAATCGCTGAACAAATGTCTCACAGTCTTATGTCCAACGTCTGTAGCAACCTCTTTCTCCAACCATTCCCAGCGGAACTTGTTTTTCACTATTCTGTCGATTTCTTTAACTCGATTTGCATCTTTACGCTCGATCACGGAGGCTGCCATCTTTCAACTCTTTGTTTGAAGCGAGCTATCTAACAAGCGCGTTCATTGGTTGTTACAGAGCGATGGGCCAATCACGTACCTCGTTTCATTTCAATGACGGAATTACTGAAAGTCGGAACGAATAGGATACGAATGCGGATTTTTGAGCGAAAAATCGGAAAAAAAAATTTTTTCAAATTTTGAGGTGAAAAAAGCGGCATTCCGCGAATTCGCGGAAAAATCACATCCCTGAACAATGTTGTAAGATTTTATTTTAAATTTTATCTAATAGTGGATGGTACAATAATTACAAATGCAAACAGAATTGACACATTCCAGTTGTAGCTGTAGTCATATAGCTAACTATAATCATATAGCTAACTATAATCACCCTTGTAATAATAATTTCAAACTGTTCATGCTCAGTTCCCTCTTCATTTATTCTCTATTCAAAAGGCGCAACTGAGTCACACAGGTTGATAAGTGTGCAACAGACAGTAACAATTTTATCCAAAATAGTTTTTCCTGCCTTAGTCGATTTATTTCCATTTCACATGCCTGCAGCTGTTGTAAAGTTCAGTGCGTTTCTGTAGAACACACTCAAACTTTAGGTTCATTACTACACTCTGGCTCCAGGTTGACATTTTGCATAGGACTGAGTTCCTCTGATAACAGAAGCAAAAGCTTCAGCGCTTTTTGCTCTTAATCTTTTCTGTTCTTTCAGGATGCATCAGGAGCATGTCGCTCCTTGTTGGGTTTATTAACGAATTATGTCAGCGTTGGTTGTTTGGTGCCCAATCTGGGTTTTTCATGTCGAATGAGGAAGTTGGTTCATCTGGAAGAAAATCATTTGATTTTGTCTGAACACTTTCATGAAGAAGCCAATTCAAATGTGAGCAGAAATAAAAGGATATTCTTAAACAAACTCTTCCATACTCTGTTGTGCCTGTCTATTTTTTTTTAAAAATACATTTTAAATAGTCGCAAATTTCTCTGCAATTTTCAGGGTTAGCTCCTCTCACTGTATTCTCTTTAACCACTCATTTCTTCATTGTTCTTGAAGCATTTGCTTCTCTTTGTTAAAATTTTTCTTCATAGCAGGGAAATGGTAATATCTTTTATCTATTCCTCGATTTAAATGATTGGAACAACCAAAAACAGCACAAAAATGAACCATATTTAAGACTGGTTAAGCCTTGCTTACACGAAAACTGGTGTCTTTTCACCTGGGGGTCAGTTATCACTTGATGCGTAACGTCATGTGCAAGGGGTCTATTTGTCCATTTCTTAATTGACCTGAACTGCCTGCCCAAGGGCAGCAGTTCAAACAGAGAATTTCTGGGGTGGGATGGATCTTTTAATATACTGAGGGTTCTTTTGAGGCAGCAGGAACTGTAAAGCTCTTCCAGGCAGGGAAGAGGGCATCCGATGATCATCTGGGTGGTGGTGACAACCCTCTGGAGCACTTTTCTCTCTGCTCCTGTGCAGCTGACAAACCACACACTGATGCAGTATGTATGCAAGTATGTTCTCTATGGAGCAACAATAGAAAGACACAAGCAGTTTTTGAGGGAGGTCATTCACCATGAGGATCATCAGGAAGTAAAGTCTCTGCTGTGCGTTCTTTATCACTTGTGTGGCATTAGAGCTCCAGGTCAGCTCCTCCTCTATGTGCACCCCAAGGAACCAGAAGTCCAGGATCCTCTCCACATATTGCGCACTGATGAGAATAGAGATCTTGCATGTGACGTCACAGCCGATCCAGATTGTAATAGACGCCATCTTGTCGGTCAAACGCCATATTTCCACCTTCTACTTCTACCTTTTCTTCTGGAAAACCCTACGATATACAATTCTACTACAATGGCTGCGGCTACAAGCTCTCCCTACCTGTGCACGTTTATGTTTTTTGTGTGTATTTTTGCGTGTTGTTCGTCTGTACCGGACTTCAATATCCACTACAACCGTATGGACTTACTGGACATTGGTTTCCAGCAGAAAATGACGGTTTGTAGTGATTTCCATCGCATGCACAACATTCCGGACGAGATAGCGAGACCAGCGGGGTCTCCGTGGATTGTTATCGGGTCTGGCAGGCGAAGGAGGCGGCATCGGGAGAGGAAGCAAAAGCGAGGCTGCAGGCAGAGCTGGCCTGTTGACTAAGCTCAGAAAACAGCCACTCAAATCTCCACTGCCAAGCCTCTACCTCTCCAATGCCAGATCCATGGTAAACAAGACGGACGATTTGGAATTACAGCTGGAATTACCTTATTCTATTCTATAATCGGCTGGTCAGTGCTATACTCAATACTTAAGTGACTTACCCGTCCAATGAGGATTGCTATTTTCTTGTTTACAAGATGCCACATCTGAGGGCGGCTGACAAATCCTGAATTTCTGTAAAGATAACTGTCCAGAGATTTATAAGCATGCAGTGCTTCACCACTGAACAGCGAGGGAAAGTTAATGAGGTAATTATACACGTCTGGGTATTCCACCGCTGGCAGTTCAATATCCACTGACACGGTCGTGAAAACTATGTCCGGTAAGCGATAAGGGTCACTAATCTGTAGGTCGTTTATTTTAGACATACTGTATATCTCATTATCTGTTCATTAGAAAAATGAGCCGTGTAGTCCGTCGGTTGAAATTGATCCATGTTGTATACGAGTGCAGCAGTATTCAGCTGTGTTTTTTACCGACAAGATGGCGGCTGTTTACATTCTGGTCACGTGACTGCAAGATCTCTATAGGCTGAAAGTCTGTTTTCTTTTTCCTGAAGTCTATGATCAGCTCCTTGGTTTTGGTGGTTGAGGACCAGGTTTGCTGTCTCAGCACCACCCAGACAGCTGCTCAACCTTGTGCTGATAAGCAGACTCCTTCCCCCCAGAGATGAGCCCCACTATGGTAGTATCATCCGCAAATATGATGTCATTACGGGAGCGAGCAGGGTGCAGTTGTAAGTGTAGAAGAACAACTTGTTCAATCCTAGATAAAGCCGTGGCACAGCAGTTATGCTCATATCTACATAGGAATAACATCCATGAAATGTATCAGTCAGGATTTAGACCTCATCATAGCAAAGAGACAGCACTGGTTAAAGTAGTAAACGACCTACTGTTGGTGTCTGATCAGGGCTGTGTTTCGCTGCTTGTGTTGCTTGACCTTAGTTCAGCATTTGATACCATTGATCATTCCATTCTTCTGGATAGACTAGAAAATGTTGTGGGAGTTAAGGGAACGGCCCTCTCCTGGCTCAGCTCTTATTTAACTGATCGCTATCAGTATGCTGATGTAAATGGTGATTTTTCTAGACATACTGCATGCATATATATATATATATATATATATATATATATATATATATATATATAAAAAATATGGGCGGCACGGTGGTGTAGTGGTTAGCGCTGTCGCCTCACAGCAAGAAGATCCGAGTTCGAGCCCCGTGGCCGGCAAGGGCCTTTCTGTGCGGAGTTTGCATGTTCTCCCCGTGTCCGCGTGGGTTTCCTCTGGGTGCTCCGGTTTCCCCCACAGTCCAAAGACATGCAGGTTAGGTTAACTGGTGACTCCAAATTGACCGTAGGTGTGAATGTGAGTGTGAATGGTTGTCTATGTGTCAGCCCTGTGATGACCTGGCGACTTGTCCAGGGTGTACCCCGCCTTTCGCCCGTAGTCAGCTGGGATAGGCTCCAGCTTGCCTGCGACCCTGTAGAAGGATAAAGCGGCTAGAGATAATGAGATGATATATATATCTCAGGGCTTTACATTAGCACCCGCCAAATGCGGGTAAAATTCGGCTTTGGTGGGTAATAACTTTAGTCTCACTAGCCATTTTGGCGGGTGGTTTATTCTGTGGTATGACAATATATTTTAATTGTAGTTTTCTCTGAAGGCATCTGATATAATAAACACATTGCAATGTAATACGCGCCTACAACTCCCATGAGCATCTGCGTAAACATTCTGACAATGTTAGAATTGTTTAGAACGTTCGTTAACGTCTCAGATAAAATCAAATGATACGGTAACCTGCGGTTAATGAACAAAGCAACAAAGTCGCTGACAACTGACAAGCACACGGTGTGGCAGCATATAGCTTGAGTTTAAAACCCTGCTGCTCAGGAAAAAAGGGGCAGAAATGAGCAGGGCTGGAGCAGCATTTTAAAGTCACCGAGGTCCGTGATGCGCAAAGCGCGTGCCGAAAAATGTTCGCCATATTTAAATGAGAGGGGTGAATTACACATCACACAAGAGATCTCATCTCATTATCTGTAGCCGCTTTATCCTGTTCTACAGGGTCGCAGGCAAGCTGGAGCTTATCCCAGCTGACTATGGGCGAAAGGCGGGGTACACCCTGGACAAGTCGCCAGGTCATCACAGGGCTGACACAGACAACCATTCACACCTACGGTCAATTTAGAGTCACCAGTTAACCTAACCTGCATGTCTTTGGACTGTGGGGGAAACCGGAGCACCCGGAGGAAACCCACGCAGACACGGGGAGAACATGCAAACTCCGCACAGAAAGGCCCTCGCTGGCCACGGGGCTCGAACCCGGACCTTCTTGCTGTGAGGCAACAGTGCTAACCATTACACCACCATGCCGCCCAGATTGGCTCGTTCATAGCAAAACCGAAAATACCCTGTACTGCGAACACTGTAGAAAGTCTGGCAAAGACAGGCACCAGTAATTTTAAACTCGAAACTATCAAGGACCACGAAAAGTCAAACGCACACATCGGTACTAGAACATCAAAACCAGCGAAGACGGCTGGTCACTACAGGACAGCATTGCTTTCAGTCCCTGGCTGTCATGAAGTTGGCTGAGCTGGAGAGGATGGCGCTGCTGTTTAGAAACGTTCACGTGATTGTAAAGAAATTGATCCCGCCTCAGGTCACGAAGACCATTTTTCATGGACCATTCAGACTCATCTGATGATGAATGTAATGAGGACATTTAATGTCTCTCTCTACACATGTTCAAACACACACACACAATTAATAGATAATACATAATATCAGGGCTTTGAACCAGAATTTTTTTCCTATCGGTTCGTTCCGAACAGAAACGGAATTTTAACGTTTCCGGTTTTGGGTTCCACCATTAAATAGACGTTCCCGAACCGGTTAGAACAAAAAAATTTCGTTCCCGGAACGGTTAATTACGTTCCCTGTCAGCTGTTTAACAAATGGCTATAAAATTATGTCTGTCTCATCCAGCTTAAGCCAAATGTAGGCTAATTATATTACAACCTTCATTAAATAAGACAAGAAATAATTCAAAACAATTATTATTATTTCAAATGTTGGCGATTTGGATTCTCAGTATGTCTTCCCATCTACACAAACAGAAAAAGTGCCAAAAATGAAAGATAATTCGTTTAGTGTGTTACCAAAGGCTAGTCAGGCCCTATAGAGGGCTACCGCATGACGTCACCGCGCCGCGAGATTTTGTTAGGCGCCATATTGGAAGACCAAGTACACATCTATGCAAGTACATACATACATAAAACAAACTACACCTGAAATGTAGCCAGGGCCGGTTCTGCCCTAATCTGGACCCGGGTGCAACATCGCGCAACCCCCACCCCTCAAAAAAACAAAAAAAAAAAAAAAAACAAAAAAAACACCAATCTAAATCAGGACAACCATCACATAACTATAAACATTTTATATCAACTATTTTAACTAAATGGGCTATAATAAATAAGCCTGCAGGCAGCCACGGCGGGCTGCCTCAGAAAAGTAACCGTTCAATGACACAACTGAAAGCCTGCAGCCACGGCGGGCTGCCTCAGAAAAGTAACCATTTGTCCTACCTTAAAACTCGTTTTGCATTTTCTGCCTCCTTTTTTGTATTTTCGACCCTCTGTTTATTTTCTTTCCTTTTCTGAAAACCCGATTTGTGTCCAGACATTTTGTTCTGCTCCCAACGAACTAACTCGTCAGGTCTCGTCTCTCGAGCCCGCGATGATTCCCGTGGGAAGGGCAACAATTGATACATTTTTACAAACAGCCAATAGGGAGGTTACAACGTTCAGGCTCTTCTTTGCTCAGACACTCAGTAATGCACTTACTCACTTATTATCACGTGGAGACATGATAGTAGTCCACCTTCCCGCTCTCTCCATTCAATCCGCGAACGTCACACAGGAAGTGAACCCCAGCGGGTCATAGAAACTTGCGCAGGAGAAGAATGACTATTTGTAGGCTACAGAAACTTTGAGGAACGAAATAAAAACTGGTATTAACCGGTTACCATTATTTTTAATAAGCGTTTCTGTTCCGGAACATAAAAAATAATAAAGTTTCTGGTTTCGTTTCTGTTCCATGTGAAATAGAAAAAGTTCCCGGTTTTCGTTTTCGTTCCTTGAACCGGTTCAAAGCCCTGCATAATATACATAATAATACTTGATAATACACATAATACTTGCATATCAAAACATCCAATGTTTTTCAATGATAAATGTTTTGAATTGGACTTTTAATATTAGAATCAGTTCAGTTGTACTGAATGTTATTTTTCATATACGATACTTCATATTGTAAGGGGCTTGAATTTGAGTTCAATAAAGAGAATACTCTGCTTATATTTTTGTCTGAATTGGTTCCATGTTTTCATAGAGGGAGCTACCTTAACAGCACTGAATACTTGAGTGCTACTGTAGAGATACATTATACGCTGCCATTCATGATTAAATCTAGATCTTCCGAACTTTAACGTATCATGGTGAAGAAAAAAACTGCGATTTCCTGGCAACAAAATTGTGGCTAGTGAAAAGGCTGAATAGCTAGTGACTCAGGAAAACCACTAGCCACAGTGGCCGGTGAGCAAAAAAGTTAATAAAAAGCCCTGATATATGTACACACACATACACACATACACACATATATATATATATATATATATATATATATATATATATATATATATATATATACACACACACACACACACACACACACACAGGGTGCGATTTGTCAAAAAACCAGAAGGGGGGGATGTTTTTTTTTTTAATCATGAAACGTCACAAAATTAAGGTAACAATAGGCTAACAGCTCAATAACATCCGATGATGTCAAATGAATAACACTAAATGAAAACGAACACTAAACCAGAGATAGTAAATTCATCTTCCTATCTCTCTGACTAAATACACGAACACTAACACACAACAAAGTTCGCACTGCTTGTCGTGTTGCTGTGATGTTTCTCTCCCTCCGGATTAAATGGACAGTGACTCGAAAATCACTAAAATACATGAATACTAAATGAACAGTTTGCTCTCAGGGATGCAAACAGTGCGCCTTTTGGCGGATGCCGCCTTTTTCACGGCTGAATCGCGCAGATCCGATTTTTTTTTTTAGGGGGGGCGTTGGAGTGTCTGATTATAATTTCAAAGTAAATTCTGTATTAAAATTACTAAATAAGCAAATCCGTTACAGTCCATGAAACAGGAAGTATAAGGATGAGAAAAAAAGTTTAAATCGGAAAGCTGCTTTCCGATTTAACTTTTTTTTTCCTCATCCTTATACTTCCTGTTTCATGGACTGTAACGGATTTGCTTATTTAGTAATTTTAATACAGAATTTACTTTGAAATTATAATCAGACACTCCAACGCCCCCCCTAAAAAATAAAAAAACGGATATGCGCGATTCAGCCGTGAAAAAAGACGGCATTTGTTATTATCTACAATGTATCTATTTGCTGGGGACGTTTGTGAACATCAAAGCTGCCACTTCGGGTCATTTTGAAAGTGAGTGCAATGTAGACCATAGAAAACTGTGTCACAACATGCCTGTCATGTCAACTTTTTTTTTGGTTTGTTTGTTTTATTGACAGGGTTGTCCCTGAGGATTTTTTTTCAGCAGAGATAAAAAACAGAGGGGGGATGATCCCCACCATCCCCCCCAGCAAATCGCACCCAGTAGGGCTGTGCGATATATCGAATATACTCGATATATCGCCGAAAATTCTGTGCGCGATACATAAAATTATTATATCGTAACTATCGAGTATTTTATGGTCATCTTCCGACTTGTGTTTGTTGCATTCGTTTCAAACCTTTTCCGGTGGTTTTCTCCCTGTCCCTCAAGCAGTAACGCGAGAGGCTGCCTAAGGGTAAAAAAAAAAAAAAAAAAAAAAAAAAAAAAAACCACAATAATGTCGCGCACTCACCAACCAATCCCGGGCGACATTTCGGTGCTGAAAGGAACTTCCGGGAAGATTTTCTAGTTTCGGTTGTGTTGCCAGATTCGGTGGTTTCCCGCCCAATTGGGCAGTTTTAAGTGCATTTTGGCGGGTTTTGAACATATTTTGGGCTGGAAAATGTCAGCAGTATCTGGCAACACTGCCGGCGGGAAGATTTCCTAGTTCCGGTTTACAGCGCTGACTCAGTTCGTGCAGTCGCTGGTGTTGCATAGGCTACCGTGTAAGCTCTGTCAATTTCAGCGCCAGTGTGCAAAGAGAAAAATTATGTTTTGCAGATCTCTCTCTTCTCTCCCTCAATCTCTCTCTCTATTGTGAATGTTCCAGTGGTTCTCAGTAGTCAGGTTAATAGCTTGGAGATCTATTTTTTAAAATAATTTAATGAATGAGCACTTTTCTTATTTAGGCTAAATGTCTCTCAGTGTTGAGCTTGCACTTTATTGATTTGAGCTCTGAGCAGCTCTGTATTGTGTTGCCCCTTTGTTGCAATTTTCAAGATTGTTTTTGCAGTTTGTGCTACATCTTTGTTGAATAAAAATAGTCTTATTTCAATTCAATTGTGATTAATCACGAACATGAAAATTTAAAATGTTTTGTTGAAAACCACCTGTAAAGTTAACCAAGAATTATCTAATCTGCAGGGATTGTAGTGAAAACAGTAAAGAGTAAAAGTTAGATTTCATGGGGTCCTTTAGAGGAGATTTAAATATATCGAAATATATATCGTATATTGTGAAATGGAGAAAATGTATCGGGATATTCATTTTTTTTTCCCATATCGCACAGCCCTTATATATATATATATATATATATATATATATATATATATATATATATATTAGTGCTGTCAAGCGATTAAAATATTTAATCGCGATTAATGTCGCGACTGTCATAGTTAACTCGCGATTAATCGCAATTTAATCGCACATTTTTGTCACATGAAAAACCATTGTAATTCTCTTATGAGCATAAAAAAGTGAATGGGCTTGCTCACCGTTCGAACTACGGGGGTACACGGGGGATCCGAGATCCCCTGAAACAGACATGAGATCACTTGAAAACATGATTTGGGAAATGTTGGGGGGTCTCTAAAATATTGGCAAAATGATGTTTATTGACATAGCAATCGTGTGTAATGGGAAGCATTTGCATATCCGAAGTGAGCGCGCGATGGAGATCTGCACTCTGAGACAAGCGCAAGCACCCCCCCCAAGGGAAAATATCAGCATAGTTCAAACACTGGTTGTACCAATGTTTTTTTTTTTTATTGCAGAGCAAAACATGTCTTGTCACAGCCACTGCAAAGTCGGGCTGGAGCCGCCGATGGGAAAACGAAACCTACCGTAAGCCGAGCACCGTGGCTCTTCGGGGGAGGGCAGAGGACTCTGGCTGTGCGGGGCGTGGCATCATGTCACAGAGCGTTAATCTCGCGATAAAAAAAAATTTAATCGCCGTTAAAATTGAGTCAAGTTAACGTGTTAACGCGACATTTTTGACAGCACTAATATATATATATATATAAATAACCTCTGGGTGATATTATTCATAAACATGATATTAGTTTCCACTGTTATGCTGATGACACATAGTTGTATGTTTCTACAAAACCTGATGAGACACCAGCTTAATAGAATTGAGGAATGTGTAAAGGACATTAGACATGGGATGCTTATTAACTTCCTTCTGCTTAACTCTGACAAGACTGAAGTACTTGTACTCGGACCACATGCAGCTAGAAGCAAGTTTTCTGATTCCACAGTAACTCTGGATGGCCTTTCTGTTTCTTCACGTGCAGCAGTAAAAGACCTCGGAGTGATTATTGACCCCGGACTTTCATTCGAAATGCACATCAATAACATTACCCGGTTAGCTTTCTTTCATCTCAGAAATATTTCTAAGAGAAGAAATTCAATGTCACTACATGACGCAGAAAAATTAGTTTATGCTTTCGTTACCTCCAGGTTGGATTATTGTAATGCCTTACTGTCTGGATGTTCCAATAAGTGCATAAACAAGCTCCAGTTAGTTCAAAATGCAGCAGCAAGAGTCCTTACTAGAGCTAGAAAATATGACCCCATCACCCCTGTCTTATCCACACTGCACTGGCTCCCAATCAAATTTCATATTGATTATAAAATACTACTATTGACCTTTAAAGCACTAAATGGTCTCGCACCACAGTACCTGAGTGAACTTCTGCTCCTCTATGACCCACCACGCCTACTTAGATCAAAAGGTGCAGGCTATCTGCTGGTACCTTGTCTAGTGAAGGCTACATCAGGGGGTGGAGCCTTTTCTTACAAAGCCCCACAGTTATGGAACAGCCTTCCAAGTAGTGTTCGGGAATCAGAAACAGTCCATGTTGAAGTCTAGGCTGAACTCATATCTGTTTAGTCAAGCTTTTTGTTAAGAGTGCTTATGAGGGAAAGGTGTAGATCCGGAAGGTCCTCAGACAGAGTGTTTTGGTAAACTGGGATGTATGGATGCTGTCAGTTCCCCACTCACTTGCTCGCTCGAGTTTGTTGATCCTGTAGTGGCTGCTGCTTTATGTCCCGGGGCTCCCTCATGCCTGTGCTACCTTCTGGCTCTCCCCTTTTAGTTATGCTGTCATAGTTAGTTGCCGGAGTCCCTGCTTGTACTCAGTGCAAAATGTATACTGTTCCTACTCATCAGGTGACATTGGGCATACCCAACAACATGTGTTTTCTCTCTTTCTCTCCCCCTCCCCCCATCTGTCCCTCTGAGTTACCTGGCAATCCTGACCTCTTCTGCTCCTCAGACCTGCCTGATCCATTCTGATGCCCTACATCTGGTTGGAGTCTCATCACATTGCTCCTGTGGAGGATGGCCCCATATGGACAGTTGAAAGTCACACTTGGCAGATGCTCTGGACTCTTACAGTAATGCTTTTATGGCTGAGGACTACAGCTGACTTGCTAACTTTAGGACTGCAGTTGTCATGAACAGTTCTGCACTCAAGTTTCCATCAATGAAGAGTTAGAACATCAACAAAACTGATTTCATGTTAAAAATGTTAGAATCACATTGTCTCTTATCACCCAAATGAGGATGGATTCCCTTTTGAGTCTGGTTCCTCTCGAGGTTTCTCTCTCATGTCGTCTGAGGGAGTTTTTCCTTGCCACCGTTGCCACAGGTTTGCTCATTGGGGATAGATTAGGGATAAAATTAGCTCATGTTTTAAGTCGTTCAAATTCTGTAAAGCTGCTTTGCGACAATGTCTATTGTTAAAACGCTATACAAATAAACTTGACTTGACTAGAGGGTGAAGAGTGGGGAGCCATTGCTGAGGCAATCAGACAGGAAGTCCTTTATCCAGAGGCAGATGGATTAAGACAGTCCCAGATCTGTCAGGTTGGACACCAGTCTGTGAGGGAGAATGGTGTTGAATGCTGAGCTAAAGTCCACAAAGAACAGCCTAGCATAGCTCTCCTGCTGCTCAAGGTGAGTGAGGGCAGTGTGGAGAGTTGTTGCTATGGCGTCCTCTGTAGACCCATTAGCTCTATAAGTATACTGGTGTCTAACATGGGTGGGGGACTTGAGATGATGCAAGTCTGAACCAGTTGCTCAAAGCGCTTCATGATGACGGGAGTAAGTGCCACTGGTCAGTGGTCATTCAGGCTGCTAATGGTCTTTTTTTGGCAATGGAAGATGGTAGAGGACTTCAGGCAGGGTGGGATGGTGGACTGGGATAGGGACTGATTGACTTATGTGACATCCTATGCTCTGTACATAAAATGGTTCTAGACGTTGTTTTATTTTACTACAAGATACATGCCTATCAGAAATACTGGACAGAGGTGGTCAATTACTGCAGGAGTCTTGGTCAAGGTGGCTCATTGCTATTTAGCCCCTAATGTTCTCCAAGCTTTAACATTAACAGCCCCATGAGCCTTTGCACTCTGGCAAGGCTCCGTGGAACTGGCAACAACTAAAGTGACTGCCTTTTCTGGTCGCTACAATAATAATCCTCCTCCCTGGAGCCAAATTTATCTTCAAAATGGGATTAAAGGCCATTTAGATTAAAAAAAAAAAAGTAAAAGTGACTACCTACAAACATTTTTAATGAAAAAGTACAGTCATTTTTGTATTTTAAAAAAATATTTCATGAGCCTGCATGAAAATGCATGGGGTTGCTCAAAATTCCACAGCACACTTCACTTTGTCTCACAGCACACCCGGTATACACACTGTCATCTCATTATCTGTAGCCGCTTTATCCTGTTCTATAGGGTCGCAGGCAAGCTGGAGCCTATCCCAGCTGACTACGGGCGAAAGGCGGGATACACCCTGGACAAGTCGCCAGGTCATCACAGGGCTGACGCATAGACACAGACAACTTGAGCACTGAGGTGTTACTAGTATTTTTATTAACAGGCAAGTTCCACCACACTGGCTAAAAGAACCTATGTCGGACTGCAATGTGCTCAAACTTGCGATTTACACCACTACTCCACATATCATCTGCAAGAAGAAATTTATATTAATTGGAGCTACCGTCATCATATTTTGTTACATAAAAATATACAATCTTTATAATAAAATTTATGACAAACTCACAACTGAGGAGTCTCCACTGTTCTTGGCTTCCTCTCGGTTCACCAGCTCTCCCTGGCAGGGTCCGAAGTGTGCACCTACTGGAACAGTCTCCCCCTTATTAAACACTCCCAGGCCTGCATCAGGAATACTGGACTTCTGGATTTCTAGCCCAGGAGGAAGTGTTTGTCTGGCTCGGTCAGGGACTCCCATGGGAACAGGAGTATCGGGGATGAAGACGGGTGGTCCATGAACCTCGCATTTGTTGAGGAAGAAGGATTTGCAAACTTCACAGTCTAGGAGTAGAGAAAACAACAGGAAGAAATGAGGCCCAAATGTGTGTGCAATCTGTGTGTGTGTCTATCTAAGACCATATACGGTACATTAGTACTGTATAAAGATTATCCTAAGAAAGCTTGCCAGTAAGGTTCACTGAGCATCTGGTTGAGACTAGGTGTCCATCAGGACTGGGATCAAACAGGACACAACAAAGTACCAGTATTGGCAAAAAATATGGAAATACCTACCAAAATGACAACACACCACAATTTGACCTTTTGTTCTCAAGTTCTCTTAATAAACTAAACATTTTCTTCATCATAAACAAAATGTTACAAGTAACCAGAGTAAATAATTCTAAAATATTATCAATATTTGGTATGGAACCCCTTGACACTGAAGTGCATCGACACGATCAGGCATGCTATCATAAAGTTTATGAATAAAATCAAGTGGAATTGATCTCCATATGTCTTGCAACACTTCCCAGAGCTGTGGCAGGTTTAAAGGAGCCCTTTTCACCTTCTCTCGCTCCACGTAGTTCCAGACTTGCTCAATTATATTCATGTCAGGACTTTGGGCTGGCCAATCAAGAATTGCCAAGCTGCCATCTTGTTCTTTGTTTTGTAAATACTGTTTAACCATCCCAGCTGTGTGTTTTGGGTCATTATCTTGCTGGAAGATAAAGTTGTTGCCAATGAGAGCTCTTCCAGAAGGCACAGCATGATGGATAAGGATTTGTCTGTACTTGTCAGCAGTGAGGGTCCCATCCATTTCGTAGAGATGACCAACTCCATTGTAGGTGATGGCTCCCCATACTTGCAGGACCCCTCCGCCATGTTTTACTGTGGGAGAAATACAGTTTGCCTTGTATCTTTCTCCCTTTCTGCACCTGACTTACTGTTGCATAGCGTTGCCAAATAATTCAAAATTTCTTCTCATCTGAGAACATGACCCTTTTCCACTGCTCAAAGTCCAACTCCTGTGAATTTTTGCCCAGTTAAGTCTCTTCTGCTTATTTCCACTTCTGAACAACATGACATATGACTTTTGAGGCCTTCTGCTGAGAGTGTCTTCCTAACCAGGTGTGGGGAGACATCCTTGCCTGTAGCATCTTGGAGGTCCTGTGCCAGTTCCTTGCTGGATTTCTTCCTCTCTTGTAGGGATGCAGTCTTGAGATACTGGGCATCAGCTTTAGTCAACTTTTTCTTCCTTCCTCTGCCTGAAATGTTCTTGAAGTTCCCAGTCTTCTGGTGACGCTTGAGGCATTTCCAGACAGCACTGTGGGTCACATGCAGTTTCTTTGCTATGGCTCATTATGAATGACACTCCTCCCGCAAAACTTTCATCCTAATATGCTGCTCTTCTGTAGTTTCTCTCTCTGATGCCATTTCTGCCTGTTGCCTGGCTGTAGTCAGAGGATAAATACTTTTTCTAATGAATTATTTGTAGAGACCACATGATTTAGTTAATGGTTTTCACCTGTGGAATAATTAGCATATCATGGTAGGATTGCACAACAAGGAGTGATTAAGGTGGCTTTTGGGGCTAAACTAAACAAAAAGAGATACTATAGTGGGGCAAAAAAGTATTTAGTCAGCCACCAATTGTGCAAGTTCTCCCACTTAAAAAGATGAGAGGCGCCTGTAATTTTCATCATAGGTACACTTCAACTATGAGACAGAATGGGGGGAAAGAATCCAGGAAATCACATTGTAGGATTTTTAATGAATTAATTGGTAAATTCCTCGGTAAAATAAGTATTTGGTCACCTACAAACAAGCAAGATTTCTGGCTCTCACAGACCTGTAACAACTTCTTTAAGAGGCTCCTCTGTCCTCCACTCGTTACCTGTATTAATGGCACCTGTTTGAACTCGTTATCAGTATAAAAGACACCTGTCCACAACCTCAAAACAGTCACACTCCAAACTCCACTATGGCCAAGACCAAAGAGCTGTCAAAGGACACCAGAAACAAAATTATAGACCTGCACGAGGCTGGGAAGACTGAATCTGCAATAGGTAAGCAGCTTGGTGTGAAGAAGTCAACTGTGGGAGCAATTATTAGAAAATGGAAGACATACAAGACCACTGATAATTTCCCTCGATCTGGGGCTCCATGCAAGATCTCACCCCGTGGGGTCAAAATGATCACAAGAATGGTGAGCAAAAATCCCAGAACCACACAGGGGGACCTAGTGAATGACCTGCAGAGAGCTGGGACCAAAGTAACAAAGGCTACCATCAGTAACACACTACGCCGCCAGGGACTCAAATCCTGCAGTGCCCCCTGCTTAAGCCAGTACATGTCCAGGCCCGTCTGAAATTTGCTAGAGAGCATTTGGATGATCCAGAAGAGGATTGGGAGAATGTCATATGGTCAGATGAAACCAAAATAGAACTTTTTGGTAAAAACTCAACTTGTCGTGTTTGGAGGAGAAAGAATGCTGAGTTGCATCCAAAGAACACCATACCTACTGTGAAGCATGGGGGCGGAAACATCATGCTTTGGGGCTGTTTTTCTGCAAAGGGACCAGGACGACTGATCCGTGTAAAGGAAAGAATGAATGGGGCCATGTATCGTGAGATTTTGAGTGAAAACCTCCTTCCATCAGCAAGGGCACTGAAGATGAAACGTGGCTGGGTCTTTCAGCATGATAATGATCCCAAACACACCACCCGGACAACGAAGGAGTGGCTTCGTAAGAAGCATTTCAAGGTCCTGGAGTGGCCTAGCCAGTCTCCAGATCTCAACCCCATAGAAAATCTTTGGAGGGAGTTGAAAGTCCGTGTTGCCCAGCAACAGCCCCAAAACGTCACTGCTCTAGAGGAGATCTGCATGGAGGAATGGGCCAAAATACCAGCAACAGCGTGTGAAAACCTTGTGAAGACTTACAGAAAACGTTTGACCTCTGTCATTGCCAACAAAGGGTATATAACAAAGTATTGAGATTAACTTTTGTTATTGACCAAATACTTATTTTCCACCATAATTTGCAAATAAATTATTTAAAAATCAGACAATGTGATTTTCTGGATTTTTTTTTCTCATTTTGTCTCTCATAGTTGAGGTATACCTATGATGAAAATTACAGGCCTCACATGTTTTTAAGTGGGAGAACTTGCACAATTGGTGACTGACTAAATACTTTTTTGCCCCACTGTATTTCCAATATTTTTATGATGATGTTTATCACACAACGATGGCCAAAACTGCTAGTATTTTCATGGGTAAAGTATAAAATTGTGATTAAAAAGTGTCTCTGTATCTTCATAATGTAATTCAGTTGCCTTCAGTGTAGATTCTGATGTCATTTGCACGGATTAAGTATGCAAAATCAATCTTTTCCTAGGCATTTCCATATTTTGTGCCAGCACTGGATACAAGTATGAGTTTTTTTTTACTTCCTTGTGGGAGTAAACAAATGGTCAGATACGAAGCTTGCAGGGCAAAATAAAACGAATGTTCATTAACATGACTGTGGCACTGCATGACGTATTTACAGTATTCTCTTAGGACTTGCCTGGTCAGGGTTGTTTTAAATTCAGCTACTTGTTTGCTTATCTTCTGGGGAACAGAATTTCCCAAATTTGTTCTGAAAATCACATGCAGGTACAAACAAAATTAACTGCGGCACGGTGGTGTAGTGGTTAGCACGGTTGCCTCACAGCAAGAAGGTTCTGGGTTCGAACCCAGCGGCCGGCGAGGGCCTTTCTGTGTGGAGTTTGCATGTTCTCCCCGTGTCTGCATGGGTTTCCTCCGGGTGCTCTGGTTTCCCCCACAATCCAAAGACATGCAGTTAGGTTAACGTGGGGCGGCCTTGGGCTGAGGTGCCCTTGGGCATGGTACCTGACCCCTGACTGCTCCCCGGGCGCTCTGGTGTGGCTGCCCACTGCTCTGGGTGTGCGCGCGCGCATGTGTGTGTTCACTGCTTCAGATGGGTTAAATACAGAGGATGAATTTCACTGTGCTTGAAGTGTGCATGTGACAAGTTTCTTCTTCTTCTTCTGTCCACACAGTAAGAAAGTAAATAAATAAATAGTCCAACGGGGAGGAGAACTTGCAAAACTTCACACAGACAGCAACCCGAGCTTAAAATCGAATCCAGGACCCCGGAGCTGTGCCACTGTGATGCCCCGAAATCCGTATATTTGAACTCCTGTCTCTCACACCCACTGTCTCTTATTGAATATTCCATTCCAGAGGCATAATGAGGGGCATACTCTCTGTCCCCTATTAAATCACAGCTGGTTGGGATCTTCTGCGAGCTTATGCATGTGGGGAACAGAGCACATAACACTGTCTTCCAGGTGTGTTTTGCTATCACACAGCATGAGCTGCAATTGAAAAAGAGGAGTTTGATGGCTTTACATGTCTTGGAGGAAGTACGTGTTAGCCTTCACTCACATGGTTAGAGAGACCTGGCTAGTGGGTGGATACTCGCAGGTGACCACACTGGACGACAAATGGGTGGAAGAAAGAGGGGGAAAAAACCTATAATCTTCTAATGTGGTGAAGACGTTAGGACACATTTATTTAACATTTATGGAAGGAGACCCAGGTATCAGTCAGTAAGCTTCCCAAGATGGAAGAGTCTTCAGGACAGAGGACTTTGTGCTTTCTGGTTTCTCAGTCACACGACATCCCACATTTTTTTTTTTTTTGTCTCAGAATAAAACACAGGAGTGGCTGGAGAGAATGACAGACATTCTGCAACATTAAATGTAAACAGAAACAAATTAAACATTGAATGTGTCATTCATTCATAAATTCAAAATTGCAATAACAAGCAAATCACTATGGTTTGAGAGGAATCATACATTTTGGGCCATGCTATAATATGAAAATAAAACCATGCAGCATAGATTTTTTTAATACACACCCATCGTGTGATATTCCATGCTTTTTTTGTTCAGGTTAACATCCTCGGTTTATAACGACTAAAGTATTTTAAATAAATAAATAAACAAAGTTTCTCTCACTCCTCACTACCATGTTACACGCTCTATAAACAAAGTTCATACTTTAATCAATAAAAAATCTAAATTTCAATGTCAATTTGTTGATTAAAATAAGAGAGACTGAGGCTACAAGCCAAATGTACTGTATTGCACTTTTAGTGCACCAGATAGTGTGCAGGGTAGAATAAACAGTGAGTGTTACTGAGCACCAGAGTGGCCTAATGTCTTACAGAGATAGTCTTTATCGTCAGGATCTTCCACTTTAACGGAAAGACCTTCAGGTGGGTTGTCAAGATCGTCTCCATAGCTGTAGATATTCAGCTCCAGTGTCTCCTCTTTCTTCACACAGGCTTCTGAGGTCTCTCCATCCATGGATGTCTCTGTTTTCATGTCCTCACACAGCTAAAGATCAAACAAATCTGTTAGGGCAGGACGGTATCCATCCCACTCGGGAAGATGCTGCTCTCATTTCTCGCACCATAGCTCAGTCTCAGAACAGGCCTAGTTAATCCACGACAATCCAGAGCCAAGGCCAGGGAGCAGACGGACAGGCTAAACTGTCTGTCTGCTACCTGCACAGAGTCATCACACAGGTTTCATTACATTGAGACTGTGCCTGTTCCCCGAGCTATACAAAAAAGTAGAAATACTCAAAGTTTGTTCTAATAATCTAATTAGTATAAAATTAGATCATACTGACTGTACAGCCGCTGCCAGCACCTTTGACCTACTGTAAGAGCTAAGACTTTTAAATATTTTCTCTCTTATGTCTGAAGCACGAACTGTTAATGAACTTCTTACTGATCAGCAGTTTAATGTACTGTGTTTAAACAGAAACATGGATTAAACCAAAGGAGTCTGTAGCATTAAATGAAACTAGTCCTCCTGGTTGCAGTTATATACACCAGCCTCGTCTAACTGGCAGAGGAGGCATCGCGATTCTTTATAATGATTATCTCAGCATGACACAAAAACCTGGACAGTTAGTATGAAGAACTTCAAATGCATTTGTGGCAGTGGGGGCGTGGCTTAGTGTCAGTTTGTGAATGTAGGGCGGGGCCAGGGAAGGTGAGTGGCGAAGTCAATGCACCTGTTGTCAATTAAATGTGTGCGTGCGTGTTTGTTTCAGTGACTATGGAGAACAGAAAAAGAGGGAGAGAGCAGACAGAAGAGATTTCCCCAGACCAAAACACAACTGTGTGTACGCACACGTCTGTGTACCCAAACGGACGTTAAAGCTGAAAAACAACACGAAAATAAAAGGTGTGTGAACATCATCTCTCGCCTGCCGTGCTTCTGTACTCCACCCACATGAGGGGCGTATTAGAGTGGTGCCGAAACCCGGGAGTACAGAAGGGAACCACCACCTGAAGTCTTCCCCATTGAAGGATCTCATCCATGCCCTTGCTACTGCCCAGCAGAACTAGAATCAAGCGCTGACCGCCCTCCAGAAGGAACATGAGCAATGCTTTGAAGCCTTGATACTGGCCCAGCAGGAAGATCGCCAAGCGTTCCGGCATCTGCTTGTGTTGTCGGGGACCTCGACCGCAGCGGACCCTCCCCACAGCACCCTCACAAAGATGGGCCCGTACAATGATCCGGAAGGCTTTAATTGCTCACTTCAAGCCAGCACCCGAAGTGTGGCGGTGGCCAGTCGAGCAGCGCACAGCACGCCTACTTCCGCTCCTGACTGGCGAGGCACAGCCTGCCACACAGCAGCTCGCTGCCGGCAGCCAGCTCATATACACCGACCTGAAGAGAGCCATCCTGCAGTGTGTCGGCCACTCTCCGGAACAACATTGCCAGTGCTTCTGGACGCGGACAATGGAGTAGGTCAGCCGGCCGTTCGCATTCGACCAATAGCGGTTGAGGGTGGAAGACCATGACACCAACAGGATCATCGATCTGACACTGGAACAGTTTATCGCTCAACTTCCGGAAGGAACGGCAGACTGGGTCCAGCGTCATCGCTCAGCGTCCCTGGAGCAAGCCATCAAGTTGGTGGAGGGCCATCTGATGCCGGTTCCGACAGCAGGCGGATGGGTCGCCTCTTCTCCCTTCTCTTCCCGTCCCCACCCCATTCCCCCACCACAGAGACGGGGGCTGGCTCCCCACAGCTGGCCCACTGCACCAGTGGTGTCCTCCTGTATTCTCCTTCCGCATCTGTGATTGAGGAATCACACAGTGACTGGAGCAGCCCGGCGGTCCTGGTACCCAAGACTGATAGATCAGTCCGGTTCTTTGTAAACTATAGAAAAAAAGTCAACGTGGTGTCTAAATTCGACCCAACTCCTCGCATTGATGAGTTGCTTGATCGGTTAGATGCTGCTCACTTTTATTCGGCACTGGATTTAACAAAGGGATATTGGCAGATCCCCTTGACTCCTCTATCCTGAGAGAAAATGGCCTTTTCCACACCGTTTGGATTACACCAGTTTGTCACGCTTCTTTTTGGGTTATTTGGGGCTCCCACCACATTCCAGCAGCTCATGGAGAATATCCTCCATCCCCACACTGCCTATGTGGCAATGTACCTTGACGACATTACCGCGTACAGCAATGATTAGCCTCGGCACCTTGAACACCTTTGGGCTGTCCTAGAGTCACTGAGGCATGTGGGTCTCACAGCTAACCCAAAAAAAAAAAAAAAAGTACAATTGGGTGGGTGGAAGTACGGTATCTGGGTCATGGGCAGGTGTATCCCCAAATTGACAAGACTGCTGCAATTGCAGCTTGCCCGAGGCCCAAGACCAAAAAGGGGGTGAGGCAGTTCCTGGGGCTGGCTGGCTACTATCCTAGGTTCATACCTAATTATTCAGATGTCACCAGCCCACTGACTAATCTCACTAAAAAGGGAGCACCAGATCCGGTCCAGTGGATGGAGCAGTGCCAACAGGCTTTCACCAAGGTAAAAGCTGCAGTGTGTGTGTGTGTGTGTGTGTGTGTGTGGGGGGGGGGGGGGGGGGGACTTTTACACTCCCCTGACTTCTCTCTCCCCTTCATTTTACAGACAGACGCATCGGACAGAAGGCTGGAGGCTGTTTTGTACCAGAAGGTGGAGAGCAAGGAACTGTAAATCAGCTGCAAGCTCTTGATGCGCGAAAGTATGTACAGCACCATTAAAAAGGAGTGCCTGGCCATCAAGTGGGCGGTCCTCACCTTCCAATACTACCTGCTGGGGTGCCCTTTCACTCTCTGTTCGGACCACGTATCCCTCCAGTGACTCCACCGCATGACTGATGCCAATGTGCGGATCACCCATTGGTATCTCACCCTCCAGGAGGTTACATGGTTACATTCGAGGTGGTCCACAGGCCAGGGCACAGATGGTGGTGGCAGACTTCCTGTTCCATTGAAGGGGGAGTCCACTGCAGGATGGTTGGCTCCCCGGCCCGAGTCGACCGGTGGGGGTATGTGGCAGTGGGGACATGGCCTAGCGGCAGTTTGAGAATGGAGGGCGGGTCCAAGGTTTCTTTATTTGTACCATACGATAGTACTGGTAAATTTGTTGTGCAGGCAGGAATCCAGCGATCCCAATACAAAATAACAGCTACGTAAAATACATTGTAACAGACAAAGACAACAGTACACACATCCTAACATATACAATCCTTAAAAGTGTGATCTTTAAAAAGTGCTTCATCATCAATTGTTCAGTATGAACAAAATTATTCACCTCTGGGCCTTACTGTTCAGCAATACAATTGCTGTTGGTACAAAGCTCTTTCTATACCGTTTTGTCCTTCCCTTAGGGACCCCAAAACGACGACCAGAGCGAAGGAGCTGGAACTCACCATGCAAAGGGTGTGAACCATCTTTAAGAATACAGGTAGCTTTATGTTGAACTGTATGTCATAAAGAGAAGACATGGTGGGTTGAGGCTTCCCAATTAGCCACCCAGCCCATTTATTTGGTTCAGGGAGTTTTTGTCCTGTAGTGACAGATTACCAAACCAAGACACGAAGGCAAAAGATAACAATGACTCAATAAAAGCACGATAAAATAGGGTCAGCATAGTTTTATCAATGTTAAAACGGAACAATTTCCGAAGATAAAACAACCGCTGATGTCCCCTCTTGCTTACTGCTTAGCAGTTCTTGTTAAAAGTCAATTTATCATCAATGACAATCCCAAGATACTTGTCATTATCCACGCATTCAACAGATTGGCCCATGATGACTGTGGGATCATGGTTTGGAGCCTGATTTCTAAAATCAATAATCATGTCCTTTGTTTTGGATGTATTAAGCACCAAGAAAGAAAGATCACACCACCTAATAAAATCCTCCAAGACTGGACCATGGCTGTATTCATTATTGTGTAACAAACTTACAATGACACTATCGTCTGCAAATTTTAAAATGTGCCTGTTTTCATAGACACTCTTACACATATATCTGTATAAAGGATAAAAAGTAAGGGAGAGAGAACACATCCCTGAATGAATAAGTTTAACTAGACAATTCCCGTGGGAAATTGAGAGAGTGATGCAGTGGGCGTAGCAGTCGCTATTGCAGGAGTTGTACTGTGTGAATGTGTGACTTACTATGATGCTCCGATGCTATGATCATGTGTGTTTGAGAGAGAGCAGCCCCTCCCCCATCTGCTCCCTGACTGGAGCTGGTTGCCTTGGTGATGGTGCTCAGGTGCAGAGCAGAGACATAAGATTACAGGCAAAGAGAGCTTTTTCTCAAATTTCCTTCTCCTTGAACAACGGTGATTTACACGAAAATGAAAGGAGCTATTCACAAAATTCTCTCATATTGAGCGCTACAAGGCTCTCATGAAGACATTGATGTAATTTTTTTGTCCCTAGTGTAAAAAATGTGGACGACAGCGAGTTGAAAACAACTGACATTTCTGATTTTTTCGTCAAAGCACTGTCGGGATTATAATGGGAGTCAATGGAGCAGTTGGGCTGTGAACCTGTCACTTTGAGGCTTCTTGTGCGAAAACTGTAAATCCTATCGTTTAGGTAGACACATCGTGTGAATCAAGACAAGTGTGACTCCAACTTTTGAGAAAATTGTGTGTGGAGAGTGAAATTTGTGGCTGAAAACACAGTTTTAATGAGAAATTTAGAGCTTTTTTTTCAAGCTGTCTACACTCTAACTGGATCACCTTCACTGAAGTGCAACGCAATAGACACCCATTACAAAGTCTGAATTTCTCCAGAATTGATCATGGTGTTTGATCTGTGACTGGTCAAAAAGTATACAACCTAGCAAAAAAGTTGAATGCCAGATCCACACAGGAGAATTTTGTCTCCGTTTTAAAGTTTAAATCATGTCTCTAGGTGAAAGCATGCCAGAGCAGCGGATGTTTGAAAAACGTTGAAAATGTGCGATTTTTTTTTTCATTTATTCCCATAGAAATGAATGGGAAATTTTGCATGTTTTTTTCGCGACGTAGAATGATGAACAAAGTAATAGCATAGTGAGTCCGATCGAGCTGTACGTTTTGATGTATTGTTTGTCTGTGTGCGATGTACGGTTATTGGGTTATTCGAAATCGAAATTTGTACAGAAGATGAATAAGAAGAAGAAACGCACAGAAGAACAAGAGTTTGCTGTGATTTGCACTGCAAACTATTGACTCCCATATATGGGAGTCAATAGTTTGCAATGCATAGCACTGCATCACTAACTAGACAATTCCCCTGTGGGAAATCGTGAGAGTGATGCAGTGGGCGTAGCAGTCGCTACTGCAGGAGTTGTACTGTATGAATGTGTGACTTGCTATGTGTGACTTATATGTCCTGGACCCTGCGTCCGGTAGGGTGGACACCGTCTGATGAAACATCAACACCAAAGAAATCTAAGTCATGGCAGTTACATACTGAACTCAGCAGTTAAAAAGAAAGCAATAGATGTGACATTTCTACTGCTATTTTCATGCAGACAGTTGTCACTGTGACACAGAAGCTTATCTACTGTGTAAATACCTTCAGGGGGGAAGTGACTGGCGTCGGCTCCTCCAGGTTGCGCTTCCTCCATCGGCGCCTCGCTGCCTCAGACCCCCTTCCCTTCCTCAGCATCCTGCTGGACAGAAGACAAAAAAAAAAAACCTTCTTCCAAAGTTAATAGGTTAACTAACCTAAACCTTAACCTAACCACTTAATGTAAATTAAGCTAATCTAAAATAACCTAATATAATATTGAGAGTGGAAGAAAGGATGATGTGGTGATGGTGTGTAAACAAGTATCTTCTGCATTATAGCAGGTAGGGCTGCACGATTATGGAAAAAATGATAATCACGATTATCTTGATCAAAATTGTAATCACGATTATTAATCACGATTACTCGATGTTAGCGAAATCACTTAAATTTTATTTCACTATATTCAAACAAACAATATGAACAGCTTTCAGTGCAGAATGAAATTTTAAAGAGAAATTCTGATTTCAAAATGACAAATAAATGAAATTTATCCAAGAAATTACCAAAGGATGAAGGAACTGAAAACTCAATTGCAACAATTACATAGCATTATACTGAGGCCTACAAGTTTTTAGCTAGAAAGACCAGCCTATCAACATGCTCTGGCTTTAAACATGAGCGAAGGCAGGTCACAACATTGCCTCCAGTGCTAAATACCCTCTCAGACGGAGAACTTGTTGCTGGAATACATAAGTATTTCTTCGCAAGCTGGGAAATCCGTGGGTACAGTTGCTGATGCCCTTTCCACCAGTCCAGTGGGTCCCCTTCACTGTCCAGGCTGGCACACTGAAGGTATGAATGAAGCTCAGAGGCCACGGTCTGCTACTCCTGGAGAAGAGAGGATCTTGTTGAGTTTGCCCCAGTGCCTTTGAAGAAGCTCCCCAAAGTCTTCTTTTTCTTAGATGTACTTGGTGCATCCTCTGTGTTGTCTGTAGTCTCTCTACACGGATCAGTTCGGTCCATCTCCTTGAAAAGAGCATGATACATAAAATAAGAAAAATCTAATTCAGCTTAACTATTGCAGTTAGTTTTCAAATTCAATTTTAGTTTTCAAATTCAATTTAACATTCGTATTCAGATTACAGCAAGTCAATAATCTTTTAGCAAATTTTAATGAGCCAAGTTAACATATGTAATGTATTGTAAATTCTGTATGTATATCCACAATTATTACTAACCATTCGTGCAGATGCAACCATCTCAGATACGAGTCTGGCCTGGATTGGTGCAACCCTGTCCTCATTTACATATCTCATCTTAAAGCGTGGGTCGAGAGCAGATGCCATATCGAGCAGTTCTTGTATCTCAGGATCCTGGTATTTTTCCTCCAAGTAGGTGAGGATTTTGGTTTTGATGGTGTTGGTCAGGTCTGGAGCATCATCACTTGCCTTGAGGATGGAGGAGCTGAACAGGTGGAGGACTGGCTTCACAAAGGAAATACTAACATACTTCTCACTGGACAGTGCATCTGTGAATTCAGTCAGAGGTTGGAGGGCTTTGTTGATGGCTTCCAGGATGTCAGTGTCCTGCCACGTTGGGATGAGGTGTCTTGCTTTTTGGTCAGACGCTAAGACTTGAGAAATGGCCCAATGCTGCTCCAGGACTCTTGAAATCATTGACTGTCTTGATCCCCACCTTGTGGGGCATTCTGTCTTCAGCCCATGCTCTGGAAGCTTCAGCTCTTTTTGAGCCTGTGCTAGCTCCCTTTTGTGCCTCCAGCTGTAAGAGAAACTGCTGACGAGTTTCTTGCAGATCCCCACTGCACGGTCAATTCGTGGATCTCTCATAGCATTCTCTGTAAAAGAACATGAAACTCATGTTGAATCAAACCACAACAAAAGTATATGCATATTCACGTGTTATTTTAAGATGTTGTATTCAAGTCCCTTATTTTTTTGTTTTTTTTTTTAACTTGTCAATATTAATATCATTGCCCGTTGTGCACTAGGAACATGTAGTGAGCTAAAATACACGTTACTTCTGTTTTTTCACTGCTCTGTCTGTTTTTACTGCTACAAAAGAGGGCAACAAAAACATACATAAACACAAAAAGAGATGGAATACATATGCTTTTAAGGGGGATGAACACCTGTGTTTGCTTGTATGCTTCTTTTAAGGCACACTGAGAGAACGCATGTAAATGTTCAATAAGTTTCCCTCTGGTGTGGATGTTGTGTTCCTAAGTTCAGTGCGTCTGTAGATGGCGCTCCACAAATTACAAACTTGACCTGAGACATTACATTACATGGCTGATCTCTGCTGATACACTGCGAGATGAGGACAAATGAACTTGAAAAGAAGGTTTGCGTGTTTCTAGATAGTTAATTCTACCATTTAGTTACTTACACACTACATAACAGCATGCAGGTATTTGAAGATAACACAGCAATAATAATTGAGATAAAATTATATAGATATATTGAATATTAATATTTTCAGATTAGATCTCAATTATGTATGCATTTTTTTAAACTACTCACCAATGGCCAGATGGAGCCTGTGGCCAAAACACTGAAGCCTTGTCTACTGATTCAGAGATGCTGCCTTGACGATGTTGGCCCCACTGTCTGTTGTGATGCAGACAAGTCTCTCCTCTTGCAAACTCCAAGAAGCCAGTGCCTCTTTCAATCCCTGGGCTATGGCTTCTCCCGTGTGGTCTTGCGGGAAAAATGACGTCTGCAAGCACTGGTTTTAATTTGGAAATCCTCATCAATGTAATGCACTGTCAGGGACAAGTACGGCTCCATGGTCCTGCTTGACCACAGGTCGGTCGTGGTAGCATAAAACGGGACCGCTGATAACTCTCTCAATTTTTCCCCGACATTGATTGTACAGCGCAGGTAATGCCACTTTCGAGAAATAATTTCTTGACGGCATCTCGTATCTTTTGTCCAGCGTTTTCACCATTTTTTTGAAGGCGTCATTATTCACGGTGTTTATTGGGGCCATGGCTTTGGCTAAATAAAACGCGATTGCATCTGTTATTTCCTGGTGTCTGTGTGATGTGGGTAAATATCGTGTTGCACGGTGTAGTGTTGCTTGGATGGTTGTCTGGGTTGGGGCTGCGGGACGGGGATTTTGTGCAGTGCCAACGACGCTGGCTTTGGCTTTCATGCACTCATTATATTTTTCTACGTGGTGCTTTAAGTGATTAAACAGATTTGGTGTGTTACCCTGCGGGGCAGACACAACTCTCTGACACTCTCTGCACATCGCCTGCTTTTGTTGGACATCACTCGCCCTGAATCCAAAATACGTCCAAATAACAGAACTTGAGCCCTTTCGAGGGACAAACTCCTCCTCACCTCCCCCCGCTTCTTCAGACACAGATTGACTCTGTTGTTCCGACATAGTTAGCTTTTCTCTCTCACCTCAATCTGTTACTTACTCTCACGCTATCACCCCTTGAAGAAGATATCGCTGCACTGAAGCTCTGCGCACTTGGCTTGCTTGCTTATTTAGGCGGAGTAATGAAACCTTACATGCGTCGGTTCGCCCCCTAATGGTTTGGCGGAGTACTGGTCAAAAAGTGCTTGATCAGATATGCAGCAGAGCTCGCATTTTAAATGGAAATAAATCGCGATTTTCATTTAATTTAATCGTGGCAGCCAAAATCATGATGTTTGATTAAATTCGATTAATTGTGCAGCCCTAATAGCAGGTAACAGCATAAACCTGTTTATGCAGTCATACAATCATCAGAGCATTACATTAAACACAGAAAAACAACTGTCACCTTTCATAACCATTATCTCATCTCATTATCTCTAGCCGCTTTATCCTGTTCTACAGGGTCGCAGGCAAGCTGGAGCCTATCCCAGCTGACTATGGGCAAGAGGCAGGGTACACCCTGGACAAGTCACCAAGTCATCACAGGGCTGACACATAGACACAGACAACCATTCACACCTACGGTCAATTTAGAGTCACCAGTTAACCTAACCTGCATGTCTTTGGACTGTGGGGGAAACCGGAGCACCCGGAGGAAACCCACGTGGACACGGGGAGAACATGCAAACTCCGCACAGAAAGGCCCTCGCCGGCCATGGGGCTCGAACCCGGACCTTTTTGCTGTGAGGCGACAGCGCTAACCACTACACCACCATGCCGCCTCATAACCATTATTATCAATCAATGTGTTGTAATAACTGTAAACTAATTATCATCAGTGCAATTGTTATATCAATGTTCATTATTCAAAAATAATCATTAATTATCTATAATCCATGAATAATTGTTTGTATTACTACTACTAATAGCCCAGGAGTAATAGGGTTATACCTGGAACAAATTAGTAACAAGCTGAAAATTTCAGAATATGTTCAGAATACCTTTAGGAATAACATACTAAAAGTCCCCGGAAATCCCGCTTGTGCTCTCTGAGAAATTCAAGATGGTGTCCAAAATGGCCGCCAAATGGAGATCTGCCCATATCTCAGGCCCAAAACAAAATATTAATGCAATTAAAAGGTCAGAATATATGTTTTGTAAGGTAGGAGAGTAAATTCCAACATGTGTATATTAATTACATTGTGTATTAACATTATATAATAACAATGTACACATTATTATAACAGTATATTTGTGTATAATGTGTTCGCTTGCCATGTCTGGTTAGATTGTCATATTTTTGGCACTTCACCAGTTCACATTTGTGAATGTGCACAGTACTATGAATGTGTGTAGGTTTCATCCAGTCCGATCCTTGAATCAAGTATCAATCTTGAAACGCCCTGGCCCATAAATTCACATCCACGAAGAAATAACAATGACTGTTATGACAAAATATTCGTTATGGTATCATGAAGATATCTCATATGTTTTTGAAATGGCTTTAGTTCTTAATGTTTAGGACTAATAATTACAGACTTATAATTGTAAATCTATACATGTGCTATTTAATGTACACTACCGATTATAGAGTGTGGATCCATTGGTTACTCGTTCACTCCGTATCATCCTATTCTGTTCACAAAACAACAAACACAATTACTAGGGGTTGGAGCACTTATTTTCATTAATATTAATTAAAGTAAATTGGTGGTGTAAAATGAAAAATGGCATGTTAAAAGGTCATGCTGAGTTCAGTCATTTTTAAAAGGTCATGCTGAGTTTAGTCATTTTTTGTCCGAACACACCGGCATTGCTAGTAGTAAAGACTGGCGCTAGAAACTCAAAGATTAATTTTTTTTCCCACCCTTAAACAAGCTTGAATCAATTCCCTACTTCATTGATGGTACAACAAAGGTCCAAGCATTACAACTGAGGCACTGAGAAGTGTTTAAGTCTACTCATTGTTTATAAGCAAGAGCTTTTATTGAGGCAGACCTTTTTGTCATGAAAGTCGCCGGAATGTTGAAGAAGTGTACTGAAACAGCTTGCCATTGTAGTTTTAGAAGACAGAGCTCTCAAATTTAATTTCCCTTTAATATTTTATCAAAGCTTAAAGATGCACTAAATATTAAGGAAATTGATGTCTAATTGTTGTCTTACATTATGTTCATGTATGTAAGTAGCCTACTAAGCTAATCTGTCAATCATGTCTGTCGTGTTATCCAATAACTGCGTGGAGTCCGACTGTAAAGCGTGAATGTTTATTTCATAGCGTGTCTCTCTCTACTACACACAGGCAGCCTGACTGACCTAACTCTCACTGCCTAACGTTCCAACTCTGACGTCATCATCTCGCGCTCCGTAGTTGTACACAAAACAGTTACACCACATCTTCCCTTTTTAGAATCAATGGGTAGACTACCATTGATTCAGCAGGACCTTAGGGGATTATTCTGCCCCTGTGGCTGGAAGGTCTGCTCCTATCTGAGTCATTCACACTCCCAACAGACACACAGCAATTTAACCTTACTTTGGAACAGGAAATTATAAAATACAATACAAAACATCTTGTACTGTCTATGCTCTTCTAACTCTGAAACTTGGAACATTTACAAACACTGCAATAATAAAAATAGCTCAATCACAATATAAAACACATTTTTGTCTTCCTTTGTGTGAGTGTGTGTGTGTGTGTGTGTGTGTGTGTGTGTGTGTGATTGTCTCAGTCTCTGTAAAGTCTGTGATAAGCAGAATCACAAGTTGAACCGGGTCGGTCTTACCACAGCTCTCCCAGACCTGGTTCTGACCGTGGGAGTAGATGGTGGTTCTGGAACATTCTGCTGTGGTGGTGCTGCTGCAGGTCGTTCTGGAACCCCTACTGGAATCTGCTCAGCTGCACCACTGTTGCTTTGCTCTGGTGAAGGCTGCATGGCGATGAGATGGCGACGGTTTCGCCTGATGATCCCATGGGCAGCGCTCGAAACTAACGGTGTCCCGATGTCCCGGGGACCATAAAAAATGTCATCGGGACACAAAATTATCATATCTGGGACAATCCCGGGACAATGGAAAAAAATAGATCTAGAGACGACAATTCCCCCGGGGGAAATCGTGAGAGTGATGCAGTGCGGATAGCAGTCACAGTTGCCGGAGCTGAGCTGGACTGTATTTTTGTCTCTCTCTGCTCAGCGTGCGGGTGGGGGAGGGGCACACAAAAAGGGCAGCTTTCCGTCAGAGCGCTCCCTCCAAACAACGGGGGTTTACACGAAAACGGAAGGAGATATTCACAAACTTATTTCACATTGAGTGCCACAAGGGTCTCCTGAACACACTGATGTACTTGTTTTGTCT
Organism: Neoarius graeffei; assembly: GCF_027579695.1. Lineage (NCBI taxonomy): Eukaryota > Metazoa > Chordata > Actinopteri > Siluriformes > Ariidae > Neoarius > Neoarius graeffei. Next base: position 7,606,432 of record NC_083587.1, read on the forward strand.
GTAGTGTAAAAATTGAGGACACTAGAGCGAGTTAAAAACGAGTGGCTTTTCTGATTTAACAGTCAAAGCGCAGCCACGTTTATAATGGCAGTCTATGGGGCTGCGCGCCTGTCCTCTCCTCACTTTCAGGCTTCTCATTCAAAAACTGCAAGTCCTATCGTGTAGGTAGACACATTGTGTGAATCAGGACAAGTGTGACTACTACTTTTGAGAAAATTGTGTGTGTAGAGTGAAAATTGGGGCTGAAAACACAGTTTAAATGAGAAAGTTTGAGCTATTTTTCCAAGCTCTCTACACTCTAACTTAACGAGCTCCATTGGTGTGTAACGCAATAAACACCCATTATAAAGCCGGAATTTCTCCAGGAACCCACATGGTGTTTGAACTGGGACTGATCCAAAAGTATAGAGCCTAGCAAAAAGTTGAATGCCAGATCCACAGAGGAGAAGTTTCTCTACGTTTTAAAGTTTGAATCATGTCTCTAGGTGAAAGCATGCCAGAGCAGCGGATGTTTGAAAATGTGTGTAGTTTTTCAAATAATTCCATAGAAATGAATGGGAAATTTATCTAGGTCAAAGAAAATGAAATTAAGCACTGTAAATAATGTAAATGATTTCTATGACTAAAGGTTACAATAAAAAAAAACTTGGATTACATTGCTTTGTTTGCACTTATATGATATGACACTTTTATCCAAAATGACTTTACGGTTTTTTACAGTGTTAAAGTCCCTGTAGCAATGTTGGGGTAGGTGCCTTGCTCAAGGGCATTGCATCTATTGATGGTATGGCTGATGGCTTTCAAAACATCTCTGAATGGGGCAACAGGTATATTACATAAAAATGGATAACGGTAATGGTGAAAATGATAAGTTGGGCTTATAAATGCCAACAGATATTCAAGGTACAAGTAGATGAAATGAACATAAAAGGGGTCTTATTTTCAACTAAAGTGTACTGCAGATGTAGTGAGTTGAAACATTTTCTGAATGAGCTAGTTGGCCCCTTTAAATAAATGGGTATCTATTCATACAGTGAGATCGCCAAAGTTTAATAAACTGAAAATGCAATAACTGTAATTTTGAAGTAGATGATGTATAGGACATGTGTCACTTGTGTTTTGTGACTTATTGTAAAAATGATATAAAGGTTTCAAAATCGCATAGTTACAAATATAATAGTAACTTCATATGATAATATTAACCACTGGTTATTTCAGAGAGGAAAAAAATGGGGACACTATTGCTTCCATTCGGGACAATACAACACAGAATTCGGGACCACTGGGGGACACAAAGAAAAAAAGTTAATTTCGAGCCCTGCCCATGGGGACCCTCCACCAGATATGAGCGAGGGGTGGTGTGACTTCCGATGACAGCTCCAGACACTTTTTGGTCTGTGACCCACACGTCCTGCCCAGGAGTGAGGCTGTTGAGGTCCCGTGCACAGTGTCGCAGATTGTAGCGCTGTGCATCTCTCCTCTTCCTCTCCTCCTCCTTCCGAAGAACAGCGCCTCCATCAGGAAGAGCAGGCTCCAAAAGTGCAGGCAGAATAGGCACAGTGGTGCGAAGTCTCCTCCCCATGAGAAGTTGCGCTGGGCTGTATCCATTTTGCAGTGGAGTAGACCTGTATGCAAGCAAGGCGAGGTACGGATCGTCAGACTTCTTCAGGAGTCCCTTCACGGTCTGTACTGCCCGCTCAGCTTCAGCATTTCCCTGGGGGTATTTTGGACTGCTGGTCACATGGCAAAACCCATAGGACTCAGAAAAGTCAGCAAAGTCGGCTCCTGAGAACTGTGGCCCGTTATCGGTGACCAGTGTCTCACAGATCCCGTGACGTGCAAAAATGGACTTGAGGTGATTGATCACATCTTTGGACGTTGTGTGGGTCAGCAGTGCGATTTCCACATACCTTGATGCGTAGTCCACCACTAGCAGGTAGGTCTTGCTCTCTAGGATGAACAAATCTGCTCCACACATTTGCCATGGTCGGCCTGGATATGGCGTTGGCATCAGCGGCTCCCTGTGGCTCTGTCTCTCCTGGCAGCATGCCCGGTAGTTCAGAACCACCTCATTCAGCTGCTGGCTCAGCCCCGGCCACCATACCGACTGTTGCGCCCTCTCTCTGCACTTGACCACACCTTGATGACCTTCGTGCAACTTGACAAGAACATCATTTCTCATCGTTGAGGGGATAACAAGTCTTTGTCCTTTTAACAGTAGACCATCTTGAACTGTGAGGAGAGCGCGTTCAGGCCAGTACAGCTTGAGTGCAGGTTCGTTCGTGCCGTGGGCTGGCCATCCCTCTGTACACAGCTGCATCACACGTGCACACACGCTGTCCCTCTGCAGCTTGCCCCGCAGTTCAGCTAGGTAAACGGTGCTCGCAGGTAGGTTCTCCATCACCATGTCTACGTCGATATTCGTGTCTTCAAACAGCTCTTTTTCAGCCGGTGTCTCTGCTCTCTCGACTGGCGCCCGTGACAGTGTATCTGCCGTCCACAGACTTTTCCCTGCCACATGTGATATGGAGTAGGAATAGCGCATCAGACGCATTCTGAAACGCTGGATCCGAGGAGGTAGGGCATCTAGAGCTTGAGAACCCAGGAGACTCAAGAGAGGCTTATGATCCGTCTCCAGCTGGAAGTGTTTTCCAATCAGGAAGTTGCGGAACCTCTCGCAGGCCCATGTCAGTCCCAATGCCTCCTTTTCCACTTGCGCATATCTCTGTTCGGTTGGAGTGAGAGACCGCGACATGTAGGCTATTGGCCTCCACTCTTCGTCCCACCTTTGTAGTAGCACTCCTCCTAGCCCATATGATGATGCGTCTGCTGAGACCTTGCATTCTCTGTTAGGATCATACATGGCTAGCACGGGTGGCGACGTCAGTGCGTTCTTCAGATCCTGAAAAGCTTTGGCCTGCTCGATGCCCCACATCCAGCAGTTCTTTTTCGACAGGAGATCTCGCAGGGGTTTGTCCCTCTCCGCCAGCTGTGGAATGAACTTGCCCAGCTGGTTCACCATGCCGAGAAAGGATCTTACTTCGCTCACTGTTGTCGGTTCCTGCATCCTCTGTACAGCCTCTGTCTTTCCTGTATCTGGGCAGATACCGCTGGCAGAGACCATGTGGCCTAGAAAGCTCACCTCTGACTTTGACAGGTCACACTTTTCAATGTTCAGGGTGATGCCCGCCTTTTGGATCTTCTCCAGCACGGCATGCAGGTGCTCGTCATGCTCCGCCTGTGTACGCCCCCACACCAGCACATCATCTATGTGGCACACCACGCCCTCAAGCCCTTCTGTGACCTCCGTCACCATTCTGTTCTGGAAGTGCTCGGGAGCTGATGCTATGCCAAAAGGAAGCCTCTTGAAGAAAAAGCGTCCGAAGGGTGTGATGAACGTTGTCAGTTTCGCTGAATCATGTGTTAGGGGAATTTGCCAAAACCCCATATTCGCATCCAGCTTACTAAAAATTCTGGCTCCAGCCAGCATTCCCAGTGTCTCCTCCACCGATGGCAGGATAAACTTCTCCCAACGTACTGACTCGTTCAGTTTGGTGAGATCAACGCATATGCGTACAGCACCCGTCTTTGGCACCACCACGATACCAGCGCACCAGTCTGTTGGTTCCTCAATTCTGCATATCACCCCGAGGTCTTCCATGCGGGACAGTTCCTGCTTGACTTTGTCCATCAGTGGCAATGGGATCCTCCTAGGTGTTTTGAGTGAGAATGGTTGAGCCCCTGGTTTCAGCTTTATGGCGTATGGCTGACGCAATTCTCCAAGTCCACTGCATAGTCTTGGGTAGGTTTGTTTTAATGTCTCCACATTAACACTGTCAAGACGTGCAACCAGCCCCAGCCTACAGCTTATGGATCTTCCTAGCAAGGCAGTGTGCAGGTTACGTACAACATATACATCCTCTATCTCCGCTTTCCCAACTTTCCTCAGCAGCAGCCTGGCGATGCCCACGACATCCAGTGGACTCCTACCTGGTCCCAGGAGTGGCTTTGTTGCTTTTCTGAGAGTTGGCGGATTGTTCTTGTATATCTCCAGGAACACAGCGTGTGGCAGGACAGTGACATCGGCACCTGTGTCGATTTTAAATGTCACATAACTGTCATGGATGCCTATGCTGACTGTCAAGGGTTCACCATCTGCCGTGATGCTGCCGAGGAAGATTGCATCGTCCTCCTCTCCTTCAACTTCATGCACAGATTTTGGTGCTCTGCACATGCGGCTGTAGTGACCCTTTTTGCCACATGCATGGCATTTGCAGGACAATCTCGCGCAGGATGAGATGGAGAACTGCCACATTTGTGACACTGCGCTGCTTTCCCTTTGCTATACTGGGCACCGTGAGGCTTGTGTACATGCCGAGGTTTGTCTTTAACAGGCTTGCTGGTCTTGAGCATTCTGACCCTATCCACAGACTTAGCATCACTTGCCTGTGCTTTGGTGTCACCCCGCAGTGAAACTTGCTGCTTTTTCACCTCCTCGCTTTGGCGCACCATTCTAACAGCTTTATCCAACGTAAGTTCTGCGTCCAGCTGCATGCGTTCGGACAGTGCCTTATCTAACAGTCCAACAACGAGTCTGTCTCGGATAAGCTCATCATGAAGCACACCGTAGCTGCAATGTTCTGCTAGCGCATATAATGCAGTAACAAAAGAGTCTACTGGCTCTCCTTCTCTCTGCTTGCGCATGTTGAACTTAGCCCGTTCATAAATTACGTTTTTCTTGACCACAAAGAAACCTTGGAAGCCATCACGTACCCCTTTGTAGGTGCCTTTCTGAGTAGCCGTTAGAGTTAGCCCACGTAAGATGTCGTCCGCTTCGTCCCCCATGCAGTATATCAATGTATTAACTTGATTCTCTTCAGAGCTTGCATTAAGATTACTTGCCATGCGGAATCTTTCAAATCTCCGGATCCATTTATCCCACTCTTGCGGCTTTGAAAAGTCAAAGGACTCAGGTGGCTGGGTATTAAATGTAGCGCAAGGTGCCGTTGATGCTGCCATTAGCCGTCGACCACTGCTGCTATCCCCTTCTCCGTCACTCATTTTGCCCTTCTCTTTCTTTCCGTCGCACGTGTAAAATGGTCCTTTTTCCGGGGCTTCTCCCTCACGCTTAGCTACAGGACTTCTGACACCATGTCGTGTTATCCAATAACTGCGTGGAGTCCGACTGTAAAGCGTGAATGTTTATTTCATAGCGTGTCTCTCTCTACTACACACAGGCAGCCTGACTGACCTAACTCTCACTGCCTAACGTTCCAACTCTGACGTCATCATCTCGCGCTCCGTAGTTGTACACAAAACAGTTACACCACAATGTCAACCATCAAATTCCATGTAATTTCCACATTAATGACCTTGTAATCTTGGTTAATTTTAATAGTGTGACAATGGTGAATTTGCATTGCTTGTATGAGAGAACATATAATTTAACATTTTAATTGCATTTATATTATGTTTTATCCCTGAGATATTGAAAAATCTCCAATCGGCGGCCATTTTGGGCGCCATCTTGAATTTCTCAGAAAGCACAAGGTGGATTCCCGGGGACTTTTAGTATGTTATTCCTAAGGGTATTCTGAACATATTCTGAAAAATTCAGCTTGTTACTAATTTGTTCCGGGTTGGACTCAATTTTGAGCTAATGCTCTTGGGCTATAATAATAACTACTTTTTTTAATAACTACTTAATTAATAAGCAGTGATTATCAAAATGTAATTTAATAATTAATTATTATCAACTACTACTTAATTATACTAATAATTAATAAGTAGTGATTATTAAAATGCTATAAAATTGAGTTATAAAAGTTAAAATTATTAAAAAAGTAGTAATTATTATTATTATTATTAGTAGTAGTAGTAGTAGTAGTAGTAGTGGTGATACAAACAATTCATGGATTATAGTAATTTGTTTTTAATAGTGAACATTGATAATTGTACTGATAACATTAACAAGTATTACTAGTAGTATTGTTTATTATTATTAGTAGTAGTAGTAGTACAGTTATATCAATGTTCACTATTTTAAAAAATTATCTATAATCCATGAGTATTTGTTGGTATTCTACCAATTACTACTTTTTAATAATTATTTGTAATAATTTTTAATAACTTAATTTTATAACATTTAATAATCCCTAGTACTTATTAATCACTAATTCATAAGTAGTAATGATTAATAATCAATAATAATTACTACTACTAATTATTATTAGTGGTTGTTAATATTATTCTTATTATATTAAAAACACTGTTGTAGACGATAGTAGGGTTGGGCGGTATCCAAATTTTGATACCTTTAAACCGTCTCTGTGTTTTCCCGGGGTATACGGTATTACCGAGAAAAAAATAATATTTTGTTTCGGCCTACTGTGTAACGTGCGCCTATGCCTCAAATGTACTATTTAAAAGCAGCATAGCGAATTGTGTGCATTGTGGTATGGATTAAGCAGCAAAGCGAATTTTGTGCATTGATGAATGGATTAAGAGATATTTCAAAGCATCACGCAACTCTTCCTTTATCTTGAAAATAGCATTCAACTGTCGTTTACACGTCTGCGTTGAAACGCCATTTGCAGCACTATTTCACCTGCTCCATCAAAAAAAAGTACACGATGAGCAGGATCATACCCTTTCAAGCATGGGAAATAAAAAAAAAGGAAAAGAATCAACCAACACCCAAGTCCGTTTAGACTGCGCGATAAACCATATTCTTCAGCGCAAATGAGGCGAACCTAATTCAAATGCGCGGTAGCTGCACAAGGCAAAATCATATGGGCCCACGTCATGCCATGGCGGGGAAATTAATAATCAAATGGCCTTACCTTGCTTAAAACGTTGTCTTGATCACATAACTCCTTACAATTATTCCACTTAAATCCATACGGTTTAACACACCCAACAAAGATAGCAAGCGCATTGCTAATTCCCACCAGAAACCTAACAGTTTACGCTACGATGTTTTCTTCCGTTTCTTCAGTAGATGACATTTCAAACGTTTATTACCCACATCCCAAATGTCATACGTTATATTATTTTACCTTGTTGTTACTCATGTAACCTGCTCAAAACACAACTCATTGGAGAGATCTCGTGGAAGTGGAGTACCCCAGGCTATGGTGTGCCTTAGGGGACATATTAGATTTTTCGTTTGGTTTGAAACCAAAATACTGCCACACTGCCGATGTTGTATTTTTTTTTGCCACTAACTCGTTATCTTGACTTGCCATCTTTCAACCGCGGTCTCAGTCTTTTTTTTTTTTTTTTTAGATAGGACAGTATAGAGAGACAGGAAATGAGCGGGGGAGAGAGAGAGACGGGATCGGGAAATAACCTCGGGTCGGAATCGAACCCGGGTCCCCGGATTTATGGTACGGTGCCTTAGCCATCTGAGCCATGACACCCCCGGTCTCAGTCTCTTGCGAAGCTTTCTGTCAGACTCCAAATGTCACGCAGGGTTGCCATGGTAACGACAAACAACCCTGCACGCGATGAAAACTTGATAGAATTAGTGAAAATACGATCACAGTTATTCGGGATGATCTTCAATTTATTATTTTATATTATGACCTCATGTACTCCATATTTATTTAGATATTATATATTTTTTTAAAATGACGGTAATGAGACCGATACCGTTGGTACTTTTGGATACCTCGGGATACCTTCTTACCGTAATACCGCCCAACCCTAGACGATAGGTAATAAAACAAAAACTTTTTGTACAAATTATTTATATTGTACTATATTTAGAATTATTGTATTTTCTGTAGTTCTTTTTAATTGAGTTCTGAAATAAAGGTTTATATATTTATATTAAACTTAATACAATAAACAATGTTAATTTTGTAAAAAAATGATGCTATTCATTATGCGCATGTCACACACAGCATGTGCGGTATCTGCGCATGTCACACACAGCATGTGCGGTTGTCGTAAAAATAAATAGCCGTGAATTGCGCATGGATTGAAAAAGTCGCTTGGACATTTAAAAACAACTAACTGGAATTTAAGACTTTATAATAATTCCATACAGAATAACACGGTTTGCCGTAACATCGTATTTACGTAACTTTTCCGTACAAAATATGGCCAATCCGTACTAGTAGGCATCTCTGTAACAGACACGTTAAACATGTTTACTTTTTGTAATGTGTGTTTGTGAGAGAGCAGAGCAGGGCCTGCTGACTTATCAGTAAACTAAATTTTTTTCCTCAAGACAAAGAATCACATTAACACTATAAATATACCACCACAAGTAATACTACTAACTTAAGCAAATGTGCAGGATTTTATCATCAAAATGTACATTAATTACTAAAAGTCAAAGTAGTCGTATGAAAATGCTCGCTTTTCTATTTAATCAATGTAGGTTGTTAAATCATATATTACATTTAAATGTAATTTCTTTCTAAGTCCATACAGAGACAGTTAATCACAGTTTATCACAAACAATCAAACAAACACGGAGAAATGTGGTTTTCCCTGGACAGAAGGAGAATGTAAATGTAGTCTGAATAGATAGATAAATATATAGCTTTCATCTTTAATCTTCTTGTTTAGAAATACACCAACAGTTAAAAAAAATTCCACCCCCAAATCATGAGAGTAATGTCCACCTTCAATGATCTGAATTTTATTTAAGCTTGTTTGCTTGTCAGTACAGTTCAGGCTGCTAGCGGTTGGTGAGAGCAATGGCGGCTTTTCGTGCCGTTCACCTAGCTCCGTCTAAAGGCAGTTACAGGGTTTCCCATACATAGACCATTGTGTGGCGCAGCGCCACACAATGGATTCCTATCGCCACACAATCAGACTCACGATTTTGAAAAAAAATTCCATTGCGTATCATTCCGTTCATTCATATGGCCCTTTTCCACTACCCTTTTTCAGCTCGCTTCAGCTCACTTCAGCCCGACACGGCTCGCGTTTCGACTACCAAAAAACAGCACGACTCAGCTCGCTTCAGCCCTGCTTAGCCCCTAAAACTCGCACCGTTTTGGAGTGGGGCTGAAGCGAGCCAAACCGTGCCGAGTGAGGCTGGGGGCGTGAGCAGACACTCCCCTGTGCACTGATTGGTGAGGAGGAGTGTCCTCACATGCCCACACACGCCCCACGAGCACACTGGGATCTGTAAACACCGTAAACCCGGAAGAAGAAGAATTACGAGAATTTCTGAAGCCTTATGCGCCTCGCCTCATCTATACGCTCTTGCCAGTATCTGTTGGCGTTGTCGGTGACAACAAGCCACAGCACCAAGACCAGCAACACTAACGACTCCATGTCCTCCATGTTTATTGTTTACTATTCGGGTCGTGAGACTACTGCTTAAAAGATCACTGATGTCACTGTTTGCGCTGCTTAGACATCACGTAACGTCCACCCACTTTCGCTAACTCCACCCAATGTGTCCACCCACTTCCAGCCAGCACGGTTCAGCGCGGTTGTAGTCGAAATGCAACTCCAACAGCCCCGCTCAGCTCAACTCAGCCCAACTCAGCACGGCACGGCTCAGCCCAACTCAGCCGCGTTTGTAGTGGAAAAGCGGCAATAGTGCTCTTTCTTCTCGTTCGCGCGCGCGCACACAGAGAGAGAGAGAGGCGTGTACACAGGCCTGCCGGTGCGCATATACCCGGACTGCAAGTAGGCCTGTTAGGCTAATTAAAATAACGCAGCTTTCCCGATTCGCCTCCGACCCCTTATTTCAAAAGGTAGCCTACGTCGTGCTCGTGATGAGCTTTATCATAGCCTTCTTGGCTTACAGGAAACGGACATCCCTGAGTCAGGCTATAAACCAATTTTGATGCAGACAGTAGCAGCTTGACACGAGGAACCGGCCTTATTGCATTATCCCGTTTATCCCGCTTCAGCAATGACTTCCCTTACAATAGGGGACTGGAGGGGTTTTTTTTTTTTCAGGAAGCCACGCAGAATTAAATGTTCTGATCGGGCATGCAGGCTTTGCACCAATTAGGGTAATGCTTTTTCATTATTGTTTGTTACCTTAAGTGGTTTCTTAGATCTAATTATGATATTTTATTTTATTATTATTTTGTTACATTATACTATTTATTTCATTTTAGTATTGTTTGAGGGAAGTGTTGAGTTCAATATTTAAAATAAAAACCTCCAGCTTGTCTTTTTGCAATTTATTCCTTGAATGATTGAAAGATTGCCACCAAAAAGGCAAAAAACTAAGGTAAAAACCAGAGATGCACCGATTGACCGGCTACTGATCAGAATCGGCCGATTTTCACGTGATAGGCCATGACCGGCAACCAGCCAGTCAAAATTAAAATATGCCGATTTTCTGCTGATCAAAACTTTTGCATCACAGAGATGAAAGTGGAAATACTCGTAATTCGCAACTAAAAAGACTGCAGCTACACTGGCAGCTTGAACATGCTTTCTAGTGCGATTGTGTTGCGCCTGCGCAGAACAGTGTCAGTCCTGCGCGTGCGCCGTTAACAAAAAAAAAATTCACTATATTTGGATATCCAAATATAGTGAATTTTTTGTGTCAGATATTGGATGTAAAAAGAAGAAAACGTTTGTGGTTGTGTGAATTTCCCATTACAGGAATTAATACGTTAGCCTATTACCAAACATCTAGTTAGATTTGTACAAAGAGAGAGAGAAAAAAATGTCTTTTTGTTTGTTTTACAACCTTGGCTGCACTTGATTCCATTGGAAATTACTCTACAAATACACATTTGACAAAGATGATAGAATGGCTATGGTATAAGTATGACTGGAAATTATTTTTGTATTTTGATATTGAATGAAGAAATGGGTTGTTCTATAAGGCATAAGTTTTAAGACCTAAATAGGCTTATGAAAGTGTGTTCCATAGCAGTAGGCAAATAATATATGAGGGGGAAGTTGTTTTTGTGCCAGATATTGGATGGGAAAAGAAAAAACGTTTGTGTGAATTTCCTATTTCAGGAAATAATATGTTAATACCAAACATAAAGAAAGATTTTACAAAGAACAATGTCTTTTTGTTTGTTTTCAACCTTTGAGGTGTTGAAAATTTATTACTGAAAATCTGGCAGAATGTTCTATTAAAGAAAAGATAAAAAGAAAAGTGTGTGTGTACTGTGAAGTGGTTTGAAAAAATGAAATCGGAATCGGCCAAAATTGGCATCGGCAGGTCACACTCCATGGAAAATCGGAATCGGCCCAAAAAATTGCAATCGGTGCATCTCTAGTAAAAACTAAACTTGAACTTCAATTTTGGTGAGTAATTTTCATAAATTTAAAAGACGACAGGTTTTCCACCAACATCAAGCCCAGCAAACTAATGGCCTGCCCTGTAATGTAAAGTTGGGTCGAGGAATGAAACCAGGCAGGGTTCTGGTAAAAATTGTTTTAGCTGTCTTCTCTTAAAGAACTTAAAAGAATTTAGATTGAACTGAATAATCTCAAATGCTTCTTGTAGCTTTAAAATAGTCCCAGCAGGTGACTCTGAAGAAAGATACTGTGTGTTTGAACACCGCCCGCTGTAAACACTTTGCATACACCCCAATGACCGACTCCACCGACCACCACCGCGCATGATTCCCTCATCGGCACAGTGGAGCACCACAAATTGCTACCTGGTCTGTGGGAAACACTGAGTTAGCATCGTTAGCTTTTTAGTTCGGCTTAATGTTCTCGTATAGAAACAAACCTACCATAAAATCACCAGAGAGTAATATCTAGCTTCAATAATCTCACTTTTGTTAAGGATGTATTCATATCTGTGATTGAGAGAATGTGAGACTGGCTTTTAATTCCTTGATGTCCTCATGAAGATGTTCAAGTATATCAAGTTTGTGGTTTATGGATTCCAGTAAACTGACCTCGATGGATGTGACCTTGGCGGTACCGATAGCGGGGGGAGTCTCTGGCAGGGGTGGGCGTATCGATCTGAGTAGCGATAGTATTGATACCAAGGTGAGTATCGGAATCGAATCGATACTAGCGTGATGAGATCGATACTTTCGTCGCAGTTTCGCTTCAATACGTCCAGTAAATTACTCCAATTTACTCAGAGTTCATGCGAGTGTAGTTTCTCTCTAAATCTGTCTGTGTAAACAGTGCACCTCTCTCTCTCTGCCGCTCACACCTTGCCCCTCCCCGCTTTGTCGGAGAGCGGAGAGTCAGAGCACTGACTGAGAAAGAAAGGATTTTCTCTAAGGCGAGACAGTTAATAACTCAGAGAAGTGGTGCAATAAAAGGGAAGAATGTAAACATGTTACTGTTCCTGAACAAAAACCTTTAAATCTGTTATCAACATGGGAACAGAGCCAAAAGGGCACCTCAAGGGATACTTCCTTGGAGGGCTTTGTGCGTAAAGAGCCAAAGGTTACAAGCCACTTGTAGTTTACACCTGATTTGCACTACTGACTTTATTTTTCACACAGATATGCGTGCAATGGAAGGTATTTTTTGTTGTTGTGTTGTTTATATTGTTATATTTATTACATTGTTGCTTTTGTTTACTTATTTTGCACTACTGACTTTGTTACTTTATTACTGACTTTATTTTTCACAAATATTTGCGTGCAATGGAAGGTATTTTTTGTGGTGTTGTTGACATTGTTATATTTTTGTTACATTGTTGCTTTTTTGTTATTTTGCACTAGTGACTTTTTTCTTAAACAATTTTGTGTAGCAGAAGGTGATAAGGGAATTATTTTATTATTAATATACTGTTACATTGTTTTATATTGTTGTAGTCAGTTAATAAAAAACATTTTTATTTGCCTAAAATCTTAGTCCTGTGTTTTATCATACTCATAATCAACTAAAAAAGGCAAAATCACAAAATTATTCAATGATCATAACATTTCAAGTAAAAAGTATCGCCATCAGTATCGGCGATACTAGCCCTGTATTTACTTGGTATCGGATCAATACCCAAATTCCCAGTATCGCCCACCCCTGGTCTCTGGAGCCTCGTCTGTCTCAGTTGACCAGTCGCGTGTTGGGTGTTTCTTGCTGGGTTCAGATGTCATGGTGTCCGGAATGAAGAAGTGGCCGTCGGAAAAGGTAAACAGATTGGCCGGTTCTTGTTGAGAGGTAATAACCAGTTTAAACAGAAGGAAAAGAATATTCCTGTAATCCTGTGTTTACAAACGGTATTCAGCACGCCGCCATGTTGGATCTCACCCAAAGTCTCGCGATAGACTCAGTGTAACATCTTCACCTCAAATTCCCAGTCAAAAACATCGCCAGTCTCGCATTCTCTCAATCACAGATCGACACACTCGTATTAGAAAACAGTGAACTAAAAGGAAATGCCACAAACTTATTTAACCAGGCAACTCATCTCACTAGCGAAAATAGAATCTCATCTCATTATCTGTAGCTGCTTTATCCTGTTCTACAGGGTCGCAGGCAAGCTGGAGCCTATCCCAGCTGACTACGGGCGAAAGGCGGGGTACACCCTGGACAAGTCGCCAGGTCATCACAGGGCTGACACATAGACACAGACAACCATTCACACTCACATTCACACCTACGGTCAATTTAGAGTCACCAGTTAACCTAACCTGCATGTCTTTGGACTGTGGGGGAAACCGGAGCACCCGGAGGAAACCCACGCGGACACAGGGAGAACATGCAAACTCCGCACAGAAAGGCCCTCGCCGGCCACGGGGCTCAAACCCAGACCTTCTTGCTGTGAGGCGACAGCGCTAACCACTACATCACCGTGCCGCCGAAAATAGAATCATGAAAGAAAAAAATACAAGACCTCCAATGCCGCAGCATGCGCGACAACCTCATTTCTTCAGGAATCCCACTATCAACAACTACACCTGATGATCCTGAGAAAGCTGTGAAAGAATTCATGCAGTCATCTCTGAAAATCCCATCAGAGGCAGTCAACAGGATTACCTTTCATCGAGTCCACCGTCTCACTTCCAAAGACAATAAAAAGCCACCTCCGATAATAGCCAAATTCAAACACTACAAGCACAAAGAACTTATTAAAAGCAAAGGAAAATAACTGAAAGGCACATCATATGGACTAAACGACCAATTCCCACGAGAAATCCAGGAAAGAAGAGCCCTCTTGCCTGTAATGAAACAACTCAGGCAAGAAGGTAAACGAGCTACACTGTCTGTCGACAAGCTTTATGTTAATGGAACACTCTACCGCGACCGCAATATCACCACCTGGTTATAGCAGCTCATACCCCACGCCAGTATCTATCTTGATTGTAATTTTGTCACCATTCTCTCCCCCTAACTTGCTATACTGGCTCTGATGCATCGAACTCTGTCTCCACATCTTTTTCTCTTTCTAAGCCTCTCTCTCTCTTCCTTTGGTTCACTCCATCTCATTTTTTTCTCTCAATGTTCAGTGTATTTCAATGTGTTGTGTCTTTATAAGTTGGCTCGTATGTCCTGTCTATTTTTGTTCAATATGTCTACAGGCTGAATTTCAATAATCTCACTTTTGTTAAAGATGTATTCATATTACCACAGTTAGCTCCGTTAGCTTTTCTTGACAACAATGGCAGCTGTTTGCGCTCCGCTCAAAGGCAATTAGCTCCGTTAGCGTTTTAGCTCGGCTTAATGTTCTCGTATAGAAACAAACTAACCGTAAAATCACCAGAGAGTAATATCTAGATTCAATAATCTCACTTTTGTTAAAGATGTATTCATATTACCACAGTTAGCGCTGTTAGCTTTTGGCTTGGCTCAAAAAAAAAAGCTCACTGCGTTAGCTTTTACCGCGGCTAAATATGCTTTTATATAAACACACCAACCATAAATAATTAAATACATTTCCAGAATAACACAGAACAATATCTAGCTTCAATGATTTCACTTTTCTTTTACAATTTACAATTTCAGTATGCTAATATCTGTGAGCTATAAGAAATAAACTGTACACTTGCTATGATGCCATGATGACACTTGCTATGACTTGCTATGATGCAATTTTGGCAACTACCATCACCAAAATTTCATTTTTCACCTCATCCTGTCTTTCTTCCATAATGAAATGTTGGTGACGTGCTATGATGCTACAATGCTAAAATGATGCTATGACGAAATTTTGGCGACTAGCGTCGCCAAAATTTCGTCATAGCATCATTTTAGCATTGTAGCATTTTAGCATCATAGCATAGACAATTCCCCTGTGGGAAATCGTGAGAGTGATGCAGTGGGCGTAGCAGTCGCTATTGCAGGAGTTGTACTGTACTGTGTGAATGTGTGACTTGCTATGATGCTCCGATGCTATGATCATGTGTGTGTGTTTTGGGCCTTGTCCACTACCCTTTTTCAGCTCACTTCAGCCCGACACGGCTCGCGTTTCGACTACCTCAGAACAGCAAGACTCAGCTCGCTTCAGCCCTACTCAGCACCCAAAACTCGCACGGTTTTGGAGTAGGGCTGAAGCGAGCCAAACCGAGCCGAGTGGGGCTAGGGGCGTGAGGAGACACTCCCCTGTGCACTGATTGGTGAGGAGGAGTGTCCTCACATGCCCCGCGAGCACGCTGGGATCTGTAAACACCGTAAACCCGGAAGAAGAAGAATTACGAATTACAAGAATTTCTGAAGCCTTATGCGCCTCGCCGCATCTATACGCTCTTGCCAGTATCTGTTGGCGTTGTCGGTGACAACAAGCCACAGCACCAAGACCAGCAACACTAACGACTCCATGTCCTCCATGTTTATTGTTTACTATCCGGGTCGTGAGACTACCGCTTAAAAGGTCACTGATGTCACTGTTTGTGCCGCCTAACGACATCACGTGACGTCCACCCACTTTTGCTAACTCCACCCAATGTGTCCACCCACTTCCAGCCAGCACGGTTCAGCGCGGTTGTAGTCGAAATGCAACTCCAACTCGACTCAGCCCAACTCAGCATGGCACGGTTCAGCCCAACTCAGCCGCGTTGGTAGTGGAAAAGCGGCATTAGAGAGAGAGAGAGAGCAGCCCCTCCCCCATTTGTTCCCTGACTGGAGCTGGTTGCCTTGGTGACGGTGCTCAGGTGCAGAGCAGACATAAGATCACAGGCAAAGAGAGCTTTTTCTCAGATTTCCTTCTCCTCGAACAACGGTGATTTACACGAAAATGAAAGGAGCTATTCACAAAATTCTTTCACATTGAGCGCTACAAGGCTCTCATGAAGACATTGATGTAATTTTTTTGCCCCTAGTGTAAAAAATGTGGACAACAGAGCGAGTTGAAAACAACTGACATTTCTGATTTTGTAGTAAAATCACTGTCGGGATTATAATGGGAGTCAATGGAGCAGTTAGGCTGTGAACCTGTTACTTTGAGGCTTCTTGTGCAAAAACTGTAAATCCTATCGTTTAGGTAGACACATTGTGTGAATCAAGACAAGTGTGACTCCAACTTTTGAGAAAATTGTGTGTGTAGTAGGGTTGGGCGGTATTACGGTAAGAAGATATCCCGAGGTATCCAAAAGTACCAACGGTATCGGTCTCATTACCGTCATTTTAAAAAATATATATAATATCTAAATAAATATGGAGTACATGAGGTCATAATATAAAATAATAAATTGAAGATCATCCCGAATAACTGTGTGATCGTATTTTCACTAATTCTATCAATTTCCTAAAGAAGTTCTCATCGCGTGCAGGGTTGTTTATGTCGTTACCATGGCAACCCTGCGTGACTGAGACTGAGACCGGGGGTGTCATGGCTCAGATGGCTAAGGCACCGTACCATAAATCCGGGGACCCGGGTTCGATTCCGACCCGAGGTTATTTCCCAATCCCGTCTCTCTCTCCCCCGCTCATTTCCTGTCTCTCTATACTGTCCTATCTAAAAAAAAAAAAAAGAGAGACTGAGACCGCGGTTGAAAGATGGCAAGTCAAGATAACGAGTTAGTGGCAAAAAAAAATAAAAAATACAACATCGGCAGTGTGGCAGTATTTTGGTTTCAAACCAAACGAAAAATCTAATATGTCCCCTAAGGCACACCATAGCCTGGGGTACTCCACTTCCACGAGATCTCTCCAATGAGTTGTGTTTTGAGTAGGTTACATGAGTAACAACAAGGTAAAATAATATAACGTATGACATTTGCGATGTGGGTAATAAACATTTGAAATGTCATCTACTGAAGAAACGTAAGAAAACATCATAGCGTGAACTGTTAGGTTTCTGGTGGGAATTAGCAATGCGCTTGCTATCTTTGTTGGGTACGTTCAAAATTTGCTTTGCTGCTTAATCCATACCGCAATGCACACAATTCGCTATGCTGCTTTTAAATAGTACATTTGAGGCATAGGCACACGTTACACAGTAGGCCGAAAAAAAATATTTTTTTCTCGGTAATACCGTATACCCCGGGAAAACACAGACAGTTTAAAGGTATCAAAATTTGGATACCGCCCAACCATAGTGTGTAGAGTGAAATTTGTGGCTGAAAACACAGTTTTAATGAGAAATGTAGAGCATTTTTTTAAAGCTATGTACACTCTAGCTCACTCTAGCTCGACTGCATACAGGGCTCTACAGTGCGCACATTTCACTCGCATTTGCGAGCAAATTTTTCGGCATGCGAACGACGGAAAAAAAAAAACGCGCATTCGTGCGAGGGCTTCTTGCGGCAGACAATTTAGGAAAGCACTGAGCGCAGACGCGACGAGTTTAACATTCTAAAATGTATCAAACGTTAAACTGCAAAGTATGTAAATCCAGCGCTGGATAGCCTACCTAATATTTTTTACACTAGAGACAAGAAAATTACATCAATGTGTTCAGGAGAGCCTTGTAGTGCTCAATGTGAAAGAATTTTGTGAATATCTCCTTCCGTTTCCGTGTAAATCCCCGTTGTTTGGAGGGAGCACTCTGAGAAAATCCTTCACTTTCTGTGTGACACTGTGTCTCTGCGCTCAGCGCGCGGGTGGGGGAGGGGCTGCTCGCTCTCACACACACGAGGGAGGGGCTGCTCCCTCTCAGAGAGACACATGCTTGTAGCCTCATGGCAGTGTAACGAGTAACGGCCTGTATTTTTGTGTGCGTGTTCAGTGTTGTGTACGTGCGTGTGTGTGTTCTGCCTGCGCCTTGCTCCGTCTGTATTTGCGTGCATTGCCTCTGTCTTGCACTGCGGTGGTTCCCATGGGGGGGGGGGGGGGGGGGGGGGGGGGGGGGGGGGGGTGAAAAAGTTAAAAAAAATTTTGCCGTTCTGCCATGCTAGTGCGTTTTACCGGGACATGAGATTTCAGCATTTTTATTCTTCTCGGTCTGTAGCTTGAATACGTTTAGGCTACTGAATAACACTTTCAGTTAAAGTTGAGTCCGGTGCTTTTGTGTTGATGCTACAATAGCCTACTCTCACAATAAATATCCCCCGTAACATTTCCCGGTTTCTACTCATCTTTCTGTGATTGCCCCTCTTTCCCACGGTTGTATGTTGTGGGTGAGGCATTAGGTGGGAAAAGTGCTTTTTAGCGATTCATCAGATCATTCAACTGAGAGATAACTGAGAGCTGGTTTGGACCGAGCTGAGAAATATATTCGCTATGCAGAGAATAATGGCATTTTTTAAAAGCAATGATGGTGGAAACAAGAATAAAAGAACGGACGAAGAAGAAAGTGTAGTGAAGAAAGCTAGAACGACGGGAGAAGGTGCAGGAAAATTATATAATGAGATGGAAAGCACACACCCCAGAGCAAACATTTAGATGGGAGCATACAACACAGCAGAAAAACAAATAATATACAGTATATACAAATGGTGCATGTCACAACACAGCAGAAAAACAAAGAATATATAACTGGGCGTGTTGAGTTGCAGATGTTAATTGCACATTAGTTACAGAAACTCAGTTCAGCTACAAAACTCAGGATATTGCACTGTATTTGGTATTGCATTGTGTTGGGTATGGATGTAAAAGTGTAGAAATATAAATATAAAATATACAAAAAGCTATGAAAACTAAAAAGTTGCTCTGTGAGGTTGCACTGTAATAAGTATTGCACTGTATCAGGTAAGTGTGAAAATATTGTCCTTTTAGGTCCTTGTTGGTGCATTGTTGCACCTGCCAGAAGTGGCATCAGTCAGTGCATGTAATTAGCCTTTTTCACATTACGTCACTTGCAGAAGAACCTCACATCTGTTTTCAGCCTTTTGAATGGAAGAAGAGGCAGCATGCTAATCTGCTGGCTCAAGGCCTCTGCATGCTCTTGCGACAAGGCTTTCGCAGATAGCTTTTCGCAGACAGTTGTAATTTATCGTTGAGCGGGGAGTAATAGGCGTGCGCGATGTTATTCACCGCTACAACGCAAGGGGGCGCGAAGTCGCGAAATCGCTAGGAGTAGTTGGTGGGTGTGGTTAGCGGAGTGTTTATCCTCCGGTTACTTATAATGACTAGAACTGGAGTCGTATAGATGTACGTACTTCCTCGATCAACCACTCTTCGTGCTGCTCCATCTTTGCTCGTGTTTTTAAAAATGGCGGTCATGAAAACAAACCGGGAAAGTAGGGAAGCGGAAGTGCGTGTACAGCGGATGTAGAGTGGACCAATCAGAGCCCTCTTGTCTGCGACGCTGTCTGCGAGGCTTCTGCGGTGGTCACAATTTTTGGGAGGTGCGCGCAGAGCGTCTGCGAAGGTGGGGGGGCTATGCAGACGCTATCTGCGACACCGTCTGCGAGGACTGCGTTGTCAGCATAAATTGGCCTTAACAAGTAGCAACCATAGAAAGTCAGTAAACTTCCTTTCCAAAACAAGGCAGATAGGTGACTGGAATGGTCGCTAACAATATGTAATGATAAACAACAATGCACAATATTATTATCAATCTTATCTGTGAATGACACAGTTTTGTTAACATATGTTGCCGCCGTATACCTCTTCTTCCATTCAAAAGGCTGAAAACGGATATGAATTCCCCTGCAAGTGACGTAATGTGAAAAAGGCTAATTGTTCAAGGTGGTTATGGCCTGTGGGAAAACTGTTTTTGAGTCTGTTGGTCCTTGCTTTGATGCACCTGTAACGCCTGCCTGAGGGCAGCAAGTCAAAGAACTCAGAGCCAGGGTGGGAGCTGTCCTTGATGATGTTAGCGCTGCTGAGCTCTGCTCTCTGTTTAGCTACTGTTTGTTCATTCATTCAGTTGTTCATTATTCATTAGTTTGTTCATTCATTCATTCTCAATTGAATTTTGCGTTTTATATATGTGTTGGTGTGTCTAAGGTTTGCGCGGCAATAAACCTTTAAAATGAAAACCTACTAGTGCTTGTGCCCCCCATTTTTTCCCCTGTGCTCCTAAAATTTTTAACTTAGGAGCACGTGTGCTCCTGAAAAAAAGTTAGTGTACAGCCCTGGACTGCATAGACACTCATTATGAAGTGTGAATTTCTCCAGAATTGATCATGGTATTGGATCTGTGACTGATCAAATAGTATACAACCTAGCAAAAAAGTTGAATGCCAGATCCACACAGGAGAATTTTGTCTCCGTTTTAAAGTTTGAATCATGTCTCTAGGTGAAAGCATGCCAGAGCAGCGGATGTTTGAAAAAGTGCAATTTTTTTCATTTATTCCCACTGAAATGAAGGGGAATTTTGCATGATTTTTTCGCGCCGTATAGAATACTGAACAAAGGATTGTATAGCGAGTCCGATCGAGCCGCACGTTTTGATGTATTGTTTGTCTGTGTGCGATGTACGGTTATTGGGTTATTCGATATTTGTTTGGAAGATGAATAAGTTTAAGAAGAAGAAACACGCAGAGGAAGAAGAGTTTGCAGTGCCTAATAAAGCCCTGCATATAAAACCAGCCCTGAGTTAAAGTAAGAGGTTTCATTGCTGCCAGAACTAATTGTTAGACACAGTTCTCTCTCTCCAGGGATCAGAGGCTTCGAGCTCAACACCATACGATTCTTCCAACAACAAGACCTCCCGGTTCGGGAAACCATGCCTAAAACAGTCCCCTATGATTTCATCCATTTTCATTTTCAGTGTGTAAAGCTTTCTGCTCAACACACTGCAGAGAGGGTGATTCTGCCTGATTAGCTTAACAACAACAACAACAACAATAATAATAATAATAATAATAACAATTTAAAAAAATAAATAAAAACCCCGAGGGAAAAAAAAAGTCTGAGAAATCAAGTCGGAATTTTGAGAAAAGGTTGGAATTGCGAGGAAGTTGCAATTTAGAGAAAGAGGGAAAAAAACAACCCGTGATGGAAATAAACTTGAAGTGAAGATTTAAATACTTTCAATATACAACTAAGCAGGTTAGCCAAACTACAGATCTCTCCTGAGTGGATAAATAGTGCACTATCTAGGGTGCACACGGCATTATTTCATACTGAACGGAGTTCCTAAAACAGTAAAGTGGAGATATATTTGGGATTCGACCACACACCTTCAGTTTAACTTACCTCGGGATTTTAAATCCTCAGAGCCAGACACAATAACGTGTTTTTATTTTTATAACTCGAGGGGCTAAAGCGACTCAAACGTGCGGCGGTTTTTTCTTCTCCAGTGTTTTCTGGCGGTTGGAGAAGCAGCTACTGGACGCGTTACCGCCACCACCTGGACTGGAGCGGAGTTTCGGGGTGGAGGACGCCTATCCCAGCCCAACCCAAAAGCCAGTATCTCACTGGGCTGCGACAAATTGCGAACGTCATGCGCGAGAGAGTTTCAAAAGTGTCTTGAAACATTCGCAGGGCTTCTCAATTTCCTCGCATGAGTCGCAAAGTGTCTCTCCTTCATCGCTGATATTTTGAACATGTTCAAAAAATTAGTGTGACAAAATTTCTCTCAAAATAGCCGCAAATGCATCGTTGGTGTCGCAAGGCTGTCACGAACATAGACATAGACGCCGCATTGAGCTGGTGGCCCCGTTGCTGGGATACGTCAGAGTGTCCGCCATATTGGATGTGGCAAATCTTCCCTGTAAACCAATGCAAGTAAATGGACTGAACTTCATAAAGCCCCTTTCGACAATAATATTTAACTTGATGTCTTTTATTCACCCATTAAGACACACACGCATATATTTGGGAAACAAATAGGCATCAAAACAACACATATAACTTTTAATGTGATGGTTATAAATAGTGTGCGAAATACCCTGTACACTGCAAACTAGCGACAGATACGCAATTGAGGTATTTCACTCACGTGACCAAGTCATGTGATGCTGCCATTTTGGACGGCACGGCTCGAATCAGTTTGAATGCGAGGAAGGCGACAAACGAAAAACATAAAAGAAAAAGGAGCGAGATGCAGAAAACACCTTCACTATCCAGTGATGTAGGGCATTTACAGGGCGAGCAGAGGGAGAGGTATTTGCAAAAATTGAGGTTAGCAGGCTTAGAGAACGATGTTTACCCGCTTCCACCAGGATTGTTCACTGACGTACGGAAGTACACGAAGCCCTCATCTTTACCTGACTTCGGCCCACAGGATCTGTACACCTATGTCGTTAAAAACCCATCGCCATACACAGGTATTGATCTGAAAGCGTATAAGAGTTTGGATGCCTACAAATATTTTGTGTCAGGCTGGGTAACATGCCTACATCAGTGGGTCGTCCCTGGAGCCGGTGGTCGCCATCTGATTACAGCTAAGGTTTGTTCACATTTTCATTTACTTTCGGTCCTCAGGATAAACAAAATGTTATTAAATGTCATTGAAATAACTTCTTAGTCTGTTGAGACATGGCCCGTTATAAATTTGCTGTTACCAGGCAATGACCAAGAACTGTATTATTAGGGTCGGTGTCTGTGTTGTTGCAGTGTACTAGCAGCTAGCTGTTAGCACTAGCTAATGTCAACAACATCGTAGCTAGTATGTTACTGTAGCAATATTTACGTTCAGTCATTTGGATGACTGTTAAAACCTTTCAGTCTCAAGTTTTTCCTTTACTGGATTTACTAGTTTACTGAGCTAGCGCGCTCGGCCAAACCGGGAGCCATCGCGCGCTCTCCGGCCGAGCCGGGAGCCATCGCGCGCTCTCCGGCCGAGCCGGGAGCCATCGCGCGCTCTCCGGCCGGGCCGGGAGCCATCGCGCGCTCTCCGGCCGGGCCGGGAGCCATCGCGCGCTCTCCGGCCGGGCCGGGAGCCATCGCGCGCTCTCCGGCCGGGCCGGGAGCCATCGCGCGCTCTCCGGCCGGGCCGGGAGCCATCGCGCGCTCTCCGGCCGGGCCGGGAGCCATCGCGCGCTCTCCGGCCGGGCCGGGAGCCATCGCGCGCTCTCCGGCCGGGCCGGGAGCCATCGCGCGCTCTCCGGCCGGGCCGGGAGCCATCGCGCGCTCTCCGGCCGGGCCGGGAGCCATCGCGCGCTCTCCGGCCGGGCCGGGAGCCATCGCGCGCTAGCTCAGTAAACTAGTAAATCCAGTAAAGGAAAAACTTGAGACTGAAAGGTTTTAACAGTCATCCAAATGACTGAACGTAAATATTGCTACAGTAACATACTAGCTACTGTTGTTGACATTAGCTAGCTTGCCGTCCAAAATGGTGGACACCGGGGCGTCACGTGACCCTGTGACGTCAGGTGAAATACCTCAATAGATAGCTCAGGTAAGCTAATCAGTCAGCATACCGTAGCAAGCTACCAAAACCTGAGGCCTAAATAACCAACCTACAAGACTGAATATGATAAATGATGGAAATAGTGGAAAAACTGGAAATAGTGAATGAAAATAAAAATGTACTGTTTTATTTATTGAGTCACCACACAGACGTACTCTCGTTGAATAAAGTGAGCTGAATGACCGCCAAACTGAGTTCGGCCAGGTTCTAACGTCATACCAAAACAAAATACATCACTGATTCCTTCACATTCAGAAAGGTTAAAAACCTTCATCATACGTTCAAAAACGTTCATCATAGTGTGGCACTGTATTATCTAATTCTCATTGCTTATAACTATACACCTACCCGGTGGAGATGAGCTGGGAAACTGAAGACTGAAGGAACAGCTCCCTCTCTGATCCTGACTGTCTGACCTGTCCTGTCAAAATCCTCCATTCTGAAGTGTTCACTGCAGAGCATGGATGACGGAGTAGCAGAAAACCCTTCCCGTCGCACAGCTGTCTCCCACTGCTTTTTTCATGTCTTTAGTTTTGGGAAACCTACATAGTATGTGAAAAGTTAGCTAAGCAACTAACAACAATCAGCATAGTTATGAAGGAAATACTTCATTGTTTGGAGACAGGTTTCACCGAGCAGCTATTATGCGCGAGACTTCATATTAGCCACAAAGTCAGAAAAATCACACACACACATCACATTATCTCTAGCCGCTTTATCCTTCTACAGGGTCGCAGGCAAGCTGGAGCCTATCCCAGCTGACTACGGGCGAAAGGCGGGGTACACCCTGGACAAGTCACCAGGTCATCACAGGGCTGACACATAGACACAGACAACCATTCACACCTACGGTCAATTTAGAGTCACCAGTTAACCTAACCTGCATGTCTTTGGACTGTGGAGGAAACCGGAGGAAACCCACGCGGACAACATGCAAACTCCGCACAGAAAGGCCCTCGCCGGCCCCGGGGCTCGAACCCAGGACCTTCTTGCTGTGAGGCGACAGCGCTAACCACTACACCACCGTACCGCCCTACAAAGTCAGAAAAATCTGTTGGTAAAATTACGTTATAATGAGCAAATACAATGAAAAGTATTTTTCAGGTCTCACCGGTGAAAGGTAATCCCATGTGATCTCGTTTGGACGGTAAACCTGTTGGTACAGTTAAACGCAGCACATGAATGAGGCATCTTTATTCTCGGCTACTGTATAGACGCTATACCAGAGACGGTTGAAGAATCTCCACTTCGGCACATCCAATATGGCAGCGAGGATGACGTATGATTCTATGCAGAAGGCAGCGTCTATGTTTATATGTCTATGATAAAGCTGACATGAATCACTTGATGCAGCTATAAAGCTAACATGAATCACTTGATGCAGCTATAAAGCTAACATGAATCACCTTGTGCAGTTATAAATCTAACATGAATCACTTTGGGCAGCAATAAAGCTAACATGAATCACTTTATGCAGGTATAAAGCTAACATGAATCACTTTATGCAGCTATAAATCTAACATGAATCACTTTGTGCAGCTGTAAAGCTAACATGAATCACTTTGTGCAGCTGTGAAGCTAACATGATTCACTTTGTGCAGCTGTAAAGCTAACATGAATCACTTTGTGCAGCTGAGAAGCTAACATGAATCACTTTATGCAGCTATAAAGCGATCATGAATTACTTTGTGCAGCTATAAAGCTAACATGAATCATTTTGTGCAGATATAAATCTAACATGAATCACTTTGGGCAGCAATAAAGCTAACATGAATCACATTGTGCAGCTGTAACGCTAACGTATCACTTTGTGCAGGTGTAAAGCGAACATGAATCACTTTGTGCAGCTTTAAAGCTAACATGAATCACTTGGTGCATCTATAAAGCTAACATATCACTTTGTGCAGCTGGAATGCTAACACGAATCACTTTGTGCAGCTATCAAGCGAACATGAATCACTTTATGCAGCCATAAAGCGAACATGAATCACTTTGTGCAGATGTAAAGCTAACATGAATCATTTTGTGCAGCTGTAAAGCTAACATGAATCACTTTGTGCAGATATAAATATAACATGAATCACTTTGGGCAGCAATAAAGCTAACATGAATCACTTTGTGCAGCTGTAAAGCTAACATGAATCACTTTATGCAGCTATAAAGCGAACATGAATTACTTTTGCAGCTATAAAGCGAACATGAATCACTTTGTGCAGATGTAAAGCTAACATGTATCACTTTGTGCAGGGGGTAAAGCTAAAATGAATTACTTTGTGCAGCTATAAAGCTAACATGAATCAGTTTGTGCAGCTGTAAAGCTAACATGAATCACTTTGTGCAGCTATAAAGCGAACATGAATCACTTTGTGCAGCTGTAAAGCTAACATGAATCATTTTGTGCAGCTGTAAAGCTAACATGAATCACTTTGTGCAGCTGTAAAGCCTACATGAATCACTTTGTGCAGCTGTAAAGCTAACATGAATCAGTTTGTGCAGCTGTAAAGTTAACATGAATCAATTTGTGCACCTGTAAAGCTAAGATGAATCAGTTTGTGCAGCTGTAAAGCTAACATGAATCACTTTATACAGCTATAAAGCGAACATGAATTACTTTGTGCAGCTAGAAAGCTAACATTAATCACTTTGTGCAACTATAAATCTAACATGAATCACTTTTTGCAGCTGTAAAGCTAAAATGAATCACTTTGTGCAGCTGAAAAGCTAACATGAATCCCTTTATGCAGCTATAAAGCTAACATGAATTACTTTGTGCAGCTATAAAGCTAACATGAATCACTTTGTGCAGCTGTAAAGCTAACATGAATCACTTTATGCAGCTGTAAAGCTAACATGAATCACTTTATGCAGCTGTAAAGCTAACATGAATTACTTTGTGCAGCTATAAAGCTAACATGAATCACTTTGTGCAGCTATAAAACTAACATGAATTACTTTGTGCAGCTATAAAGCTAACATGAATCACTTTGTGCAGCTGTAAAGCTAACATGAATCACTTTATGCAGCTGTAAAGCTAACATGAATCACTTTATGCAGCTATAAAGCGATCATGAATTACTTTGTGCAGCTATAAAGCTAACATGAATCACTTTGTGCAGATATAAATATAACATGAATCACTTTGGGCAGCAATAAAGCTAACATGAATCACTTTATGCAGCTATAAAGCTAACATGAATCACTTTGTGCAGCTGTAAAGCTAAAATGAATCACTTTGTGCAGCTATAAAGCTAACATGAATCACTTTGTGCAGCTGTAAAGCTAACATGAATCACTTTATGCAGCTGTAAAGCTAACATGAATCACTTTATGCAACTATAAAACTAACATGAATTACTTTGTGCAGCTATTAAAGCTAACATGAATCACTTTGTGCAGCTGTAAAACTAACATGTATCACTTTGTGCAGGTGTAAAGCTAACATGAATCAGTTTGTGCAGCTGTAAAGCGAACATGAATTACTTTGTGCAACTATAAATCTAACATGAATTACTTTGTGCAGCTGTAAAGCTAAAAGGAATCACTGTGCAGCTGTAAAGCTAACATGAATCACTTTATGCAGCTATAAAGCTAACATGAATCACTTTGTGCAGCTGTAAAACTAACATGTATCACTTTGTGCAGGTGTAAAGCTAACATGAATCAGTTTGTGCAGCTGTAAAGCTAATATAAATCACTTTATGTAGCTATAAAGCTAACATGAATTACTTTGTGCAGCTGTAAAGCTAACATGAATCACTTTGTGCAGCTGTAAAGCTAAAATGAATCACTTTGTGCAGCTGTAAAGCTAACATGAATCACTTTATGCAGCTATAAAGCTAACATGAATTGTTTTGTGCAGCTTTGAAGCTAACATGAATCACTTTGTGAAGCTGTAAAGCTAACATGAATCACTTTATGCAGCTATAAAGCCAACATGAATCACTTTATGCAGCTATAAAGTTAAAATGAATGACTTTGTACAGCTGTAAAGCTAACATGAATCACTTTATACACCTGTAAAGCTAACATGAATCACTTTGTGCAGCTGTAAAGCCTACATGAATCACTTTGTGCAGCTGTAAAGCTAACATGAATCAGTTTGTGCAGCTGTAAAGTTAACATGAATCAATTTGTGCACCTGTAAAGCTAAGATGAATCAGTTTGTGCAGCTGTAAAGCTAACATGAATCACTTTATACACCTGTAAAGCGAACATGAATTACTTTGTGCAGCTAGAAAGCTAACATTAATCACTTTGTGCAACTATAAATCTAACATGAATCACTTTTTGCAGCTGTAAAGCTAAAATGAATCACTTTGTGCAGCTGAAAAGCTAACATGAATCCCTTTATGCAGCTATAAAGCTAACATGAATTACTTTGTGCAGCTATAAAGCTAACATGAATCACTTTGTGCAGCTGTAAAGCTAACATGAATCACTTTATTCAGCTATAAAGTAAACATGAATCACTTTCATGTTAGCTTTATAGCTGCACAAAGTGATTCATGTTAGCTTTATAGCTGCACAATCACTTTGTGCAGCTGTAAAGCTAACATGTATCACTTTATACAGCTGTAAAGCCAACATGAATCACTTTGTGCAACTATAAACTTAACATGAATCACTTTATTCAGCTATAAAGTGAACATGAATCACTTTGTGCAGCTATAAAGCTAACATTAATCACTTTGTGCAGCTATAAAGCTAACATGAATCATTTTGTGCAGATATAAATCTAACATGAATCACTTTGGGCAGCAATAAAGCTAACATGAATCACATTGTGCAGCTGTAACGCTAACATGTATCACTTTGTGCAGGTGTAAAGCGAACATGAATCACTTTGTGCAGCTTTAAAGCTAACATGAATCACTTTGTGCATCTATAAAGCTAACATATCACTTTGTGCAGCTGGAATGCTAGCACGAATCACTTTGTGCAGCTATCAAGCGAACATGAATCACTTTATGCAGCCATAAAGCGAACATGAATCACTTTGTGCAGATGTAAAGCTAACATGAATCATTTTGTGCAGCTGTAAAGCTAACATGAATCACTTTGTGCAGATATAAATATAACATGAATCACTTTGGGCAGCAATAAAGCTAACATGAATCACTTTGTGCAGCTGTAAAGCTAACATGAATCACTTTATGCAGCTATAAAGCGAACATGAATTACTTTTGCAGCTATAAAGCGAACATGAATCACTTTGTGCAGATGTAAAGCTAACATGTATCACTTTGTGCAGGGGGTAAAGCTAAAATGAATTACTTTGTGCAGCTATAAAGCTAACATGAATCAGTTTGTGCAGCTGTAAAGCTAACATGAATCACTTTGTGCAGCTATAAAGCGAACATGAATCACTTTGTGCAGCTGTAAAGCTAACATGAATCATTTTGTGCAGCTGTAAAGCTAACATGAATCACTTTGTGCAGCTGTAAAGCCTACATGAATCACTTTGTGCAGCTGTAAAGCTAACATGAATCAGTTTGTGCAGCTGTAAAGTTAACATGAATCAATTTGTGCACCTGTAAAGCTAAGATGAATCAGTTTGTGCAGCTGTAAAGCTAACATGAATCACTTTATACAGCTATAAAGCGAACATGAATTACTTTGTGCAGCTAGAAAGCTAACATTAATCACTTTGTGCAACTATAAATCTAACATGAATCACTTTTTGCAGCTGTAAAGCTAAAATGAATCACTTTGTGCAGCTGAAAAGCTAACATGAATCCCTTTATGCAGCTATAAAGCTAACATGAATTACTTTGTGCAGCTATAAAGCTAACATGAATCACTTTGTGCAGCTGTAAAGCTAACATGAATCACTTTATGCAGCTGTAAAGCTAACATGAATCACTTTATGCAACTATAAAACTAACATGAATTACTTTGTGCAGCTATAAAGCTAACATGAATCACTTTGTGCAGCTGTAAAGCTAACATGAATCACTTTATGCAGCTGTAAAGCTAACATGAATCACTTTATGCAGCTATAAAGCGATCATGAATTACTTTGTGCAGCTATAAAGCTAACATGAATCACTTTGTGCAGATATAAATATAACATGAATCACTTTGGGCAGCAATAAAGCTAACATGAATCACTTTATGCAGCTATAAAGCGAACATGAATTACTTTTGCAGCTATAAAGCTAACATGAATCACTTTGTGCAGTTATAAATCTAACATGAATCACTTTGTGCAGCTGTAAAGCTAAAATGAATCACTTTGTGCAGCTATAAAGCTAACATGAATCACTTTGTGCAGCTGTAAAGCTAACATGAATCACTTTGTGCAGGTGTAAAGCTAACATGAATCAGTTTGTGCAGCTGTAAAGCTAATATAAATCACTTTATGTAGCTATAAAGCTAACATGAATTACTTTGTGCAGCTGTAAAGCTCACATGAATCACTTTGTGCAGCTGTAAAGCTAAAATGAATCACTTTGTGCAGCTGTAAAGCTAACATGAATCACTTTATGCAGCTATAAAGCTAACATGAATTACTTTGTGCAGCTGTAAAACTAACATGTATCACTTTGTGCAGCTGTAAAGCTAACATGAATCACTTTGTGCAGCTGTAAAACTAACATGTATCACTTTGTGCAGCTGTAAAGCTAACATGAATCACTTTATGCAGCTATAAAGCTAACATGAATTACTTTGTGCAGCTTTAAAGCTAACATGAATCACTTTGTGCAGCTGTAAAGCTAACATGAATCACTTTGTGCAGCTGTAAAGCTAACATGAATCACTTTATGCAGCTATAAAGCCAACATGAATCACTTTATGCAGCTATAAAGTTAAAATGAATGACTCTGTACAGCTGTAAAGCTAACATGAATCACTTTATGCAGCTGTAAAGCTAACATGAATCACTTTGTGCAGCTATAAACTTAACATGAATCACTTTATTCAGCTATAAAGTAAACATGAATCACTTTCATGTTCGCTTTATAGCTGCACAAAGTGATTCATGTTAGCTTTATAGCTGCACAATCACTTTGTGCAGCTGTAAAGCTAACATGAATCACTTTATGCAGCTATAAAGCGAACATGAATTACTTTTGCAGCTATAAAGCGAACATGAATCACTTTGTGCAGATGTAAAGCTAACATGTATCACTTTGTGCAGGTGTAAAGCTAAAATGAATTACTTTGTGCAGCTATAAAGCTAACATGAATCAGTTTGTGCAGCTGTAAAGCTAACATGAATCACTTTGTGCAGCTATAAAGCGAACATGAATCACTTTGTGCAGCTGTAAAGCTAACATGAATCACTTTGTGCAGCTGTGAAGCTAACATGAATCACTTTGTGCAGCTGTAAAGCCTACATGAATCACTTTGTGCAGCTGTAAAGCTAACATGAATCAGTTTGTGAAGCTGTAAAGTTAACATGAATCAATTTGTGCACCTGTAAAGCTAACATGAATCAGTTTGTGCAGCTGTAAAGCTAACATGAATCACTTTATACAGCTATAAAGCGAACATGAATTACTTTGTGCAGCTAGAAAGCTAACATGAATCACTTTTTGCAGCTGTAAAGCTAAAATGAATCACTTTGTGCAGCTGTAAAGCTAACATGAATCACTTTGTGCAACTATAAATCTAACATGAATCACTTTTTGCAGCTGTAAAGCTAAAATGAATCACTTTGTGCAGCTGTAAAGCTAACATGAATCACTTTGTGCAACTATAAATCTAACATGAATCACTTTTTGCAGCTTTAAAGCTAAAATGAATCACTTTGTGCAGCTGTAAAGCTAACATGAATCCCTTTATGCAGCTATAAAGCTAACATGAATTACTTTGTGCAGCTATAAAGCTAACATGAATCACTTTGTGCAGCTGTAAAGCTAACATGAATGACTTTGTGCAGCTGTAAAGCTAACATGAATCACTTTATGCAGCTGTAAAGCTAACATGAATCACTTTATGCAGCTATAAAGCGATCATGAATTACTTTGTGCAGCTATAAAGCTAACATGAATCACTTTGTGCAGATATAAATATAACATGAATCACTTTGGGCAGCAATAAAGCTAACATGAATCACTTTATGCAGCTATAAAGCGAACATGAATTACTTTTGCAGCTATAAAGCTAACATGAATCACTTTGTGCAGTTATAAATCTAACATGAATCACTTTGTGCAGCTGTAAAGCTAACATGAATCACTTTATGCAGCTATAAAGCTAACATGAATCACTTTGTGCAGCTGTAAAACTAACATGTATCACTTTGTGCAGGTGTAAAGCTAACATGAATCAATTTGTGCAGCTGTAAAGCTAACATGAATCACTTTGTGCAGCTGTAAAGCTAAAATGAATCACTTTGTGCAGCTGTAAAGCTAACATGAATCACTTTGTGCAGGTGTAAAGCTAACATGAATCAGTTTGTGCAGCTGTAAAGCTAATATAAATCACTTTATGTAGCTATAAAGCTAACATGAATTACTTTGTGCAGCTGTAAAGCTCACATGAATCACTTTGTGCAGCTGTAAAGCTAAAATGAATCACTTTGTGCAGCTGTAAAGCTAACATGAATCACTTTATGCAGCTATAAAGCTAACATGAATTACTTTGTGCAGCTGTAAAACTAACATGTATCACTTTGTGCAGCTGTAAAGCTATCATGAATCACTTTGTGCAGCTGTAAAACTAAGATGTATCACTTTGTGCAGGTGTAAAGCTAACATGAATCAGTTTGTGCAGCTGTAAAGCTAATATAAATCACTTTGTGCAGCTGTAAAGCTAACATGAATTACTTTGTGCAGCTGTTAAGCTAACATGAATCACTTTGTGCAGCTGTAAAGCTAAAATGAATCACTTTGTGCAGCTGTAAAGCTAACATGAATCACTTTATGCAGCTATAAAGCTATCATGAATTACTTTGTGCAGCTTTAAAGCTAACATGAATCACTTTGTGCAGCTGTAAAGCTAACATGAATCACTTTATGCAGCTATAAAGCCAACATGAATCACTTTATGCAGCTATAAAGTTAAAATGAATGACTTTGTACAGCTGTAAAGCTAACATGAATCACTTTATGCAGCTGTAAAGCTAACATGAATCACTTTATGCAGCTATAAAGCTAACATGAATTACTTTGTGCAGCTTTAAAGCTAACATGAATCACTTTGTGCAGCTGTAAAGCTAACATGATTCACTTTATGCAGCTATAAAGCCAACATGAATCACTTTATGCAGCTATAAAGTTAAAATGAATGACTTTGTACAGCTGTAAAGCTAACATGTATCACTTTATACAGCTGTAAAGCCAACATGAATCACTTTGTGCAACTATAAAGCTAACATTAATCACTTTGTGCAGCTATAAAGCTAACATGAATCACTTTGTTCAGCTGTAAAGCTAACATGAATCACTTCGTGCAACTATAAAGCTAACATTTATCACTTTATACAGCTATAAATCTAACATGAATCACTTTGTGCAGCTATAAAGCTAACATGAATCACTTTGTGCAACTATGAAGCTAATCTGTATCACTTTGTGCAGCTATCAAGCGAACATCAATCACTTTGTGCAGCTATCAAGCGAACATGAATCACTTTATACAGCTATGAGGTGAACATGAATCACTTTGTGCAGCTGTAAAGCTAGCATGTATCACATTGTGCAGGTGTAAAGCTAACATGAATCACTTTGTGCAGCTGTAAAGTTAACATGAATCACTTTGTGCAGCTGTAAAGCTAATATGAATCACTTTATGCAGCTGTAAAGCTAACATGAATCACTTTGTGCAGCTGTAAAACTAACATGTATCACTTTGTGCAGGTGTAAAGCTAACATGAATCACTTTGTGCAGCTGTAAAACTAACATGTCTCACTTTGTGCAGGTGTGAAGCTAACATGAATCACTTTGTGCAGCTATAAAGATAACATGAATCACTTTGTGCAGCTATAAAGCTAACGTGTATCACTTTTTGCAGCTATCAAGCAAACATGAATCACTTTGTGCAGTGATCAAGCGAACATGAATCACTTTGTGCAGCTATAAAGCGAACATGTATCACTTTGTGCAGGTGTAAAGCTAACATGAATCAGTTTGTGCAGCTGTAAAGCTAACATGAATCACTTTGTGCAGCTATAAAGCTAACATGAATCACTTTGTGCAGCTGTAAAGCTAACATGAATCACTTTGTGCAGCTGTCAAGCTAACATGAATCATTTTGTGCAGCTGTCAAGCTAACATGAATCACTTTGTGCAGCTGTAAAACTAACATGAATCACTTTGTGCAGCTGTAAAGCAAACATGAATCATTTTGTGCAGCTGTAAACCTAACATGAATCACTTTGTGCAGCTGTAAAGCTAACATGAATTATTTTGTGCAGCTATAAAGCTAACATGAATCACTTTGGGCAGCAATAGAGCTAACATGAATCCCTTTATGCAGCTATAAAGCTAACATGAATCACTTTATGCAGCTATAAATCTAACATGAATCACTTTGTGCAGCTGTAAAGCTAACATTAATCACTTTATGCAGCTAAAAAGCTAACATGAATAACTTTGTGCAGCTAAAAAGCTAACATGAATCACTTTGTGCAGCTGTAAAGCTAACATGAATCACTTTATGCAGCTATAAAAGAACATGAATCACTTTGGGCAGCAATAAAGCTAACATGAACACTTTGTGCAGCTGTAAAGCTAACATGAATCACTTTATTCAGCTATAAAGCTAACATGAATCACTTTGTGCAGCTATAAAGCTAACATGAATCGCTTTGTGTAGCTGTAAAGCTAACATGAATCACTTTATGCAGCTGTAAAGCTAACATGAAACACTTTGTGCAGCTATAAAGCTAAAATGAATCACTTTGTGCAGCTATAAAGCTAACATGAATCACTTTATTCAGCTATAAAGTGAACATGAATCACTTTGTGCAGCTATAAAGCTAACATTAATCACTTTGTGCAGCTATAAAGCTAACATTTATCACTTTATACAGCTATAAAGCGAACATGAATCACTTTGTGCAGCTGTAAAGCTAACATGAATCACCTTGTGCAGTTATAAATCTAACATGAATCACTTTATGCAGCTATAAATCTAACATGAATCACTTTATGCAGCTATTATAACATGAATCACTTTGTGCAGCTGTAAAGCTAACATGAATCACTTTGTGTAGCTGTAAAGCTAACATGAATCACTTTGTGCAGCTGTAAAGCTAACATGAATCACTTTGTGCAGCTATAAAGCGATCATGAATTACTTTGTGCAGCTATAAAGCTAACAGGAATCATTTTGTGCAGATATAAATCTCACATGAATCACTTTGGGCAGCAATAAAGCTAACATGAATCACATTGTGCAGCTGTAACGCTAACATGTATCACTTTCTGCAGGTGTAAAGCGAACATGAATCACTTTGTGCAGCTGTAAAGCGAACATGAATCACTTTGTGCAGCTGTAAAGTTAACATGAATCACTTTGTGCAGCTGTAAAGCTAATATGAATCACTTTATGCAGCTGTAAAGCTAACATGAATCACTTTGTGCATCTACAAAGCTAACATATCACTTTGTGCAGCTGGAATGCTAACACGAATCACTTTGTGCAGCTATCAAGCGAACATGAATCACTTTGTGCAGCTATAAAGCGAACATGAATCACTTTGTGCAGATGTAAAGCTAAGATGTATCACTTTGTGCAGGTGAAAAGCTAAAATGAATTACTTTGTGCTGCTTAAAGCTAACATGAATCAGTTTGTGCAGCTGTAAAGCTAACATGAATCACTTTGTGCAGCTATAAAGCGAACATGAATCACTTTGTGCAGCTGTAAAGCTAACATGAATCATTTTGTGCAGCTGTAAAGCTAACATGAATCACTTTGTGCAGCTGTAAAGCCAACATGAATCACTTTGTGCAGCTGTAAAGCTAACATGAATTCCAACCCTGATTCCAAAAAAGTTGGGACAAAGTACAAATTGTAAATAAAAACGGAATGCAATAATTTACAAATCTCAAAAACTGATATTATATTCATAATAGAACATAGACAACATATCAGATGTTGAAAGTGAGACATTTTGAAATTTCATGCCAAATATTGGTTCATTTGAAATTTCATGACAGCAACACATCTCAAAAAAGTTGGGACGGGGGCAATAAGAGGCTGGGAAAGTTAAAGGTACAAAAAAGGAACAGCTGGAGGACCAAATCGCAACTCATTAGGTCAATTGGCAATAGGTCATTAACATGACTGGGTATAAAAAGAGCATCTTGGAGTGGCAGCGGCTCTCAGAAGTAAAGATGGGAAGAGGATCACCAATCCCCCTAATTCTGCGCCGACAAATAGTGAAGCAATATCAGAAAGGAGTTCAACAGTGTAAAATTGCAAAGTGTTTGAACATATCATCATCTACAGTGTATAATATCATCAAAAGATTCAGAGAATCTGGAAGAATCTCTGTGTGTAAGGGTCAAGGCCGGAAAACCATACTGGGTGCCCGTGATCTTCGGGCCCTTAGACGGCACTGCATCACATACAGGCATGCTTCTGTATTGGAAATCACAAAATGGGCTCAGGAATATTTCCAGAGAACATTATCTGTGAACACAATTCACCGTGCCATCCGCCGTTGCCAGCTAAAACTCTATAGTTCAAAGAAGAAGCTGTATCTAAACATGATCCAAAAGTGCAAACGTCTTCTCTGGGCCAAGGCTCATTTAAAATGGACTGTGGCAAAGTGGAAAACTGTTCTGTGGTCAGACGAATCAAAATTTGAAGTTCTTTATGGAAATCAGGGACGCCGTGTCATTCGGACTAAAGAGGAGAAGGACGACTCAAGTTGTTATCAGCGCTCAGTTCAGAAGCCTGCATCTCTGATGGTATGGGGTTGCATTAGTGCGTGTGGCATGGGCAGCTTACACATCTGGAAAGACCCCATCAATGCTGAAAGGTATATCCAGGTTCTAGAGCAACATATGCTCCCATCCAGACGACGTTTCTTTCAGGGAAGACCTTGCATTTTCCAACATGACAATGCCAAACCACATACTGCATCAATTACAGCATCATGGCTGCGTAAAAGAAGGGTCCGGGTACTGAACTGGCCAGCCTGCAGTCCAGATCTTTCACCCATAGAAAACATTTGGCGCATCATAAAACGGAAGATACGGCAAAAAAGACCTAAGACAGTTGAGCAACTAGAATCCTACATTAGACAAGAATGGGTTAACATTCCTATCCCTAAACTTGAGCAACTTGTCTCCTCAGTCCCCAGACGTTTACAGACTGTTGTAAAGAGAAAAGGGGATGTCTCACAGTGGTAAACATGGCCTTGTCCCAACTTTTTTGAGATGTGTTGTTGTCATGAAATTTAAAATCACCTAATTTTTCTCTTTAAATGATACATTTTCTCAATTTAAACATTTGATATGTCATCT
This sequence comes from Neoarius graeffei, assembly GCF_027579695.1. Taxonomy (NCBI): domain Eukaryota; kingdom Metazoa; phylum Chordata; class Actinopteri; order Siluriformes; family Ariidae; genus Neoarius; species Neoarius graeffei. Next base: position 7,643,400 of record NC_083587.1, read on the forward strand.
ATGTTCTATTCTGAATAAAATATGGAATTTTGAAACTTCCACATCATTGCATTCCATTTTTATTTACAATTTGTACTTTGTCCCAACTTTTTTGGAATCGGGGTTGTATTTTGTGCAGCTATAAAGCGAACATTAATTACTTTGTGCAGCTGTAAAGCTAACATGAATCAGTTTGTGCAGCTGTAAAGCTAACATGAATCACTTTGTGCACCTGTAAAGCTAACATGAATCAGTTTCTGCAGCTGTAAAGCTAACATGAATCACTTTATACAGCTATAAAGCGAACATGAATTACTTTGTGCAGCTATAAAGCTAACATGAATCACTTTGTGCAACTATAAATCTAACATGAATCACTTTTTGCAGCTGTAAAGCTAAAATGAATCACTATGTGCAGCTGTAAAGCTAAAATGAATCACTTTGTGCAGCTGTAAAGCTAACATGAATCCCTTTATGCAGCTATTAAGCTAACATGAATTACTTTGTGCAGCTATAAAGCTAAAAATGAATCACTTTGTGCAGCTGTAAATATAACATGAATCACTTTGGGCAGCAATAAAGCTAACATGAATCACGTTGTGCAGCTATAAAGCGAACATGAATTACTTTGTGCAGCTATAAAGCTAACATGAATCACTTTGTGCAGCTGTAAAGCTAACATGAATCATTTTGTGCAGCTGTAAAGCTAACATGAATCACTTTGTGCAGATATAAATATAACATGAATCACTTTGGGCAGCAATAAAGCTAACATGAATCACTTTGTGCAGCTATAAAGCTAACATGAATCACTTTATGCAGCTATAAAGCTAACATGAATCACTTTATGCAGCTATAAAGTGAACATGAATTACTTTTGCAGCTATAAAGTTAACATGAATCACTTTGTGCAGCTGTAAAGCTAACATGAATTACTTTATGCAGCTATAAAGCTAACATGAATCACTTTGTGCAGCTGTAAAACTAACATGTATCACTTTGTGCAGGTGTAAAGCTAACATAAATCACTTTATGCAGCTATAAAGCGAACATGAATTACTTTGTGTAGCTATAAAGTTAACATGAATCACTTTGTGCAGCTATAAAGGTAACATGAATTACTTTGTGCAGCTATAAAGTTAACATGAATCACTTTGTGCAGCTGTAAAGCTAACATGAATCACTTTGTGCAGCTATAAACCTTACATGAATCACTTTGTGCAGCAATAAAGCTAACATGAATTTCTTTGTGCAGCTATAAAGAGAACATGAATCACTTTGTCCAGCTATAAAGCTAACATGAATCACTTTGTGCAGCTATGAAGCTAACATGAATCACTTTATGCAGCTAGAAAGCGAACATGAATCACTTTGTGCTGCTATAAAACTAACATTAATCACTTTGTGCAGCTATAAAGTTTACATGAATCACTTTGTGCAGCTGTAAAGTGAACATGAATCACTTTTTGCAGCTATAAAGCTAACATGAATCACTTTATACAGCTATAAAGCAAACATGAATCACTTTGTGCAGCTATAAAGAGAACATGAATCACTTTGTGCAGCTGTAAAGCTAACATGAATCACTTTGTTCAGCTGTAAAGCTAACATGTATCACTTTGTGCAGGTGTAAAGCTAACATGAATTACTTTGTGCAGCTGTAAAGCTAACATGAATCACTTTGCTCAGCTATTAAGCTAACAGGAATCACTTTGTGCAGCTGTAAAGCTCACATGAATCACTTTGTGCAGCTATAAAGTTAACATGAATCATTTTGTGCAGCTATAAAGCTAACATGAATCACTTTATGCAGCTATAAAGCGAACATGAATCACTTTGTGCAGCTGTAAAGCTAACATGAATCACTTTGTGCAACTATAAAGCTAACATGTATCACTTTGTGCAGGTGTAAAGCTAACATGATTCACTTTGTGCAGCTGTAAAGCTAACATGAATCACTTTATACAGCTATAAAGTGAACATGAATCACTTTGTGCACCTATAAAGCTAACATGTATCACTTTGTGCAGGTGTAAAGCTAACATGATTCACTTTGTGCAGCTGTAAAGCTAACATGAATCACTTTGTGCAGCTATAAAGCTAACATGAATCACTTTGTGCAGCTGTAAAGCTAACATGAATTATTTTGTGCTGCTGTAAATTCAACATGAATCACTTTGTGCACCTATAAAGTTAACATGAATCACTTTGTGCAGCTATTAAGCTAACATGAATCACTTTTTTCAGCTATAAAGCTAAAATGAATCACTTTGTGCAGCTATTAAGCTAACATGAATCACTTTGTGCAACTTTAAATCTAACACGAATCACTTTTTGCATCTATAAAGCAATTTGAATCACTTTTTGCAACTATAAAGCGAATTTGAATCATTTTGTGCAGCTATAAAGCTAACATGAATCACTTTGTGCAGCTATAAAGCTAACATGAATTACTTTGTGCAGCCATAAAGCTAACATGAATTACTTTGTGCAGCTATGAAGCTCACATGAATTACTTTGTGCAGCTATAAAGTTAACATGAATCACTTTGTGCAGCTGTAAAGCTAACATGAATCACTTTGTGCAGCTATAAACCTTACATGAATCACTTTGTGCTGCAATAAAGCTAACATGAATTTCTTTGTGCAGCTATAAAGAGAACATGAATCACTTTGTCCAGCTATAAAGCTAACATGAATCACTTTGTCCAGCTATGAAGCTAACATGAATCACTTTATGCAGCTAGAAAGCGAACATGAATCACTTTGTGCAGGTGTAAAGCTAACATGAATTACTTTGTGCAGCTGTAAAGCTAACATGAATCACTTTGCTCAGCTATTAAGCTAACAGGAATCACTTTGTGCAGCTATAAAGCGAACATGAATCACTTTGTGCAGCTATAAAGCTAACATGAATCACTTTGTGCAGCTGTAAAGCTAACATGAATTATTTTGTGCTGCTGTAAATTCAACATGAATCACTTTGTGCACCTATAAAGTTAACATGAATCACTTTGTGCAGCTATGAAGCTAACATGAATCACTTTTTTCAGCTATAAAGCTAACATGACTCACTTTGTGCAGCTATTAAGCTAACATGAATCACTTTGTGCAACTTTAAATCTAACACGAATCACTTTTTGCATCTATAAAGCAATCTGAATCACCTTGTGCAACTATAAAGTGAACATGAATCACTTTTTGCATCTATAAAGCTAATTTGAATCACTTTGTGCAGCTATAAAGCTAACATGAATCACTTTGTGCAGCTATAAAGTTAACATGAATCACTTTGTGCAGCTGTAAAGCTAACATGAATCACTTTGTGCAGCTATAAAGTTTACATGAATCACTTTGTGCAGCTGTAAAGTGAACATGAATCACTTTTTGCAGCTATAAAGCTAACATGAATCACTTTATACAGCTATAAAGCAAACATGAATCACTTTGTGCAGCTATAAAGAGAACATGAATCACTTTGTGCAGCTATAAAGAGAATATGAATCACTTTGTCCAGATATGAAGTTAACATGACTCATTTTGTGCAGCTATAAAGCTAAAATGACTCATTTTGTGCATGTTATTGTTCTACAGTGGTGCCTGAAAGTTCATGAACCCTTTTGAATTTTCTATATTTCTTCATAAATATCACCTAAAATATCATCAGATTTTCACACAAGTCCTAACATTAGATAAAGAGAATCCAGTTAAGCAATGAGTCAAAAATAATCTACTTGGTCATTTATTTATTGCAGAAAATCATCCAGTATTATATATCTGTGAGTGGCAAAATATGTGATCTTCTTGGATTTGAAGTTAATTTGGTGAAATTAGAGTCAAGTGTTTAAAATCAATGGGATGACACTCAGGTGTGAGTGGGCACCCTGTTTTAAGCCTCACTCACGACCCAACGTAAATGTTTTGAACACGCATTGGTCACAGGTTTTGGTAGCTCGCAGAAAACCCAGGTTGTTAGGTCTGACAGCATAACTAAAAGGGGAGGGCCAGAAGGTAACACAGGCATGAGGGAGCCCCGGGACATAAAGCAGCAGCCACTACACTGTCAACAAACTCAAGTGAGAAAGCGAGTGTGGACTGACAGCATCCATACATCCCAGTTCACCAAAACACTTTGTCTGAGGATCCTGCAGATCTACACCTAATCTAAGTGATTATTTTTAGGGTTGTAGCTCCACAAAGTGATTATTTTTGGGGTTGTAGCTTCACAACGTGATTCGTGTTAGGATTATAGCATCAGGACGGAATTCCACAGTAGGGTTCATGGCCAAGGCGAAAAGTCGGCCACCAGAAAGAAGTAAACATGTTTGTTTGACTAAAGTTTTCTTTCCCTAAACGGCTCTTTTAAGAGCCACCCATGTTTTCATTCAAAGAGCAGTTTTCCATATTCACTCATGATATCAGATGCTGCTGATTGTTGTGGTGGAGTTGATTCCTGCTTTACAAAATGGTGACAGGAGGGCACTGGGAGAAAATGAACTGAGTCAGGGCTGATGGAACTAATAACAATTTAGATTTCTATACATCAATATATAAACTTTATAATATATATGCCTATATTCCCTTCTTTCCTTTTTCATATCTCTCTCTCTCACACACACACACGTGGGATGGTTGTCACGCAGGCTGACGCTGGAATTTGACGGCATGTTTGTGATTGGTTTTTCTGCCACAATGATCTTAACCAATCAGAGAGTGGCCGTGTTGTCTATCACAGAGGGCACGAGCTGTAGCGCTGTTTATTTCAGAGTTGTTCCTGCAACAGATCTGAGCAGCAGAATGAGTGGAAGAGGAAAGACCGGCAAGGCTCGAGCCAAGGCCAAGAGTCATTCATCCAGAGCCAGACTCCAGTTTCCCGTGGGCCGTGTCCACAGGCTCCTGCAGAAAGGCAACTATGCCAAGCGTGTCGGCGCTGGCGCTCCAGTTTATCTGGCCGCTGTGCTGGAGTACCTGACTGCTGAGATCCTGGAGTTGGCTGGTAACGCTGCTCGTGACAATAAGAAGACTCGCATCATTCCCTGCCACTTACAGCTCGCTGTGCGCAACGACGAGGAGCTGAACAAACCGCTCGGTGGAGTGACCATCGCTCAGGGTGGTGTGCTGCTGAACATTCAAGCGGTGCTTTTGCCCAAAAAGACCGTCAAGACCAAATAAACTCATCTGTTGCTGCTTTCGTCAGTCCCAAAGGGTCTTTTAAGAGCCACCCATCTATGCTCAAAAAGCACACTTTATTAATCCTTTCCCAGGTTTTGGTGCATTTCATAGCTCTAGCATAAAAGGAATTCATAAACAATATAATCAAGTGGTGTTAATAGTGATGATACATTTTATTTATAATGCATTTTAGTAGGAATAGTATAACACTAATAATAGTAGTGTGCTGGCTATGACGGCGCTGTCCGTGCGGTGATTGAACCTACAAAACGCGCTAAGCTGCGCTGTTGGCTCTGCGGAGCTGCACGAGCGGCAATATATTAGGGACGTGTGTGGCTGTGTTTCAAACTGTGTCGGTGGGAAAAGACATTCCAATAGCAAATAGGTGACGCAGCGTGTTCTCTCCAATGACAGGCGACCTTGTTCAAGATGCCCAATGAGTGCAGGACGCCATTAGATTTGAAAAAGCCAGCGTCCGCTGGCGCCGTTTATTCTGTTTCTCATCTGTGAAGTACAGAGCTCTCCGCCATGGCAAGAACCAAGCAGACGGCCCGTAAATCCACTGGTGGCAAGGCGCCCAGGAAGCAGCTCACCACCAAGGCTGCCCGCAAGAGCGCCCCCACTACCGGCGGCGTGAAGAAGCCTCACTATTACAGGCCCGGCACCGTGGCTCTGAGGGAGATCCGCCATTATCAGAAATCTACTGAGCTGCTCATCTGTAAGCTGCCCTTCCAGCGCCTGGTAAGAGAAATCGCTCAGGACTTTAAACGCGGATTTCATCTAGCACACACAAAGGCTCTTTTAAGAGCCACCTCACTGTCTCACAGAAACGAGCCTGTCTCCATACCCTGCACGGAACACTGTTCTGTTTGAGCTCACAGTTATGCCGCTTTTCCACTACAAACGCGGCTGAGCCGTGCCGTGCTGAGTTGGGCTGAGTCGAGCTGAGTGGGGCTGTTGGAGTTGCATTTCGACTACAACCGCGCTGAACCGTGCTGGCTGGAAGTGGGTGGACACATTGGGTGGAGTTAGCGAAAGTGGGTGGACGTCAGGTGATGTCGTTAAGCAGTGCAAACAGTGACATCAGTGAGCTTTTAAGCGGTAGTCTCGTGACCCGAATAGTAAACAATAAACATGGAGGACATGGAGTCGTTAGTGTTGCTGGTCTTGGTTCTGTGGCTTGTTGTCACCGACAACGCCAACAGATACTGGCAAGAGCGTATAGATGAGGCGAGGCGCATAAGGCTTCATAATTCTCGTAATTCTCCTCCTTCCGGGTTTGCAGTGTTTACAGATCCCAGCGTACTCGCGGGGCGTGTGTGGGCATGTGAGGACACGCCTCCTCACCAATCAGTGCACAGGGGAGTGTCTGCTCACGCCCCCAGCCTCACTCGGCTCGGTTTGGCTCGCTTCAGCCCCACTCCAAAACGGTGCGAGTTTTAGGGGCTAAGCAGGGCTGAAGCGAGCTGAGTCGTGCTGTTTTTTGGTAGTCGAAACACAAGCCGTGTCGGGCTGAAGTGAGCTGAAGCGAGCTGAAGTGAGCTGAAAAAGGGTAGTGGAAAAGGGCCATTAGAGTGGAGTTGGAGCAGTGAAACAAAACAGCTGTTAGGACACAGTGGCCAGAGTTCTAGAACTCCTCACGGTTTGGCTAACAGGTTTTTGTCCCCGTCCTTTTAGATATTGTGGTGTCTGAGCACCACTTCAGTAATCAGAACAGAGAAGCAGAAAGTTTTCTCTGCTGCTTGGAAATGAGCAAAGGTAATGTTGTATTTAATAATTGGTCTATATGTATCGAGGACAAAACCTTGTGCGTATTTCAATACATTTATCACTTCACACACATTTTGTGTTTTTAACAATGGATATTGTCACAAGGCGGATTTCCATTTAGCCGCAGATATAAAACATTCTAAATATTTATAATAACAGTCAAGCTACTCAATAGAAGTCACTACGCAGCACCCATATAATGTTCACTCTCTATGTTATTTTCGCTTTATAAGTAAAATAGCTCATTTATTTACTTCTTGGATGGAGGTTGGTTTCCCTGATTTGCCCACATGTGGAAACTTTTTTCGGTGTATTTTCCATCAACAAATATTTATTAAACTCTGCATTTAGTGTACTACAACGGACTTTCGCAAGGGAGCGGTGCAGAGAGAGAGAGACACGAATTTGCTCTCCTATAAAAAGTGGGTGGCTCTTAAAAGAGCCGTTGGGTTGCTGAAGGCGGCAGCAGCAGCAGCACGCTTTACTTGGAGCTGGTGTACTTGGTGACGGCCTTTGTGCCCTTGGACACGGCGTGCTTGGCCAGCTCGCCAGGCAGTAAAAGGCGTACAGCGGTCTGGATCTCTCTGGAGGTGATGGTGGAGCGCTTGTTGTAGTGAGCCAGACGAGAGGACTCACCGGCGATACGCTCAAAAATGTCATTGACAAAGGAGTTCATGATGCCCATAGCCTTAGACGAGATGCCAGTGTCGGGATGAACCTGCTTCAGGACCTTGTACACGTAGATAGCGTAGCTCTCCTTCCTGGACTTTCTGTGCTTCTTGCCTCCTTTACCAGCCGCCTTGGTCACGGCTTTCTTGGAGCCCTTCTTGGGCACGCTTTTAGGTGGCTCGGGCATGGTGCTGCTCCTCGGGTAAACTGTAAGAGAATAAATAAGGCCCGCCTTGTGGCCGCTCTATTTACAGGTCCACAGTGTAATTAGACACGAGGCAGGAACATATTTTATTGGCCACAGTTCCAAACCTCCTCATACGGGGCGCCTCCTACCGCTCCGCCCACTTCCTTCCTCTCCGCCTCGCTTTGTCTCCCTTCCCGCCGTTTTATATTCACAGCACTGATGGGAAAATTATATATTATGTAAAATGCACCCTTTTCTTATATTTCAATAACCATCTGTTACACACACACAGTTTTCATATACTGTAGAAGCGACTGGCAAGGGGGGCAGTTTAAAGCTACACAGATTAAGGTTTGTAATATTATGATGTGCTTATACAAACTCTCCCTGCTGTAAAGGCAGCAAAATTACATGGAAAAATTTATTCACAGTTAGCCAGTTTGCATGGTGATACAGGTGGTGAATGTCAATCCTTATTCGTATTGACACAGATATCATCGAATGTTACGACATGTTGCTGCTGCTTTTCTTCATTGAGACAGACATGTTGATTTTGTTTTGACAGATGTGTGTTTTTCCTGCAGCCTTTGTATGCATATAAACGGACAGCTGTGTCAAAAACAAACTTGGAAAATCGCAGCTTCACGAGCTCACAGATGGTTTTGGAGGTAAGCGTGTAATTGCTGGAAGTTTCTGCAATGGAAAACTACAATACTTATATTTATTAACAATAGTATCCAATATAATACACAGTAAAATGTGTATTGTGTGTCTGTGGATAAGGGCTGGGATGGCAGTGGGTTAGCTGTATAATTTGTGCCATTATAAGACCCACAACGTACAACTACTGTTTGCTGTGTTTCAGGTGAGGCAGTAGATGAGGAGAGTTTTCTTCTTTTAGATGAGGGCCCCACTGCGAGTCTCATTCCCAAAATTGGCCTACACTACATAGTAATGACATTGTCACAAGGGACATTTATATAAAAATATTCAAAATTTTTTATGTAATAATAATAATAATAATAATAATAGGTCATTTAAATAAATAATTGGATGAAGATTAAAAAGTGATGAATAAAATAAATGTTTTTGTTTGTTTGGTTTGGTTTTGGCAGTGCTGCGTGTTGTTCTGTGTGGATCTTGACTACCATCGTATGGACAAGTTTAAAAAGTGCACGTCACTCAATGTTTACCCAGATGCAAGTGGGGAGTTAAACTCTCGTGGTTACCAGAGGACTAGCCCCCCACTGTAACCCTAGCTATGTAATAGGCGAGAGGCCGAGGGCTGTGGAAACGGAGATCGGCGCCACACGGCGCGGGAAGGACTTTAACTTTTAACAATTTATACTACTGCTTATATGCCATTATGCTGCTTTTAAAAGGTTTTGTGTGTGTGTGTGTATATATATAATTTATTGATATGCTGCTGTGATCTGAGCCCTCAAACAGTGTTTTGTTGTATAGTAATGTGCACTGACAATAAAGAATCAATCAATCAATGTACCCCATTTGTAATAGAAATTGCGTCTTACAAATTTACTCAAAAATAACTTCATATTTTACAAAGAAAATATGTACAATTTCTGATAAATCCCAAAGCCAGAGAAATACATTTTCAAACTCTAAATGGAGTGTACCATCCAGTGATCTGTTGTGACAGTGGTTAATTATTGAAACCAGGAATTGTGTGTTTTGTGAAAATAATGAAACCTCTGATCATTTATTTTTCCAGTGTATGTCTGCAGAAGCCTTGTGACTGGATGGACATGACTGGCTTGACCTGAAGGTTTTTCAGTTGGAAAACTTTACTCAAAAGGACATTATTTATGGACAACAGGAAAAATGACTTTTTGATGAATGTCATTATTATCCTTTGTAAATTCTATATCCACAGATGGAAGTACATGAAGGTGAAACCCAGGTGTTGTGGATTTCATAATGAGTTTCTTTCTTACACTAAAGCCATTCAGGTCACGAAAACGAAAGATGCAATTAAACTTTTAAACATAATTGAAGAGCATGATTTACAAGAAAAGCCTGAGCCTCATAAATGTGTTTTATGTTTGTTTGCTTGTTTGTTTGTTTTGTTGTAATTTATATGCACCTGTTCCTTATGATCTGAAGGAAACATTAGTGCCAAGTAGCTTGTTTATGGGTCCGTCTCAGAAACTGGTCTCTCATTTGGGACATTATGGTCAAAAAAAGCATTTTCTAATTTTACAATTTTTTTTTGCATTTACTTAACACTCAATGTTTCTTTTGTCATGTTTAATAAGAATAAAGACAGCATCTTGCTTCATCTGGCCTCCACTGTGGAAAATTTTAACGATGTTCTGAAGTTCACTCGCATAACATGGAAACATGTATGCATTTAAAAATGTGAACGTGAGCTGTAGATATTTATGCTCAAATCTACTCAAAGTAGGGGGCGGGGCACCATCACGCTGTGTCAAGACAAGAACTTTCCTGAGAAATAACGCGAACGTCTGCATCATGCGGGATTTGCGGGCGGGAGCGGGACAAAATATGGCAGGCGCGGGCGGGAGCGGAACTGAAAATCATAATTTTTTTGTGGGTGTGGGTGGGAGCGGGACTGAAAATCATAATTCTTTGCAGGTGCGAGCGGGAGCGGGACTGCACAATGCGGGTGCGGGCGGGGCGGGACTGAAAAATCCAACCCGCGCAGACCTCTAATACACAGACAAAAGTTTGAAACTGTCACACAATATCCCATTGATTTATTCAATTATTTGCTTTTTCATCACTCACATAACATGGAAATACATGGTTTTTTTTCTTTACTAGTATCTTTTTACAGTGAAGATATCATTACTTATATCACATCTGAACAAGTTGCAGATTTACACTCTGCATTAAAATGTAATCATTCTCACAACTTAAAGTTAAATTATATTTTGATTACAACCAGGTCAGGGGATGCTGGTGTTGTAGGAGCCGCGCTGTGTGCTGCTTCACTGTCTGGTCTTGGCACTCTACACACTCCCTGTATGCACACTTCTTTTGCCATATTCCATCATCCCGACCACAGGTCAGGAGATCGATGGCATGGTAGCCATGCCTGATGCGAGCAGCATTGTCTGTCCTTCCAGTGATGGCATTTAGGGTACGAAGCTTCAGGTCAATGTTTGTGCAATACTCACACAGACACATTCTCAGCCGCCAGTCTTGCCGTGGATAAATGTACCTGGGTTTGCACTTGGCAAAGTGAGAGAAGCTGACCTTTGTTGACCCTGCTGGTTGTGCGGCAACAAAGTCATCGTAGACTTCCCTCAAGGGCTTCGTCAACAGTGATGCAGCCTGGCCGGTTTTTGATGAGACAAGCTTTTTGTCAGGGATGGGGCAGGAAACACTTTTGTAATATTCCTCAATCTCTTTTTTCATCTTCTCTCATTTCATGTGCTTTGATGCAGCCAGTGACAAAATGCTCTTCTTGCTGACTGCTAGGATGCTGCTGGATCCTCGAAGATTCAGGTATTTTTGACAGGTATTGCGGAGAACATGGCGAGTGTGAAGCAGATCTTTATTTCGCCTGGTGTTGTTCTTTTTCAGCTCAAATATCACAGATTTCCCGATCCTGTGTTCTAATGACCCTGGCTGGAGTGTTTTGAATAGCTGCTTCTTACGAGGTGCAAGGGAATGTACAATATCATTCAGAGTCTCTACGAGTCTGCAAGGACCGTGTGGAAAAGTTGCATAGGCCCGAGCCTTTGCCTTTCTTCTGGCTCCTTGACTCCATGATGACAATGGGGTGCAAGTGGAAGCCTGTGGTATGCTGCTGGATGGCTGGGAAGCAGCAGCTGCAGATACTGAAACAGTAAAAATGATTAAATTAACTTGTAACAATTTTTGAAACACAAGTGTGTAACTTGTGAAAAATATATTTTCAATAATACTATTTAAATATAATGATCATCAATATATTTCTATTGTAATGTTTAATTTGCAGCGTACATGCAGAATTTCACAGCTATGATTAATTTCATAACCAGGATATAACACAAAGTGACAATTCTAAAACATCCATCAGTCTACAGTTTATAAAAAAAATTATGAGAATCATTCACATCATCTTTAAAAATCTTTTTTTGACTGCATGCACTAGAACATTCAAAGAAGAATCATTCAATCAATATTTTAAATAGAAAAGTTTATTATGTTAATATTATTATCTTTGTTTTCACTACTGGTAAACACAAATAGATGGGAGATATTTCCAGAAAGCAGCTGAACAATGTCTGTAGTGGCCATGACATTCAGATTAAATGGCTTTTACAGCTTTATATTTTAAGTGTCACTTAAAATAGAAAGCTCTGAGAAATTACAACTTACACCAAACATTATAACTAAGTGGAATTTACTTCCCACTTTCCTAACTATATTTAAGTTTATTATTACTAGACAATACATGGTACCTCTTTTGTTCGCTCGCTTTTCTCTTTCCGGCTGGGCTCTCTTCTCCCTCTGATGGCGTTGTTTCTGGGGGTGTAAGCTCACCCCCCACTTTGCCTTCGCCTGCCTCCACTTCTCTCTCTGCTCCTCTTTAGCAGCTCGAGTCAATCTAGGTTGCTCTGGCTGCTCTGCTTTTTTTCAGGCTCTCATCGCCTGCATCTGAAGCCTGCTTTGCTCTCTCTGAATGGCCTGCACACACACACACACACACACACACACACACACACACACACACACACACACACACAAGTTAGCTTTGGATTTGGCAACTTTTCAACATGTTATGATGAATAACCCTGTTACATAAAAATGAAACTTGCACTAGTTGTAATATTCAGGTATGCTTCACTTCATTCATTAATACTGCCATACACATTCTTATTGACAAATATATCAACAATAGATGCATTTGCAAAATATGTCTAATGCACACTTTGATTTAGGTTTTTGTAAAAAATGTACCTTCTTTTCTTCAGAACAATTTTTTCTGTAGGCTTTTGTTGCCTCTCTGCCTCTTTGGATGTATTCAGCCCATCTCTCAGGTTCATTTTGTTGCAGTCGGTCTTTCCAATCGCGTGTCGCCTCAGAGGCAGTTTTCCTTTTTTTGAGCGGTGGGGATGGAGTAAGGCGGAGTGTGTGTCTCTAAAAGACGGATCCTTAGCCTTGAACTATGGCACAAAGCCACTGACCTGATGAAAAGTAAAACAGTTTAATGATTTTTATTAGTAAATTTTGAATAAATTTAGAATCAATCCACAGGTATTGAAGGTTATTTTAAAAAAGTATCAAGATAGTTAATTAAAACAAGAAATGGTAGCAATGGATATACCAAAGCTCATCTGAAAGATTTAGTACAGTCACAAAGCATTCTGAATCTTCACAGAAAAATACTAATTACAGCAAATTATTCCTGTAACATTTTTGTGCATGCTAAAATACAACCCCGATTCCAAAAACAAAGTACAAAGTTGGGACAAAGTACAAATTGTAAATAAAAACAGAATGCAATGATGTGGAAGTTTCAAAATTCCATATTTTTTTTCAGAATAGAACATAGATGACATATCAAATGTTTAAACTGAGAAAATGTATCATTTAAAGAGAAAAATTAGGTGATTTTAAATTTCATGACAACCACACATCTCAAAAAAAGTTGGGACAAGGCCATGTTTACCACTGTGAGACATCCCCTTTTCTCTTTACAACAGTCTGTAAACGTCTGGGGACTGAGGAGACAAGTTGCTCAAGTTTAGGGATAGGAATGGTAACCCATTCTTGTCTAATGTACGATTCTAGTTGCTCAACTGTCTTAGGTCTTTTTTGTCGTATCTTCCGTTTTATGATGTGCCAAATGTTTTCTATGGGTGAAAGATCTGGACTGCAGGCTGGCCAGTTCAGTACCCGGACCCTTCTTCTACGCAGCCATGATGCTGTAATTGATGCAGTATGTGGTTTGGCATTGTCATGTTGGAAAATGCAAGGTCTTCCCTGAAAGAGACGTTGTCTGGATGGGAGCATATGTTGCTCTAGAACCTGGATATACCTTTCAGCATTGATGGTGTCTTTCCAGATGTGTAAGCTGCCCATGCCACACGCACTAATGCAACCCCATACCATCAGAGATGCAGGCTTCTGAACTGAGCACTGATGACAACTTGGGTCGTCCTTCTCCTCTTTAGTCCGAATGACACGGTGTCCCTGATTTCCATAAAGAACTTCAAATTTTAATTCATCTGACCACAGAACAGTTTTCCACTTTGCCACAGTCCATTTTAAATGAGCCTTGGCCCAGAGAAGACGTCTGCGCTTCTGGATCATGTTTAGATACGGCTTCTTCTTTGAACTATAGAGTTTTAGCTGGCAACGGTGGATGGCACGGTGAATTGTGTTCACAGATAATGTTCTCTGGAAATATTCCTGAGCCCATTTTGTGACTTCCAATACAGAAGCATGCCTGTATGTGATGCAGTGCCGTCTAAGGGCCCGAAGATCATGGGCACCCAGTATGGTTTTCTGGCCTTGACCCTTACGCGCAGAGATTCTTCCAGATTCTCTGAATCTTTTGATGATATTATGCACTGTAGATGATATGTTCAAACTCTTTGCAATTTTACACTGTTGAACTCCTTTCTGATATTGCTCCACTATTTGTCAGCACAGAATTAGGGGGATTGGTGATCCTCTTCCCATCTTTACTTCTGAGAGTCGCTGCCACTCCAAGATGCTCTTTTTATACCCAGTCATGTTAATGACCTATTGCCAATTGACCTAATGAGTTGCAATTTGGTCCTCCAGCTGTTCCTTTTTTGCACCTTTAACTTTTCCAGCCTCTTATTGCCCCTGTCCCAACTTTTTTGAGATGTGTTGCTGTCATGAAATTTCAAATGAGTCAATATTTGGCATGGAATTTCAAAATGTCTCACTTTCGACATTTGATATGTTGTCTATGTTCTATTGTGAATACAATATCAGTTTTTGAGATTTGTAAATTATTGCATTCCGTTTTTATTTACAATTTGTACTTTGTCCCAACTTTTTTGGAATTGGGGTTGTATATTGGCATTAAAAATTTGATGTGATTACAATAAGAATTGATATTAAACTGGACATGAACAAAAAAAACCTTAATTTTCCCTTTAGGGTGGGCATTACTTTCAAATGAGCAAAAAAAAAAATTCAGCAGCACTTCCCCTAGATTATTAATTTCATAAACCCCCTTCCCCCCCCCCCCCCCATTCTCAGTTTGCCAACTGGCAATACTGCCCCCACACTAAACTAATCTTAAATAGTTTCCAAACTATTGCCTTTTTAATTTTATTAGGTTTTCAAGCCAAAGAAGAAGCCTTTATTTGTCACATGTACACTCAAGCACAGTAAAATTCCTCCTCTGCATTTAACCCATCTAAAGCAGTGAATACACACATGCATATACAAGTGAGCAGTGAGCACGCGCACACACACCCCAGAGTAGTGGGCAGCTATAAACCCCTTGCACTGATGTCACATTTATGTTAGCAACTGTTGCTACCCTAGTCCTGGGGGACAAGTGAACTTTGTTTACATACAGTTCACATACTGAAGCCAAGCAAAGATGTCCGACATCTGGTGCTGTTGTCCTAAGAAAACTACAGCTAAAAAAGCTTTACTATCGGATTACTTGGATAATCTAAGTCAGAAAGAAGTGAAGGATAAATATATGCAGAAATTAGAGTTTATTAGCAGTTCAGATCCATACAAAATTCCTCCCAGTCAAATTCCATATTGTTTATAAAATACTACTATTGACCTTTAAATCACTGAATGGTCTCACGCCACAGTACCTGAGCTAAATTCTGGTCCTTTATGACCCGCCATGCCTACTTAGATCAACAGGTGCAGGCTACCTCAAGGGGCAGACATGGATTAAAGCAAAAAAAAAAAATTTGACTGAAAATTTACGGGGGGGGGGGTATGGGTGGATTTCGATGAAATTCTATGGGGGGTTATGGGTGGATTTCGATGAAATTCTGAGAATGATTAACTTAGAACTGATAACTTTATTATCAATTAATTAATGGATTAATATATTCAATTTATTGCACTTTCTTTCTATTGCTTCTGTATATATTTTTTTTTGTGGCAAACCACACAAATGCAAGCGCCTGGAATGTTTAGCTTTTTGCACCATGAACTAAATGGCTTTCCGTTTTCACCTATTTCGTACAGCCAAGCCCACCTCCACTTGTTTTTTACACCTTTATCGATGGCAGACACATCAGTGCCTTCTTTCATGTAAAGCACATCCATGCTGCCGAAACCAAAAGCAGAATGACATGCTCCTCTATGCTCGACGTCAATATAGAAAAAAGTTTGGATCTTCGCTTAAATTAAAATTAAAATTATAATTTGACCTTACTTTGTGTTGAATACGACTTCAAAAACAATTCAAGATTTTATTAAGAGAAATATTGTGGCCAACACGAGTGTTAAGTTACCTAAAAGATCGCGTGAAGTTGGCTGCTATCTACTTTGCGTTCGTTCTCATTTTCCTCCATCATTTCATAGGCCAGAAACAGATGTTTTGATGTAATTTAACTTAGTAGACTATGATTATTATTTAATCATGGGCGCCGCCAGGGGGGGAAAGGTTAGAACAATTCTAGGGGCCCAGCACTGCCATGGGGCCCTTTAAGGGGCTGATAATATGCTTTTAATGATTTTAATAAGACTTTTGAAATAACAACAATGCAATATTCCATCTGGTAAAATGAGCTAATTGAACAAGGTTGTCTATTTCTTGAGTTCTTCAACATATTGTCATTTAACCCTCCCCCTTTTGCGAAATGGTACAGTCCAGTTCTGGTAGAAGCGCGATGCATTAAATCTGTGTGCTGATCAGTGCAATGCTACTTGCTGCTGTGTCGCGGTGCAGCAGCCAGCCAGCCAGCAGTGGAGTGCGTACAGTCCAGTGGCGGCTGCTGCTTTTTAAAACAGGGGAAGCCCATTTTATGTATTCATCGTAAAACCTGTAGGCCGGATATCAAAGCATAGAAAGGTGTGCCCCATTAGCATAGTGAACTAGACAACCCTACCTAGTGGCAGAAAGTATTTTTGCTTGTACATTTCATGTTATAGTCTGGCTTGCCAGGCTAGTGCCTCATATCTTTAATCAAAAATATGAAACATCCAAAAATCACTGGCTATTCAACGAAGAGCCTTGAACAATCATACCCTGATATGCAACACAGAGTCTTTAACACAACACCCAGCTGTGCAACACATCCTTGAACATCTTCTGCAACACAGTCTGGAAATTCATAACCAGGTAGGCTATGCAACACACAGAACCTTGAATATTATACCCAGGTATAACCTACAACACAGAGCCCACCATTCTCTTAACATTACTGAACAATATACACACTTCAGATTCATGAACATTATATGATGCACACTATTTATACACAAATTCTGCCCTCCGCTCCTTTTCCAGAAAATGCTCTGTGACCCTGTCATACCAGCTGGTTGTGCTTTCCAGAGACTTCACCAATTTCTGTTAGCAGCTAGCACTGCAGATCCCAATGAGGCTCAAGCTAGCCTACAACCAGATTGAACTACAAATGAAATAAACGAGTGAATTCACGAATGATCAAACTGATAGAATGGATGAAAGTTAACGGAGCACAACGAGTAATATTTACATTTATTTACAGAGTAATGTACAGAGACATCAATGAGAAGAAACGTTTATATGAAAAGAAATTCGGACAGCACTTTGGCACACGACTACACTTTCTCAACATCCGCTAGGGACTGATCATACTTCCGTGTTCCTCGCCGACGCCGAAGTACAGAGCCTGCCCTCCTCACGACCTCCAATAATCCTTCATCAGCCCGGCTTCTTGTCCCTCCCACTGTCTCGTTTAGTCCCAGAGAAGCCCGGCTTCCCTGGAAGTGATGATTTTGTCGATTTTAACCAATAACAACTAGCCGAAATTGGCTGTTCAGAGCCCTCTCATAGACTGCAACGGATACCCGGCTGCCAGCGCATAGAGCCCATTGAAATAAGAAAGGTTACAGCCAGTGTTGCCAGATTGGGCTGTTTTAAGTGCATTTTAGCGGGTTTTGAACATATTTTGGCTGGAAAACGTCAGCAGTATCTGGCAACGCTGGTTACAGCCTGGCAGCAAAGGTGATTCTTGTAGAGAACTGCAAGTTTGTCAGACATCACTCAAATAAGTTACAGGATAGTTATGAACGTAAATACAATCTTGGGCATATATTATGTTATGCAAGTTATTGCTTTAATGAGAATTCAACGTCATAGATGCTGCAGTTTGGGGAGAGAATATTAGGGGAAGCTCGGCTTCCCTTGTTGTCTCTGAGAAATCGCCCCTGGTACAGTCTATGATCGCTAAATATGAAGAGTGGCTGTCAAAAATGTAAAGAAAGGCAGCTGAAAGCTGAGAGGGACCGGAGAGGCAGGCAACTGGTCACTCAGTTTTTCCCAAAGAAAGGTAGCTATCGCTCACATGTGTGTTCAAAATATTAGCGAATGGTAAATGAACAGTATGAACATGGTTGGATTAGCCTATCAAGAGAACACTTTTACAGTTTGTACAGTGACATTTTTTCCATTTTAATAACTGAACTGACTTGTGTGATAAACAGGATGAAATATTACGTTATGCTGGTGCTAATAACTAGTGCTAATAACCAGTTTCATAACTAATGGGGTGCCCTAAATATGCACAGATTCAGCCTCAGGGGGACATCCGCCCTACCAAACCACTGAACTCCCCTTTGGAGAAGGAGGTAAGCAGCAATACAACCCATAAATGCTTTAGGATTGAAGTTTTTAACGAGCGAGCGCCATATACAGTTTGCTAGATTAAAGTGTTGCTAATAATGGACACCAGTCAAGTGTTTGACATGGTTACGTGTGTGGAATGTTCACACGTTCTAAACCACTGGGTATTTAAATCTTTACTGTATGAGTAGTGTAAATATTGTTCTTCATGTTTACATTTGGATTGGTTGATATTGCTGGTAAAAATCTATCTTGAATATTGAATATTTTATTGTTCATGGATATTTGAATATTTGCTTTGACAATAAATGAGTGCTGCCTAAAAGAAAGCATAAACTCTCAGTGTATTTCTTGCAGTGCATTATGTTGTATGAAATAACTGCTGCCTAGTTATTAATCAAGGCAGGAAATTGTGATTACTGATGTTTTCTGGAACTCTCTGGCACTGAAGTAGCCTATAAAGAATGTATATCTTATAAATCCATACAGATACAGTGATGCATGCAAGTTGTGTCAACACATGAATGAATGAACTCCATACTAAGTAGCCCAATTTTGCACACTTGAATGAAGAAGAGTTCAAAGCAGTGTGTTAAATAATGCTGGTTATGTTTATTTACAGTCAACTCAATAATAACTGCTGCATCATTCACCATTTTATTTCCTTTTTTCTTTTTATGTATGGGCTTATATTGGCCTGAATTATGTCTGGGCTTATACTGCCATCTACTGGTCAAGCAACATAAAAGTGTAAATTAGAAAACAAGGTCAAAAACTCCTGGTCCATGGAGGGGCAACCAATAGTCTAATGGCCCTTTTCCACTACCCTTTTTCAGCTCACTTCAGCTCGCTTCAGCTCACTTCAGCCCGACACGGCTCGCGTTTCGACTACCAAAAACCAGCACGACTCAGCTCGTTTCAGCCCTGCTTAGCCCCTAAAACTCGCACCGTTTTGGAGTAGGGCTGAAGCGAGCCAAACCGTGCCGACTGAGGCTGGGGGCGTGAGCAGACACTCCCTTGTGCACTGATTGGTGAGGAGGAGTGTCCTCACATGCCCACACACGCCCCGTGAGCGCGCTGGGATCTGTAAACACCGCAAACCCGGAAGGAGAATAATTATGAATTACGAGAATTTCTGAAGCCTTATGCGCCTCGCCTCATCTATACGCTCTTGCCAGTATCTGTCCGCGTTGTCGGTGACAACAAGCCACAGCACCAAGACCAGCAACACTAACGACTCCATGTCCTCCATGTTTATTGTTTACTATCCTGGTCGTGAGACTACTGCTTAAAAGATCACTGAATCAGTGACATACAGAGCATCGTGGATGAGTTCGCGGTGCGCAAGGCTCGTCGTATGCCCTTCAAATAATGCGCGCAGTAGGCTATTGATGTTTTATTATGAGCCATGTACAGTATGTCGCCGAATGTTTTTTTTGTTTCTGAGTTACATGTTCGTTTGAAGGACTTAATGTACAAAATAACATAGTTGCACCCCGTAGTGTTGAAATTGGTAAACACAGTGCATTCAGTGAGGTTTGCACCGCCCTCCTTTTATTTCTGACTCTTCCTGTCACCGTTGCAACCTCTGAGCGCTCATTCGTATGCCTTTCAAATAATGTGCGCAGTATAGGCTATTGATGTTTTATTATGAGCCATGTACAGTATCCTAATGTTTTTTGTTTCTGAGTTACATGTTCGTTTGAAGGACTTGATGTACTAAATAACATAGTTGCACCCGGTAGTGTTGAAATTGGTAAACACCGCAGTTGCGGACATTTTGTAGCCTAAAATGATGTTATGATAAGCTTTAATAAAGGGCCCGGTCATTTGCCCCGCCCCCGGCCCGGCTCTGACTTGTTCCGCCACTGTCACTGATGTCACTGTTTGCGCTGCTTAACGACATCACATGACGTCCACCCACTTTCGCTAACTCCACCCAATGTGTCCACCCACTTCCAGCCAGCACGGTTCAGCGCGGTTGTAGTCGAAATGCAACTCCAACAGCCCCGCTCAGCCCGACTCAGCTCGACTCGGCACGGCACGGCTCAGCCGCATTTGTAGTGGAAAAGCGGCATAACTCTGCTTACGCTCAAATTTCTGTCTAGACACACTTTGCTTTGAACATATTCCCTTTTTCAGAACAGTACACACAGCTTTCTACCTAACACATAACAATCCATGGGATTTCCATAGGTATTTTGATGCTGGGTAGAAAACTTTTTCGATGATTTATTAGCAGTCACATCACACATTTCACTACCAATTGTCCTAGCACAAGAAGGCATGTGGCAAAATCTTGAATTTTCATCTGTGATTGTAAATGCACCAGAATTAGTCACTGACCAGTTTTCATCTAGTCCCTGGTAGGTTAATACATAAAATGTAATAACAAAGTCACAAACTCAAGGTGCATGGGCTATCAAAAGTCAAATAATGACAATAGTGCAATTGTGACGAGGGTGGGCAAAGTTGGGGGGCCCAAAATTCTAATCTTTCATGGGGCCCAAAATTTCTGGCAGCGCCCCTGTATTTAACTGTAGTCTTCTAGACATTTTGACTGTTTGGGGCATTGAACGCTGGTGTATGATTTTCAGGGAATAAAGTTTAGCGCATGTTGGAACATCATTGCGCTCGCAGCCTCCAACTCCTCAAATGTCCTTTAAATTGTGATATAACGTAGGCTATAAGGCACGGTTCTAACATACCTTACACATTGGCCTAACGAAAATAATAATTGTTGGGGCGTCTGCTGATTTGTTAGCTATAAATTTAGGTCTAATTACTTCTGACAGTCTGCAAGCATTCACCGTTGGGTCTTCAAGTCTGGCTGAAGCAGAGGAGCGGGCTTTCCGGGGTTTATTTTTTCTTTATTTTTTTTTTTTACATGCTCTATTTCTATATGTCCAGGTTTGAACTAAGTCATTTTGGCAAGATTTAATTTAATACAAAACAGAAATGGTCAGACACAAGCACGCCAAGCACATGGGAATGTATTTTGCCAATTTTGACAGCGCATGTTTTTTTAATGCCGTACCATAGACAGCGAACGTTTAAACATGATCAAACATAGGAAATGAACGACACAAAGCATGGCTCAAAAACAAAAAAGTTAAATAAACCCTGCTGATAGTTGATGGTGTTACAACACATCAGTGTTATAACCCAATCTCTACCCAACCACCCGTCATTTTAATTCTCCTCGGATCAGCACCGACCTCACATTTGGCCTTGGGAGAGTTCAGTTGACGGAAATCCGTCACACGACGGAAAACTTTAATCCATGGGCAGAGCCTTTTCTTACAAAGCCCCACAGTTATGGAACAGCCTTCCAAATAGAGTTCGGGCATCAGATGCAGTCTCAGCACTTACATCTCGGCTGAAAACATACAGTGGTGCTTGAAAGTTTGTGAACCCTTTAGAATTTTCTATATTTCTGCATAAATATGACCTAAAACATCAGATTTTCTCACAAGTTCTAAAAGTAGATAAAGAGAACCCAGTTAAAGAAATGAGACAAAAATAGTATACTTGGTAATTTATTTATTGAGGAAAATGATCCAATATTACATATCTGTGAGTGGCAAAAGTATGTGAACCTTTGCTTTCAGTATCTGGTGTGACCTCCTTGTGCAGCATTAACTGCAACTAAACGTTTCCGGTAACTGTTGATCAGTCCTGCACACCGGCTTGGAGGAATTTTAGCCCATTCCTCCAAACAGAACAGCTTCAACTCTGGGATGTTGGTGGGTTTCGTCACATGAACTGCTCACTTCAGGTCCTTCCACAACATTTTGATTAGATTAAAGTCAGGACTTTGACTTGGCCATTCCAAAACATTAACTTTATTCTTCTTTAACCATTCTTTGGTAGAACGACTTGTGTGCTTAGGGTCATTGTCTTGCTGCATGAACCACCTTCTCTTGAGATTCAAATCATGGACAGATGTCCTGACATTTTCCTTTAGAAATCACTGGTATAATTCAGAATTCATTGTTCCATCAATGATGGCAAGCCGTCCTGGCCCAGATGCAGCAAAACAGGTCCAAACCATGATAGTACCACCACCATGTTTCAAGGATGGGATAAGGGTCTTATGCTGGAATGCAGTGTTTTCCTTTCTCCAAGTGTAACACTTCCCATTTAAACCAAAAAGTTCTATTCTGGTCTCATCCATCCACAAAACATTTTTGCAATAGCCTTCTGGCTTGTCCATGTGATCTTTAGCAAACTGCAGATGAGCAGCAATGTTCTTTTTGGAGAGCAGTGGCTTTCTCCTTGCAACCCTGCCATGCACACCATTGTTGTTCAGTGTTCTCCTGATGGTGGACTCATGAACATTAACATTGGCTAATGTGAGAGAGGCCTTCAGTTGCTTAGAAGTTACCCTGGGGTCCTTTGTGACCTTGCTGACTATTACACGTCTTGCTCTTGGAGTGATCTTTGTTGGTCGACTACCCCTGGATAGGGTAACAATGGTCTCAAATTTCCTCCCATTTGTACACAATCTGTCTGACTGTGGATTGGTGGAGTCCGAACTCTTTCGAGATGGTTTTGTAACCTGTTCCAGCCTCATAAGCATCAACAACTCTTTTTCTGAGGTCTTCAGAAATCTCCTTTGTTCGTGCCATGATACACTTCCACAAACGTGTTGTGAAGATCAGACTTTGATAGATCCCTGTTCTTTAAATAAAACAGGGTGCCCACTCACACCTGATTGTCATCCAATTGATTGAAAACACCTGACTCTAATTTCACCTTCAAATTAACTGCTAATCCTAGAGGTTCACATACTTTTGCCACTCACCTATGTAACATTGGATCATTTTCCTCAATAAATAAATGACCAAGAATAATATTTTTGTCTCATTTGTTTAACTGGGTTCTCTTTATCTACTTTTAAGACTTGTGTGAAAATCTGATGATGTTTTAGGTCATATTTATGCAGAAATATAGAAAATTCTAAGGGGTTTACAAACTTTCAAGCACCACTGTATCACTCACATGCTGTATATTCACAACTTGTCACTACTTCAAGTATATTTGTAGTTGATACAAGTATTTTAAATGTATTTTATATAAAGCACATCATAATTTCTGTCAGTTTAACCAAGGTAGTGTTAGGGATTTGCTGGGATTCGAACCTGGCTCGTTGGTGTGACAATCCAGCAAACCCCCACTAGGCCACCAGGGGGATGACTCAAATGCAGAGGCGTGAGGCGGAAGTAGAAAAAGTATCAAACAACAGTTTATTTACACTATGTACAATATTTACAATCCGATGAAAAAACAAAAAAAAGAAAATCCAAAAGCTCAGAAGATAACAAAAATAAAAATATCCGAAGGTACAAAACAAAAGCCAAAAAAACAGAAAAGCAAAGTGCAAAACAAAGAACACAGTATAGAGGAAACTGGAGATAAACATAACAGCACAAAGACTCCGTGACAAGAGGACTGAACTCAGGGGTATAAATACACAAACTAATTAAGGACACAGGTGAAGATAATTAGGACTAAACAGGCAATTAACAAAAACACAAAACACAGGAACAGTGGCGGCCTCTAGAGGCCAAAATAAACATGACACGAAAAGGAAATAACAGCGGCCTCTAGAGGCCAAAACAGTCCTAGTCCTAACAGGACCCCCCCCCCTCTAGGAGCGTCTCCTGACGTTCCCAGGGTGATCCGGATGGGCCGAATGGAAGTCCCAACATAGTTCTTTATCTAGGACATCCCGAGCAGGAACCCAGCAGCGCTCCTCAGGACCATAGCCCTCCCAGTCCACCAGGTATTGCAACCCGCCGCGGACCCGGCGGGAGTCAAGCAGGCGATGCACAGTGAACACAGTCTGACCCTGGAAGATGCGGCGGGTGGGGGGTTCCTAGGGGCAGGGGCATACGTAGATGTCAGTACGGGCCGCAACAGGGAAACATAGAAAGTGGGGTTGATCCTCAGAGTCCGGGGCAACTGGAGCCGGTAGGAGACAGGGTTCACCCTGCGTACCACCTTGAAGGGGCCAATGTAGTGAGGAGCAAGCTTGCGGTTCTCCACCCGCAGCGGAAGGTCCTTAGTGGACAGCCAAACCTGCTGCCCAGGGCGGAAAGCGTGTGCAGGTCTTCTATGGCAGTTGGCCTGAGTCTGGTTGGTTCTGGAGGTCTGTATGAGGGTCTTCCTGACCTTGCTCCAGGTCTTGCGACACCGTCTCACATATTGGTTGACCGAGGGCACCCCCGTGTCCTCCTCCTGGTCCGGGAACAGAGGTGGCTGGAACCCGAATTGGCACTGGAATGGCGACAGCTTGGTGGCCGATGACTGCAGGGTGTTGTGGGCGTACTCTGCCCATGGCAGCCAGGTGCTCCACGATGTCGGGTTATCCATAGCCAGGCCTCGCAGGGTGGTTTCCAGGTCCTGGTTGAGCCTCTCTGTCTGACCATTGGACTGTGGGTGAAACCCAGAGGAGAGGCTGGCAGTGGCTCCGATGACCTTGCAGAACCCGTGCCACACTCGGGAGGAGAACTGGGGCCCTCGGTCTGAGACGATGTCCTGTGGAAGACCAAAGACTCGGAAGACATGATTGAACATAAGTTTAGCTGTTTCAAGAGCAGAGGGGAGTTTGCACAGTGGTATGAAGCGGCAGGCCTTGGAGAATCTGTCAACTATGACCAAAATGACCGTGTTACCTTGTGACTCAGGGAGACCTGTGATGAAGTCGACTGCCACGTGGGACCAGGGACGCCGGGGAATGGTCAGAGGATGCAGGAGACCCTGGGGACGCTGTCGTGGGTTCTTGGTTCTGGTGCAAACCTCACAGGACAGGACAAATGACCTTACTTCCTTCTCCATGTTAGGCCACCAGAAGCGTCTTTTCAGGAAGTCCAGGGTCCTCCGAGCTCCCGGGTGGGCGGTGAGAGGGGAAGAGTGACCCCACTGGAGAACCTTGGCCCGGGCTTGATGTGGGACGTACAAGAGGCCCGGTGGCCCCGTCCCAGGACCGGGGTCCTGGCGTTGGGCTCGTCGAACAGCCTCCTCAATACCCCAGCGGACAGGGGCCACAATCCAGGACACCGGGATAATAGGCCCAACTTCATTCTCCCTGTTAGTGGCAGAGAACAGCCTGGACAGTGCGTCAGGTTTGGTGTTCTTGGAGCCGGGGCGGTACGAGAGGGTGAAGTCAAACCGACTGAAAAACAGGGCCCACCTAGCCTGTCGAGGATTCAGTCTCTTGGCTTGCTGGAGGTACTCCAGGTTCTTGTGGTCAGTCCAAACCAGGAATGGATGTTGCGCTCCCTCCAGCCAGTGCCTCCACTCCTCAAGGGCCAGTTTGACCGCTAGCAGTTCTCGATCCCCCACATCGTACCGGGACTCTGCAGGACTCAGGCGGTGGGAGAAGTAAGCACAGGGGTGCAGCTTTCCTTCCGAACGTTGAGAGAGCACCGCGCCGACACCACTGTCCGAGGCGTCCACCTCCACGATGAATGGTTGGGAGGTGTCTGGGAGGACCAGAATGGGTGCCGTGCAGAAGCGGTCCTTGAGGTCTTTGAATGCCTTTTCTGCCTGAGGAGACCAGACATAAGATCCACCTGTCCTTTTGGTGAGGTCTGACATGGGTGCTGCCACAGAACTGAAGTTCCTGATGAACTTGCGGTAGAAGTTAGCGAATCCTAAGAACCGCTGAACCTCCTTAACGGACTTGGGAGTAGGCCAATCCCGGACGGCCAGGGTCTTGGCAGGGTCCATTTGGAGTTGGCCTGTCCGTACAATAAATCCCAGAAAGGAGACCTCGGGAACATGAAATTCGCATTTCTGGGCCTTGGCGAACAGATTGTTCTGTAGCAGCCTCTGGAGAACCTGGCGGACATGGTGGCGGTGCTCCTGCACGGTCTTGGAGAAGATAAGGATGTCGTCGAGGTAGACAAAAACGTACAGGTTAATCATGTCCCTTAAGACGTCGTTGATTAGGGCCTGAAAAACAGCTGGTGCGTTGGTGAGTCCGAAGGGCATCACCTGGTATTCGTAGTGCCCAGACGGGGTGTTAAAGGCAGTCTTCCACTCGTCTCCCTGTCGGATACGGATAAGGTGGTATGCGTTCCGTAGGTCCAACTTGGTGAAGACGGTGGCGCCTTGGAGCAGGTCGAAAGCAGTGGACATCAGCGGAAGGGGATATCGGTTGCGCACAGTGATCTTGTTCAGGCCCCTGTAGTCAATACATGGTCGGAGCCCCCCATCCTTCTTGCCGACAAAGAAGAAGCCGGCACCAGCAGGTGAGGTGGAGGGTCGAATGAACCCAGAGACCAGGGCGTCTTTGAGGTATTCCTCCATGGCCTTGCGTTCTGGCTGAGAGAGGGAAAACAGTCTGCCACGAGGAGGGGTAGTCCCAGGGAGCAAGTCGATGGCACAGTCGTAGGCCCGGTGCGGAGGAAGAACGGCGGCCCTGCTCTTGCTGAATACCTCCTTGAGATCCCAGTACTCTGTGGGAACTTGAGATAACTCGGTGAGATCAGGGGGCTCGGCAGGAGACACAGGAGAGCTAGAGAGAAGACAAGAGGCATGGCATGCAGGGCCCCATTCCACAACCTGGCTTGTTACCCAGTCTATGCGAGGGTTGTGGTGAGTAAGCCAAGGAAGGCCTAGAATAACTGGGAACTCAGGTGAAGGAATCAGGTGCAGGGATATTTCTTCCTTGTGACCTTGAGACTGGAGGAAGACTGGAGAAGTAACTTGGGTGACTCTTCCATCACCTAACGCTTGGCCATCGAGGGCAGACACAGACAGTGGGACTTCAAGAGGTGCAGTAGGAATATTGATGCTTTGGGCGAAGTGAATATCCATAAAGTTCCCAGCCGCCCCTGAGTCTATCAAAGCTTGACAAGAGTGGACAGACTCACCCCAGGAGATGGAGACCGGGATGTAGATTCCTTGGCCAGGGAGTCCGGGAGAGAGGGTAGGCCCCGTCACAACCCTCCCTCGGCTGGACGGGGCGGTCCTTTTCCCAAGAGTTCGGGACATGATGCTCGGAAGTGACCAGGCTTGCCACAGTAGATGCAGCACTTATCCCTCCTTCTGCGCTCCCTCTCAGATGCGGAGAGGCGAGTACGACCCACTTGCATGGGTTCTGGACAGTCACTGAAGGAGGTAGATGGTTTCCAGGTAGAGGTAGGGAGGCTGGGGGGGCTCAAGGCTTGGTGGCATTCTCTCATCCTGTTGTCCAGACGAATAGCATGTGAGATGAGGGTTTCGAGGTCACTTGGGCATCCAATAGAGGCCAGACCGTCCTTGATGGGGTCAGACAGACCATGGTGGAAGGCTGACACAAGGGCAGTCTCGTTCCATCCACTTACTGCTGCGAGCGTTCGGAACGAGATGGCGTAATCTGCGACGCTTCCTCCTTGCCGGATGGACATGAGCTTTCGGGCTGCGTCGGTACTGATGTCTGTCTGATCGAAGACCCGAAGCATCTCTTCAGAAAACAGCTGGAAGTCAAAGCACTCAGGTCCCTGTCTCTGCCAGATAGCAGTAGCCCAGGCTCGCGCCTTACCAGCTAATAAGCTTATCACAAAGGCAATCTTGTGGCGATCCATAGTGTAGGTGGTAGGCTGAAGCTCAAAGGTGAGTTGACACTCGGTAAGGAACTCTCGGCACTCACCGTGCTTGCCGTCATACCTCTGTGGTGCAGGAAGGCTGGGTTCGCGAGGTGAAGAAGGCAGCATGGCAGGAGGCACTGGAGCAGGAGCTGGATCAGGATATGCAGGCAGAGATGTCAGCTGTGCCAGGGTTTACCCAATTTGCTGAAGCAGTTCCTCGTGGCGAGCAAGGGCCTCACGTTGGCTGGTGAGCGTACGTCCATGGTCGCTCCAAAGCGTGTCAAAGCTGCCATAATTCCCTGAAGGTTGGCCGGGTAGACAGTTGAAGCAGCCTCTGCTGAGTCGGTCATGACGGAGTCTTTCTGTTAGGGATTTGCTGGGATTCGAACCTGGTTCGTTGGTGTGATATTCCAGCAAACCCCCACTAGGCCACCAGGGGGATGACTCAAATGCAGAGGCGTGAGGCGGAAGTAGAAAAAGTATCAAACAACAGTTTATTTACACTATGTACAATATTTACAATCCGATGAAAAAACAAAAAAAAAGAAAATCCAAAAGCTCAGAAGATAACAAAAATAAAAATATCCAAAGGTACAAAACAAAAGCCAAAAAACCAGAAAAGCAAAGTGCAAAACAAAGAACACGGTATAGAGGAAACTGGAGATAAACATAACAGCACAAAGACTCCGTGACAAGAGGACTGAACTCAGGGGTATAAATACACAAACTAATTAAGGACACAGGTGAAGATAATTAGGACTAAACAGGCAATTAACAAAAACACAAAACACAGGAACAGTGGCGGCCTCTAGAGGCCAAAATAAACATGACACGAAAAGGAAATAACAGCGGCCTCTAGAGGCCAAAACAGTCCTAGTCCTAACAGGTAGTTTACAATTCTGTATTGTATACTTTTAAATGATGACCGTGCAGAATTATAAAACACAGTTTTAATTCTTCATGATATACATATCCTAGTTATGTCCTTTACAAACATATGAAGGAACTTACAGCTGCTGTTACACTACTGCAATATTTAAATACTCATATCTGTATTTTAGTGTTGTTTTCAAGTATCTATATTTCTTTTCAATTATTTTTCTATTGGTTTTACTCACTACATTTCAAAATTCTATGATATACATATTTTTTCATAACTTGAGCTCATTTTTTCTCTTCTGATAGCTTCAATTTTTTAGCTGCTGTGAAATAATAATTAAAAGGGGGAACTATTTATATGCACATTTTACCTGTGTAAGCAGAATGTTTACACTAAATAGCAATATTTTCTCTCCAAAAAAAGCAGCATTATTCCAAATATATGTTGTGAGCTGCGTTTTGTATTTGTATCAGGAAATTTGTATTATATCTGCTTATTACTAGCATGTAAGCAAGGCTGCACTGTCAGAATTATTAACAGGCTCGCTAACATTTGAGAGATTGCACATATAGCTTCAGTTTGTTAGTTACTGTTACCCAAAATCTTGGGTAACAAGATTTCTGTATTCTTGCTTTCTTTATTCTTGCACTTCAAGGTAATTTCAGCAATTTTTTTTATTCTTTAACTGAAGAATTTTTTTTTTAATTTTTTTAAAACAAGACTTAGCACT